>NW_008349074.1:241477-294313 GCF_000622305.1 Nannospalax galili | reverse complement strand
GTTGAATTTTGTGAAAAGCCTTTTCTGCATCTATTGAGATGACAATGTGCTTTTTGTCTTTGAGTCCATTTATATGATTAATGACATTTATTGACTTCCATATATTGAACCATCCCTGCATCACTGGGATAAAGCCTACTTGATCTTGCTGAACGATCTTTTTGATTTGTGTCTATATGTGGTTTGAAAGTATTTTGTTGAGCATTTTTGCCTCTATGTTCATTAAGGATATGGGTCTATACTTTTCATTTTGGTTGTGTCTTTACCCAGTTTGGGTATTAGAGTGATGGCTTCATACACGGAATTTGGGAGCTCTCCCTCTGTTTCTATTGTTTTGAACAATTTAAGTAGTATTGGTTGGAGGTCTTCTTTAAATGTCTGGTAGAATTCTGCTCTAAATCCATCTGGGTTTGTGCTTTTTTTTATTTGGGAAGCTTTGTATTACTGTTTCAATTTCCTTATATGTTATGGGTCTGTTTAAACTATTGATCTCTTCTTGGTTTAACGTTGGTGGTTCCCATGATTTCAGATATCGATTCATTTCTTTTAGACTTTCAGATTTAGTAGTGTATAGGTTTTTAAAATATTCCCTTATAATAGTTTGGATATTTTGGGTTTCTGTTGTGATGTTTCCCTTTTCATCTCTGATTTTGTTGATTTGGATTTGCTATTTCCTTTTTCTTTCATTTATTTTTTTTTTATTTATTTTTTGTTAACTATGCTAAGAGGTTGTCCATCTTGTTTAACTTTTCAATGAACCAGCTCTTAGATTCATTGATTCTTGTATTGTTTTCTTTGTTTCTATTTCATTAATTTCTACTCTGATTTTTGTTATTTATTCTCTTCTGTTGGTTTTGGGTTGCATTTGTTCTTGCCTTTCCAGTGCCTTGAGTTGCAGTGTTACATCATTTATTTGGGCTCTTTCCAGTTTTTTAATGTAGTCACTTACAGCTATAAACTTTCCTCCTAGGACTGCTTTTAATATGTCCTAGAGGTTGTGTTGTGTTGTATTGTCCTTTTCATTGAATTTCAGGAATTCTTTTATTTCTCTCTTAATTTCTCCTTTGACCCATTCATTGTTTAGGAGTGTGTTGTTCAATCGCCACAAGTTCATGTAGTGACTAGGGCTTTGTCCAGTGTTGATTTTGTAATTTATTGCTTTGTAGTCTGATGAAATGCATGGACTTATTTCAATATTTTTGTGTTTGTTGAGGTTTGTTTTGTGGCCCAATATGTGGTCAATCTTTGAAAAAGCTCCATGAGGTGCTGAGTAGAAACTATATTCTTTGGTGTTTGGGTGGAATAATCAAAAGATGTCTGTTAGATACATTTGATGTATGGTATAGTATCATTTAATTCAGATGTCTCTTTGTTTATTCTTTTTACAGTTGACCTGTCTAATGGAGATAGTGGGGTATTGAAGTCCCCCACCTTTACTGGGTTGGGGTTAATATGTATCTTAAAGTCCTTAGTGTTGTTTTTATGAATTTGGGTACTCCAGGATTTGGTGCGTATATGTTAAGGATTGTAATATCTTCTTGGTTAACTGTTCCTTTGATCAGAATGAAGTGACCCTCCTTATCTCTTATGATCATTTTTATTTTGAAGCCTATTTTGTCAGATATTAGAATTGCAACCCCTGCTTGTTTCTTAGTACCATATGCTTGGAATATTCTTTTCCATCCTTTTACCTTAAGGTAGTGCCTGTCCTTGAAGGTGAGATGGGTTTCTTCCAGACAGCAAAGAGATGGATTTTGTTTCTTAATCCTTTTGCTTAGCCTGTGCCTTTGACTGGGGAGTTCAGTCCATTGATATTTAAGGTTGTTACTGAAAGGTGTATATTGTTTGCTGTCATTTTGATCACTGTTTGTGTTCTCTGTGTAATATTATGTTTTGTAGATGATATCTTTGTTTATTTTCTTTTGTTGTCCCAAGTTATATTTGCTTCTCTCTCTGCTCTCTGTATTGCTTTAAGTATTCTTTGAAGGGCTGGTTTTGTGGACATGTATTCTTTCAGGCTACTCTTGTCATGGATGATTTTTCATTCCCTTCAACTATCATAGACACATTTTTGTGTATAGTATTCTGGGCTGGCATCTATTGTCACATAGAACTGGAAATACCTTGGTCCAGACTCTTCTGGCTTTCATAGTTTGCATTGATAAGTCTTTTGTCATTCTGATGGGCTTTCTTTTGTATGTGCCTTCTTTTTTTTCTTTTGCTGCTTTCAGTATTCTTTGTTCTGTACATTTAGTGTTTTTACTGTGATCAGTCATGGGGAGTTTCTTTTCTGATCCTATTTTGTGTTCTTTGTGCTTCCTGTATTTGTATGGGGATGTCTTTCCTTAATTTCAGGAAATTCTCTTCTACAATCCTGTTTAAGATCTGATCAACACCGTTAACCTGAAATTCTTCTTCCTCTACTCCTATGATCTGTAGATTTGGTCCTTTCATGGTGTCCCACATCTCTTCCATATTCCATTCCTCTGTTCTTTTAAATTTTCCATACTCTTTGCTTGAGTGGTCCAATTCTCCAACTTTATCCTCCAGTGTTGATATTCTGTTTTCCATTTCATTCATTCTAGAGGTGAGGCTTTCCCCTGTTGTTTCAAGTTGGCTTATTGAGTTTTGCACTTCCTTCTTCATTTCTGCCTATGTTTTTTTTTCAATGATTGTATCTCTTTGTGAATTCATTTAAGAGTTTATCCCTATCTTCTCTTAGCTCTTTGATTTGTTTGTTCGTGTGTTCTTTAAATTCATTGAATTCCTTGATTGTGTTTGTGATTCTTCTTTTAAATTCAGTGTCCTGGGTTATCTCTAGGGGGTTCTCCTTGTAGAGCTCTTCTACAGGATTGGTGGGCTTTGCTGGGGACATAGTGTTTTGGTTTTCCATTTTATTATTCCTTCGTTGTGATTTTGAGCTGGTTGGTACAGGGTTCAGGTTCTCTCAGGTTTATTTTGGAGGGAACTGATGGCTTCAGATCAGCTATTCAGGGGTACCCACAGAAGCCCAATTCAGGTTCCAGTCAGGCACACTCAGGCTTCCTTCACCATGTGGAGGCAGGATCCAGGCTCTCTCAGGCAGTCCTGTGCATTGTCAACCCTTTGCCAGATGGAAGCCAGAGGAGTCCAGAACTCAGACTCTCTGGCATTCTGCTGAGATCCCAGCCTCAGCCTACCAAAGCCAGATCTGCCCTGGGGCCTTGGGAGGGACTTCACAAAATTCCAGGTATAGTACAATTAGAGGAGGCTCACCACCACATGGAGGCAGGATCCAGGGGCTGTCAGGCTGTCCCTTGGGTTCTCAGGCCCTCTGGTAGTTGGGAAGCCAGAACCTGGCACTCCATGGCAGTCTGCTATAAGCTCCCAGCTGCTACCCAATGGAGGTCTGAACCCACACTCTCAGGCTGTCTGCTAGGATCTCAGCCTTTGCCTACCAAAGCCAGATCTGCCCTGGGGCCTTGGGAGGGGCCTCACAAAATCCCAGATAGAGGAATGGTATTGCACAATTAGGGGAAGAGCACCACAAAGTACAGGCATGATAGCGGCTGTCAGGCTGTCCCCTGTGTTCTCAGGCCCTCTGGTAGCTGGAGGCCAGAGGGAGGCCAGAACCCCCACTTCCTGCACTTTCTGGTGGTCTGCTGAACTCTGAGCAGCTACCCCGATGGAGGAGGTATGAACCTACCCTCCTCAATTTTTAACTTTTCCATGATCATTCATTAGTGTGTAGCTCAATCTCCATGACTATGTGTGTTTTCTGTGGTTCTTCTGCTATTCACATTTACTGTAGTTTGTTAAAATACTAAGATTGCAGGACTTCATAGTTCAAATGGGCCTAATAGATTTCTTCAGAATATTCTTTTTAAATGTTAGAGAGTACATATTTTTCTCAGAAGCTCATGGAACTTTCTCTATAATAGACCACATATTGGGATACAAAGCAAGCCTCAAAAAACAGGAAAATTAAAACAACATCCATTCTTTATCTTCAAGGTCACTGCTTGTTGATTCCTTCTTCCAGGGTAGTCTTCACCTTTGTTGTCATGCTTGTGACTATAAGCATTTACTTCTTATTTTTGCAGTTTTAATTTCTTCTTAGCCTATCCATATGTTCTTTTATTTTGTCCCTTTTCCTGCATTGGAGTCCTCAGCATGTTAATCACAACTTTATTTCTCTGTGTGATCATTCCACATTCTGTCTCATTTGAGTCTGTTTTCTCCTCAGATTATTTTTCTGAAGCCAGTCTTTTAATTTTGCACTTGTAGCTAAAATTACTTCTGGGATGTGCAAAGAAGTTTGGCCATCCTCCTCATGACAAACCAAGGTTTGATTAGTTTATTGGGAGTACTTACAGAACAGTGGGTAAGGATTTACTTGCAAGGATGTGGGTGCTCCCCTTCTAAGGCTGTACTGTAAAGTGCTCATCCAGTTGTGGATCAGGACTTCCCCACCATTGTACAAAAGGGTGAGAGAGCCCTTCCCCAGAGCTTCCTCAGTTTATATACCCTTAGACTTCCCCGTCATGCCACAAGGCCCTATTGGTTGGTTGGAGAGCCTGGCTGACTCTCACTGTCCCTCCTTTCTCTATGAGTGTAACAGTTACAAGCTTAGCTGTGCTGATTCTAGGCAAGAGGGTACAACCAAGCTTGGGAAGAAGGCATCTGTGCATGGACTGTCATTTGGTGGTCAGTTCTATGCAACAACACTGAAAACTGGAAATAACATATTGGAGAAAAAGTACTCTTATTTTGAGATTTTATGTCAGGAGTTAGGCTGTGTTCACATTTAGTATTGCTGTTGTGTCAGACATTAATGTTGCTTTAAGTGTATTTTATCTATAATACAGTTATTTATAGGAGTCCTATTACTATTGGGATAAAGAAACATATGAAGCTTGGATGATATGCCAGGCTTCCATATATATCAAATGTTGCTGGGAGTATGAATAGGCTATTTCACCTTGTATTTACTTGGGATCCAGGGAAAAAAGTGCTCTTTCAAGGAAGTTTTTTTTTTTTTTTCATTTTGCTCAAGAAGAGAAGATCATTATGTTTGATGTTTTCCTTTATTCTGCTGGAAAGCAAAGGGAATTTTTCTTCAGATCTTATTGGGACTTCTTGTGAGGCCTTAGGTTAAATACTAAACTCTTCAGCAGGTGTGAGTACCCCAAACCTGAAAACCCCTGGATGTTTTACTTTTCCTGCTACTAGTATTTGCTTCCATCAAGATATGGCAAATTCTCAAACCTGAACTCTCTCTCACTTATTGTTTAGATGAGCTTTTCATACTCACCCACAACTACCACAATTCATTAGGCTGCCCTTTGCAGAGCTTGTGCAATGCAGTTTGGACCTTCAGTTACCATTACTCTGAGGTAAGTTATCTTCTTTTATTTATAAGGTTTATCTAGTCTTGGGCATTTCATTATAGCAGTGCTTAAAAGAATAATACATCGAACAATTATTGGCACTTTCTACATTAATTATCACCATTCAAATTGTTTCCTCTTATTAACAACTTTGTATGCAGAATATAAAATAAGAACAACTGATAAGTGTTTTTGAAAAACATATTACTAGATAAGGGGCTGGAGTAATGGCTCAGCGATTAGGAGCACTGGGTGTTCTTGCAGGAGACCTGATTTCAAATCCGAACATTCACATGGCAGCTAACAACTGTCATTAACTCCACTTCCAGGGGATCTGACACCCTCTTCTGTCCTCTGCAGGCACTACATGACACAGGTACACTCACACACACAGACATAACACTCATACACATAAAATAACAACAAATAAATAAAAAATTTAGAAAAAGAAACATATTACTAGATAAAGAAATAAAACAGGAATAAGATGAAGATTCTTACAAAAGAATGCTCAGTATTTATTATGTAAACAAATATTTGCTTTCAGAAAAAGAACAGTATCAATATCTTAACTAAAACTAGGCCACATAGAAATATTAAACAAAGATTATAAAATGGTATATAGAGATAATATATATAATATGTCTCTTTGGGGACTTACAGTATTTGGTATTCTTCAACAGAGCTGCATGGATTTTTACCCAACATGTTTATTGAAATAATAAAATCATTTTTACATGTGTAGTTTTTGTTTTTTCTCTCACTTTTAATCTTTGTCTATTTTTACTTTTCAATTAATTTTTATTATTTTGATATCAATATTTAACATAGTATGTCTAGAAATGTGTTTCCTTATGGCATATAGATAGATAGATGATAGATAGATGATAGATAGAGAGGTAGATAGATGATAAATAGACAGATGATAGATATAGATACATATGTCATTATTCTCTATTTTAATTCTCCTTTTTTCTACTTTGGAAGCTTATATAATAAATTGGTGGTTTTTAGCACAATTATACTTGCTTAGGATTTCAGAAATTTCAGAAAACCAGAAAAGTCTAAATGACAATTACATGGAAATTATGTTTTAGATTGTAAGTGAAGGCATAGAGTCCTTTCCTACAGTCGCTTTGCTGATTAATCTGAGTCTTCAAAGATGTACATTCAGCCATTCTTTCAATAAATAGATTTTAAAGCTTCAAGTTAGAGAAGTAGATCCTGGCTTTGTTGAGTACACAGTGATAAAATGAACTTGTGAGACACTTTGCAAGGATCAGTCAGAGATTTTCAAATTGTGTGCCTGTGTGTGAGTGTGTATAGAAATGGAGAGAGAAAAAGAGAAGAGAGAGAAGCAGAGAGAGAGAGAGAGAGACTGAGAAATAAAAATCTTGGTATCACTGCACTCTCAGAAATCAGTTTTGGAAATAAATACAATTAATAACAGGAATTCTATGTGTGGGCTGCAGTCTAGAAGGCTCTAAGGGTAGGGGTGTCTGAGTCCTCTGGAGGCATCTTACACCACCACGTTTTTGTAACAGGCATGGATCTGTAGTTTTAATTCTTCCTCAAGTGGGGGTTGAGTTTTGGTCTTGCTTTAGCTCTTAAACCTTTCAATTTTCCTATCCTCCCTTTTCAAATCTAAATGAGAATGTTTACCCTTTAACACTGTTCCTTTGGGCATTTAAAAAAAAATAGTTTATTCTCCAAGGGCTCTTGTGTAAGTTTACCATTGGATTTGGACTATTTATGTATTTCTTTTATTTTTACTTATTTATTTAGGTGAGAGATTTAAATCTGTAGACCAAGATGGCCTTAAACACAGGAAAGTTCCACCTAGCCTCTCAAGCTTTGGATTGCAGGAATGTGTCACCTTGAAATTTTTGGTTCTCATTTAAAGAATTAATTTATTCATTTTATTTATCTGTTTATTTATTGTGAGTGAGGACTTGTGTGTGGTATAAGCACGTATGTGTATGTTTTAGGGTGTATGGGCACTGTCCTCTGGAAGAGGATATCTGGTATCCTACTCTGCCATTTTCTTCCTTGTCCTCTTGAGGCAGTCTCTCACTGAACTTGGAGCTAGACTGACAGCCACCACACTTCAGTAGTTACAGGTGTACTCAGCCATTCCTGACTTTTTGCACTGGTGCTGAGGATTTGAACTCAGGTCTTCATGTTTGCAAAACAATTGCTTTTATCAGTGAATCACCGGTCATAAGATACTAATTTAATTTGCTAAAATGTCATATAATCATATCATGTACCCAGGATGGAGTGTTTTATCTAGAATATGAGTGAATGTATTAGGCACCTAATAGCTAGAACGTATGGGTGCAGTAAACCACAAAAAACCTTCATTGTCAAATAACAATTACCATTTCCTATACCCATAAACTAAAGCTCTGTCTAATAGGATATCCTGGTTTCTAGTGGAAACAACTATGACTATTGGCAAAGTATGAATGAAAAGCATAAAACTATGAATAATGTAAAAAATTTGGGCTTCATAAATCATGCATGGAGGTAAACATTTGTAATCCCAGAACTTGGGAGGTAGGAGGATCTCAGGAGTTCAAGGGCATACTTCGTCACAGTTCAAGACCATCCTGAGCTCCCCAAGACCATGTCTCCCAGGACAATCAACCATAACAACAGTAACAACCAAGCACTAGGCCTCTTTTTCCAAGGTATCACTAAATATAGATTGTCTAATTATAATATTAATAAGAAAAGTTAGCCTAATAAGTAAAAATACTAGCTGAGGACTTGGAAAAGCCTCAAAATTTTATTCTTCAGTAAAACAAAAAGTACTTTTCAAAGTTACCAAAATTCAACTTTCCAAGAACCCTGAATATCAACTAAAGTTATAACAATCTCTTGACTACTGATTCAAGAAAATGGTTGGATATTGGGCATAACAATGAGCTTGTAATTTCACCTTACCTGTTTTGGTCTGCCTCTCAGCTTCATGGTGTCCATGAAAACCTGATCTGCCTCATCACCATGGTGAATGGGAAACCAACACACTAGCTAGCTTTGGAGGGGGAACTATAATTCACTACAATTCATAATTCTCATAAAATCCCATCCCCAGAAAATTATGTTTATTTGACCAGAGGGTCCTATTGCAAAACTTGTCTACATTACAATTCATAAATGGTTTAATTTCATTTCTGTTGTTATGCTAAAACCCCTGACAAAAAGGAAGTTAGGAGAGGAAGGGTTTATTTAAGCTAACACTTCCCAGTTACAGTCCATTATTACAGGAAAGTCAAGACAGAAGTTGAAATAACTAGTAGGAGCACATCTGCATTCAGGAGACGAGAACAATGAATGCATATGCTCCTAGTTCTCAGCTGGCTTTTTCTAGTCTTATTCCAGGGCCTAAAACTTTGGAATGGTGCCACCCACTTTCCAGATGGGTCTTCCCACATTCATTAAGAAAATTAGGCAATATCAAACCTCAGTCTTATCTTAAGGAATATTGGCAACTGATTGCTGCTAGATGAATAAGAGCTGATCTTCCTAAAGCAAGGGACTCTAGATAGGCTGACTAGACTTAATGGAAGGACTTGCACTGGGAAATGGATGGGGACACTGATAACCCAGTGGGCTTTAACAGGGAAGAAAGAGTATATGGGCTCCAGTGGGTGGGGGTACGCTATGGCGGGTGCCAGTAGGGACAGGGGTACAAAGATGATTGATTGTTTGAGTTGTTCTTTAAGAAATACACAAAAAATTCAATAATAAAAAATAAAACTAAGGCAATCCAGACATGCTCACAGGCCAATCTGATCTACATAATCCCTCACAGAGAGTGCCTTCTCAGCTGTACCAAACAATAAAAACTGACCATCAAAATATGTAGTTCATTTGATGAGAGCATCTTATCCTCAACACATTCATTGGAAATGATCAGTGGAAATTTTTAGCATCACAAACCCCTGAGGTGGGTATTATAAGTTGGCAAAACTAAAGATTGTACAGAGTTGTTGTTTTTTTTTTAACATAAGAAGCAAGATATACTTATAGGTCTTTGAGAATCTCAAGCGTCCCCCTGCAAGTCTGGAAGGGCACACGTTCATTCATTGGTAAATACAGGAAAACACCTTCATTTGTCAACAATCGGCAGTGTTGAGGCTGTGTGGAAGCGGAATGTGAGAACTCAGGAAGAACTGTGAACTGCAGGAGTGTTGAAGGTGTGACAGAAATGACATGCAGAGATCCTTGACAAATGTGGCAGCCTGGATGGTGGGAGACATTTCGCTAAATGATCTGAATAGAACACTAACTAAAGGAGCTGGAGAGATAGCTCAGGTGGAGCACTAGCTGCTCTTGCAGAAGACCTGGGTTCAGTTCCCAGTACCTAAGTGGTGGCTAGCAACTGGCTTTAACTATTGTTCCAGAGGATCTGATGACCTCTTCTTGACTCCTCAATCACTTGATACACATAGTGCATTTACATACATGCAGACAAAACACTTATACCATAAAGTTTAATAGGGCACCTTCTTGACCATAGCTATGCCATGTTAAAGTTTAGGCTGACTCTAGTCTCTGAAGTTATCAGGCAGTTGGCCTAGGGTATGGTAATGTATGTCAACTGGACCCTGGTTGTCTTGGGAACAGGTCGGACTGTCTCAGAGTACACCCGCTTACTGCAGAATTATAGCTTCTGTAGGTTTTGTTTGGCTTGCTTCTACAAAATAGCAATTGTTGCTTAATAGAATAGAAATTAAGGGAACTCTCCACCTGTTAGCTTCGGAACTTCAACTTTTCACCCCTGGTTATGTTTTTTTCTGTATAAAAGCTTACCCTAGAGATGGCTTGGTGCTACACACTTGGGTTCCCAACACCCTTGTGTAGTAACCTTGGCCAATAACCACTTTCATTCGGCAAAACTTTGTCTGAATGGTCTTCTCTGGTGAAGCACCCCCCAAAAGAAGTAAAAACAAATAAATATAAAATTAAAAGAAAATTAGCTGAAGAAACTTTAGAAGAAATGTGACAGGTACTATAAAAGTATATAAAAGTCATCACTAAACAGGAGCAACAATAGCAGTCCCTAGGTAAGTCAGGGTCTGCTTTCCAGAATTGCAATATTATAATGTTTACACTCTTCAGGTTCTTATCATATGCAAAGAAATAGGAAAATAATGTCCATAAACAATAAAGGGCAGTCAATACAAACTGGTATTGAGGTTAGGTATACTGAGATTCTAGATAGCTAAAATACTAGAGCACTGCCTCAACAGAGTTAATATCCATAAAATACAGCAATTTAAAAATGAATTAAGTAAAAAATCTTAACCTCTAAAGTATATTAACTGAAATTTAAAAAAAATTGAGAGTTCATTAGCAGATCCATTTGGACACAAAATAGAACATGTGGACTTGTAAACAGGTCAATTGAGGTTATTGTTTCCATGTAGAAAAAGAAAGAAAAATAATGAACAGAACTTCAGAGAAAAGTGAGATGTGAGAAGTACTTACACATACCATACACATGTCTCATATGCCAACAAATATGTCTACACATGCCAACATACATGTATCACATATACTGAACTGATGTTGCACATATACCAGTAGGCAAGTAGTAGAGGTCGAGGAAAGAAATAAATTGACAGAAAGTAGAAAGATAGTAATTCCAGCAAACTTGGCCATAACCTCATAAATCTGACCAAAATATTACACACCCAGGACACAATGAATTACAAAGATAATAATCTCAGGAGACTCAGTCAATGGACTTTGGCGTTAAATGTGCAAAGTCAGGAAAGCGGTAGGAAAAGCCACACACCACGTATAAACTATCTCTGAAGATACTAATGATTCCAGATCATTATACATTTCTTTTTTAGAATTAATTTTTTGTTCTTTTAGAGTCTGGGTTTCCCGTATCCCCAGCTAGTCTGGAACTCAGTATGTAGACAAGGTCATTCTCTGTGTTACAGAGATGTGCCTGCCTCTGCCTCCGGAGTGCTGAAATTAAAGGTATGTGCCATTATGCCTGGCTGAGGTTTTTTTTTTTTCTTCACAAGTCTGTCTCCATCAGTGAAATTCCAGATGTGAGCAAACTGAGTTGTGGGAGCTCCCCAGAGACCAGGTTCCTCTCATTTTTCTGTTGCAAAGCTTGCTCTAAGAATACTCCACTGAGACATTCCCATTAGAGTTCTCTTAGTTAGAAACATGATGTCATATTAGTTTGCTCTCAAAATCATGAACAATAAAATAAGGAAAAGAAACATGATTTCTTCTTCTTTTCCACACTGATAACCACTGGTCCCAACTTTTACACATCTTCTTTCTTTATTGTCTGAGGCACTATATCTTTAGCAGTGATGTGAGGAGTGGGGGGAAATTGAAGGGGCAGAAGTGGGAGATGGATTTGATCAAAACACATTATACGCATGTATGAAATTCTCAAAAAATAAAACAACAAATATATAAGGAAGAATCTAACAATCAAGTAGTATAAACTGACGTTCTTATCTTTATTACCACAGAGCAGTGCATCTCTCAACCCTCATCAGAGAAGCTTACTTTTGCTGTAGTTGACAATTAACACAGAGACCCACAACTGGTCAAAGTATAAAGAGTAGCACTGCGGAGTGTTCAGCCCTAAAGGGGACATCTCTTTCATACCCTTTCCCCAAGATTAGAGATCATCCCAGAAGAGGGTCGGGAAAGATAGCAAGAGTCAGAGGGATTAGAAGTTATTTTCCGGACATAACAAAGCTATTGCACACATGAACCTACAGAAACTGTGACTACATTCACAAGACATACAAAGCTCAAGCCAGCCATATCCCAGCAAGGATAGGGGAACGATCACAAAATCCCACCTATAAGCTGAAGAGGGCTTGGGCATTGAGGGCTGCTTGGGGAGGAAGAGACAATTTTCTTCAGGAATGTGGCCCTTGAGAGTCTCCCCATCTTACATCCATGCACATACAGCAACACTAAGTAGACTCAGTGGATTAAAGACCACATGAAATTGGGAGAGAAAGGTGGTGGGAAGGATAAGGGAGGAATTACAGGTCAGGGAATGGGGCCATGATTTAATCAGAACACATATGCATGCATGAAATTTTCAAATAAATGAAATTTTTCCTATCTATATGAACTAAACTGTCATACATGCAGCACCAGTTGTATAATTTTGCTTTCAGATGATAAAGTTTGTCTTCCAAATAATTGGCATAGGTTAGCAGATATATCTTTTGAGGAAAAAAGACAGGAAATTTTATTTTGAAATAAAATTTCTATGAAAAACAAAATATTTGGGGGACAATCCCTAATAATAATAACTTGCCTTGTGTTTTTCTTTTCATTTTTCTTGACCCTTCTGAAAACTTAAAATTCACAAAAGAAAACTATATCATACAAAAGAAAAATATCAAAATTTAGACAGGGCAAATGAAAGCTTGTTTATTTGGACATTCATCAGAAAAAGGAAAAGGAAGTA
Source organism: Nannospalax galili (assembly GCF_000622305.1). Lineage (NCBI taxonomy): Eukaryota > Metazoa > Chordata > Mammalia > Rodentia > Spalacidae > Nannospalax > Nannospalax galili. The sequence goes on along the minus strand of NW_008349074.1, from coordinate 281,467 downwards.
GTGTAAAATTAGGTAGTCAAATTTTAACTTTACACATTCAAATTCCATTTGGGTGAGATTAAAGAAAATAAAACATTGATTGAAAGATAACCAAGAATCAATAACTGTAGTCTGAGTATCCATATTATATTTTAGAAAATTGATTTCCAAATCTTGTACTTATAGAAGTATTTTAGAGCTAGTCAATGATAGAAATATTTCTACTATGTTTTACAAATGACTTAAATTCAGGAGACCTTAGCAGACAGCCTGAGAGGGACAGTTCTGGCCTCCCTCAGGCATAGGGAATGAGAACTCAGCAGACTGCCTAAGAGTTCCAAGATCAGGCACCCCTTAGGGAACTTCCCAAATTGAGTTCTGAGTCCCCACTAGTAAGTGTCTAAACCTTTGAAGGAAGCCTGAGTCTACCAGACTGGAACCTGACTTGGGCTTCTGTGGGAGCTCCTGAGGAGCTGATCTGAAGCCATCAGTTCCCACCAAAGTAAAATCTGAGAGAGCCTGAAACCTAGACCAACCAGCTTTACATACCCAATAAGAAAACAACCAAGGCACACCAATAATACAAACAATAAGCAAACTTCAACTTAATTTTCATACCAGAATCACAAACAATGAAAAAAAATTCACATGACAAAATCACAATGAAAAAATACCCAGGGCACAGAATTTAAAACAACAACCATAAACATGATCAAGAAATTCAACGAATTTAAAGAACACACAAACAAACAAATCAAAGAACTAAAAAGAGATAGGGATAAGCTTTTGAATGAATTCACAAAAGAGATAGAGATGAAGAAAACTCAGGCAGAAATTAAGGAGCAAGTGAAAAACTCAATAAGCTGACTTAAAACAACAGGAGAAAGGATCATTGCTAGAATGAATGAAATGGAAAACAGAATATCAACACTGGAGGATAAAATTGAAGAACTGGACCACTCAAGCAAAGATTATGGAAAATTAAAAAAAAAACAGGAATGGAATATGCAGGCAATATGGGACACCTTGAAAAGAACAAATCTACATAGCATAGTCATAGAGGAAGGGGAAGAATTTCAGGTTAATGGTACTGACGAGATCTTAAACAAGATTGTGAAAGAGATTTTCCAAAAATTAAGAAAAGACATCCCCATACAAATACAAGAAGCACATAGAACACCAAATAGACAGGACCAGAAAAGAAACTTCCCATGGCATATCATAGTAAAAACACTAAATGTACAGAACAAAGAGAATACTAAAAGCATAAAAAGAAAAATAATAAGTCACCTATAAAGGAAAGCCCATCAGAATTACACCTGACTTATCAATGTAAACTATGAAAGCCAAAGAGCCTAGACCAAGGTATTTCCAGTTTTGACAGTAGATGCCAGCTCAGAATACCCAGAAAAATGTCTATTATAGTTGAGGGGCAAAGAAAAAGCTTCCATGACATGAATAGCCTGAAAGAATACATGTCCATGAAACTAGCCCTTCAAAGAATATTGAAACAATAAAAAGAATGGAGAAAAGAGCTACTATATGCCAGGAGAGATGAAAGAAAGTAAATAAAGGTATAATTGAGGAAACACAAAATTAGACAAAGAATGCAAACTAATTAAAATGATGTCAACCAATACACATCCTTCAATAATAACTTCAAATATCAATGGAATGAATACCCAGTCAAAAGGCACAGGCTACATGAATCATTAAGAAACAAAATTCATCTTTTCATTGCCTGTAAGAAACCTTTCACCTTCAAAAACAGGTACTACCTTAAGGTGAAAGGATGTAAAAAATATCCCAAGCATATGACACTAAGAAACAAACAAGAGTTGCAATTCTAATATCTGAAAAAATAGACTTCAAACTAAAACTAATCAGAAGAGATAAAGGGGGTCACTTCATTCTGAACAAAGGAACCAAGAAGATATTACAATCCTGAGCATATATGCACCAAACTGGTGTACCCATATTCATAAAAACAACACTACAGAGCTTTAAGACACAGATTAACCCCAAGTCAGTAATAGTAGGGAACTTCAGTACCCCACTGTCTCCATTAGACAGGTCAACTGGACAAAGAACAGACGTCTGAATTAAATGATACCATACATCAAATGGACCTTATAGACACCATTCAAATATCCCACCCAAGCACCAAAGAATACACTTTCTACTAAGCATCCCATGGAACTTTCTCAAAAGTGTACCACGTGCTGGGGCATACATCAAACCTCAACAAATACAAAAAATTGAAATAATCCCATGCATTCTATCAGAACACAGTGCAATAAAGCTCAAAATCAACACTGGAAGAAGCCCTAATCACTACACGAGCCCATGGGGATTAAAGAACACGCTCCTAAATGATGAGTGGGTTGAAGCAGAAACTAAGAAAGAAATAAAATAATTCCTGGAATTCAATTAAAAGGCAGTATAACACAACAAAACCTCTGGGACACTTTGAAAGCAGTCCAAGAGGGAAGTTTATAGCTCTAAGTGCCTAAATTAAAAAATTAGAAAGAGCGTGAAGAAATGATCTGACATTGTAACTCAAGAAGCTGGACAGGCAGAAAAAATGAAACCCAAACCCAGCTCAATAGAAGAAATATCAAAAATCAAAACAGAAATTAAAGAAATAGAAATAAAGAAAACAATACAAAGAATCAATGAATCTAAGAGCAGGTTCTTTGAAAAGCTCAACAAGACAGACAGACCCTTAACCTAGTTAACCAAAAGAAAGAAAGAGCAAATCAGAATCAACAAAATTAGAGAAGAAAGGGAAAATATCACAAAAAATCCAGAACATTATAAGGAAATACTTTAATAACCTATACTCTTCTAAATTTAAAAATGTAAAGGAAATGGATGAATATAAAATCATGGGAACCACCAAATTTAAACCAAGAAGGGATCAACAGTTTAAACAGACCAATAACATATAAAGGAATCAAAATAGTAATACAAAGCCTCCTGACTAAAAAAAGCCCAGGCCCAGATTGGTTTACAGCAGAATTTTACCCAACATTTAAAGAAGTATTCCAACCAATACTACTTAAATTATTCAAAATGATAGAAATATTGGGAGAACTCACAAATTTCTTCTCTGAAGGCAACATCACTCTAATATGAAAACCAGGTAATGACACAACCAAAAAAAGAAAACTATAGACCACATCCTTAATGAACATCGTTGCAAAAATTCTTAACAAAATACTTGCAATCTGCATACAAACGTACATCAAAAAGGTCATTCACCATGATCAAGTAGACTTTGTTCCAGAGATACAGGTATGGTTCAATATATGCAAGTAAATAAACATCATCAATCATATAAATGGACTCAAAGACAAAAACCACATCGTCCTCTCAAAAGATGCAGCAGAAAAGGGTTTTGACAAAATTCAGCACGCATTCATGATAAAAGTTCTAAAGAGAATTGGACTGGAGGAAACATACCTCAACATAGTTAAAGCTATATACAACAAACCCACAGCCAACATCGTTCTAAATGGGAGAAAAATTTGAAGCATTCCCACTAAAATTGGAAACTAGAAAAGGATATCCACTATCTCCACTCCTTTTCAGTATAGAACTTGAAACTCTTGGTACAGGAATAAGACAAGAGAAGGAAATTAAAGAAGATGTCAAATTATTCCTTTTTGCAGGTAATATGATACTAAAAGATCCCAAAATTCCACCAGAAAATTCCTTGAACTGTCAACATTTTCAGTAAAGTAGCAGGTTATAAAAAAAAATCAATCTACAAAAATTAGTAGCCTTTCTATCTACCAGTAACAAGAAATGCTCCCATTCACAATAGCTGAAAAAACAGCCTTGGAAGAAACCTGACCAAAGACATCAAAGATCTCTATAACAAAAATTCTAAATCTTTAAAGAAAGAGACTGAGTTTTAACTGACTCCCTCCAGTCCTTAATAAGCATGGGATGTAGGTGTGACTATAGCTTGTCAGCACAATAGTCAGAGGACATTTCCAGTTAACACTCCACCCCTTCCTCTGGCTCTTACGTTCTTTCCACCAACATCTTCCACAAAAGTCCCTGAGCTTTGGAGGGGGTGGTAGGTATGGGATGATCTTCCTCCCTTTGTGGCAAGGTGCTGAGCTTTTGGGTCTTTGCATTATCTGTTTCTATAGGCTTTTGGACATTTTCAGTGAGAGTCCATAAACATTACCATTGAAATCTACCCCATGACTTTATACCCATACACAGGTGCCAAGGATCCAAGTGCAACCAAATATGACTAGTAATAATCAGATACATACAGATTAGAGATGAATGCACCAACATCTAAGTGTTATTAGCAAAAAAATGAGTCTTTCTGTAAGAAACAGTATGTTTTAAATGAAATGGAGATCTTTTTTAAAGCTTAAAATGTCATTCAATTTTATGTGTTACAGGGTTTATACTGAGTTCAATATTGTATAACTGTATTAATTCAGCAGTGAACCTAAACATTTTATAGCCACTTTTGAAAGAGATGTATCTTTGCTCTGGAAATTGTTACTGAGTATGTTAAAGCTGTAAAGAAATTCTTCTTCTAAAACAAAACAAAACAAAACAAAGCACACACACAGCAAGAAGCAAGAAAATTTAAACAGTGACTGCTATAATAACTTAACCTATGGGTGTAAGCACAAGCAATTGGACGGTACTTTAACAGGTGCATAACTTCCATCTAACAAAACAATTGTAGTGGCTTCCCACTAAGGCCTATATTCTCCCCTGCCACAGGGTTGGCAGGGTCTACAGTACCAGATGTGTGTTCCCCCATAGGAATGGGCATTATATTCAATTGATCTCTCTCTTTATTTTTTTTACTGTGCATCTGGAGAATTCTTTTCCCTCCTTTATTCCCATAGTTCTTTGTATAGCCCTTCTTCCCCCCTCCCCTTTAACTATTCTCCTTTTTCACATATTTCTCCCTTAGTAACATCTTTATCCTACTAGTCTTCTCTGTAGAGTTCCTAATGGCTAGGGATGCTAAGCATCTTGTCCTCTCCTGATCCACATGCATTATTTCTGCTCTGGTAATGCTTATAAGTTCATGTATTTTGTATGTTGTACTGACTGATTTATTTTGTTGCATCTTGAGACTGTATTTCCCTACAGTGTATACTTTCTTTTTTAACTACATTCAAAGTCATAAATGTTGTCTCCTAAATTTTCTTTTTAAATTCTTATAGTTGTTCATTTTGCATTTTTCCTTATTAGACTTTTCTTGGCATCAACAATTAAGAGGGATTTATGGAGAAATAAGCCCTTAGTGATGTGATGTACATCTAGCAAGTAAAGGAATTAATTGGTTTTAAAGAAGTTTATCCTTATCCCAAATAATGTTGATATACCATTAGTTTCATTGTATGTGCTGTTGTTTATTTATTTACTTTATTATTTACTTTATGAGATTAGGTTTCACTATGCAGTCTGGGATTCACTATGAAGCTAAGGTAGGCTTTGAACTCTTTATCCTCTTGCCTCAGTTTGCCTTGTGCTTAGCTTGCAAGTGTGCCACCATGCCTCATGTAATTATTATTTTTATGGTCATATAAATTATTATATATTATTATTATTATATTTCGTTAAGGCATTTATACTCAGAAATGACTGTTAAACTGTTTTATAGCCTTTAGTAACATATAGCATTGTTACATTTACTTCTACTTAAAAAAAATTATACCCAGATTTTATGACTCTGCATATTTGGTAGTATATTTTCAATCTTTATTTTGTTTTTAATTTATATTTTTATTGAGTTTTTATGCCTTTCGTATAATAAATCTTAATCAAATTTAGACCACTCCCCAATCCATGCCTCTCCACAGACTACCTTACCAGTTTTCATGCATTCTGTCATATGTGTTAAGCCCTATCCAGTCAAGCATTTGTACCTGAATGTCCCACAGTGCAAGTTTATCCACTAGGGTCTACTCAGCCTATCTAGAGTCATTCCTTTATAGATCTACTCTCCTTCACCCAGCAGTAACCGGTTGTCAGTAGTTCCTCAGCTAAGGTTAGGACCTACTGCCCATTTCCCTCAGTTCTATGCTGGCTTTTTGTCTGACTGAGTAGGTATGGGTCTCCTGCATGCTGTCACCATTGTTGCAAATTCATATGAGCAAATTCTCAGTTTCCTGAAAGCCTCTGTTTCCTTAGGTTCATGCACTCACCCCAGCTCTTAGAATCTTTCCCTTCCCATGGGTAGGTGAGGTTTAATGTAGGAGTCCTATCCAGGGACACACACTCTATAGTCTCTTTTTCTCTAAAACTTGGCCTTCAACCTCTATTTTTCCTTTCTATGATTCTTTTCTTTTTTATTAATTTGTAATTATTTCCTCTTTTTCAATCTGTCTCAAAAATCTACTTACAATTACATTAAAAATTCATTAGTATTTGCTTGTGCATCCCATCTACTATAATTCCCTTACTGTTCCCTAATTCATTAATTTACATATGTTCTTTTTCTAAAATTTTTTGGAAATTTCATACATCTAAATCATATTTAGACCCCCTCCCCCATCTGCACACCCACATCCCCACTTGATTCCATGCATTTTCTCATATATATTATGGCCTATCTTGTCAAGCCTTTGTACCCAGATGTCCCTCAGTGCAAGTTTATTTTCCACTGGAATCTAGTCAGCCTATTAAGAGCCATTCCCTTAAAGAAGATGAACTCTCTTCTAACCAGAAGTAATCAGCAGCCCTCTCAATGAGAGAGACTGCATGTGTGACGAAATATACATGGCTGGAGAGCTTGTAGATTCTAGAAAAAAACGACTTTTATCATATCCCTAGACAAATGTAATTTCTTACTGCATGCTAAATATGGGTCCTTATGTTTATAAATAAATATGCCACTCACCACTCATCAAAGAAGCTTCTTCTTGCAACAGATGGAAACTATTACAGAGTTCCACAACTGGTATAAGTATTTTTTGTAACCAAACAAAGCAACTTGAAACATATAGAGCTCTCTTACATTGTTGTGAACATGATTGATCAGTTTTTAAAGAAACCCCTGGACACTTAATGGTTGAATTAGAGTAAGACATGTGAATGTCCTAAGGGGGAAATATCGGGCTTTGAAGCATTTTGGTGAACAGCTTTTTTTTTTTGGACCAACAATTCCATCCAGAAATACATTACTATATTGATCTTCAGCTTATAAAGAGAAAAGATTTATTGTGTCACACAGCTTTGCAGGGTTCAGTCCATAATCTACTGCTCCTTTGTTATTGCTTTTGGCCCATTGTGAAGCCACATATCATGATGGGATAGTATGAGAGAGAAAAACTGATCACCTTATTCCCAGTAAGTAACAAGAGGGAGAGTCCAATACCCACTTAAAGGACATACACTCAGTGTTCTGTTCTAAATGCTTCCCATCAGCTACATACATACACATACAAAAGCTCTGCCACTTCCCGACTTTGTCACACATATTGAAGATCAAGCCTATTGCATATGTGACTTTGGAATCATTTGAGACCCAGATTATAGTAGCACTACAAGCAATATCATTGTGATGGAGTTTGAGGACCCTTTGCCATGTTGTCCTAATGGTTACAGATCAAGGTTGCAGAACTAGGGAGAAAGTTGTTGTAGGCCTGGTGTCTTCCAAGCCCAGCACTGTATTCTCCAAGGAAGTGTCATTGCTTGGAAGATGGCTAAGAACACAGACTCTCAGACTCCACCCAGAGGTGGATCATCCATCTGCACTGGACCTGGACCAATTTTGAGATCTTCACATGGAACTTAATCAAAGGAGAAATCTGCTTATAGGCTTCTTAAGCTTTATTACCTGGGGTAGAAACAATTTTTTTCATAAAAGTTTTCTTTTAAAAAATATTGTATTTATTGTTTATTTTATGTGTTTATGAATGTATGCCTGCATGTGTGTAAGTGCACCTGTTATGCAATATCCGCAGAGGTCAGAAGAGGGTGTCGGATCCCCTGAAACTCGAATTACAGACAGTTGTTAACCACCATAGGGTTTCTGGGAATTGAACCAGGTCTTCTGCAAGAGCCATCAGTGCTCTTAACTGCTGAGCCATCTGTCCAGTCCTTCATAAAAGTTTTCAACTGAAAGCTATTCAGCACTGTTGAGAATCACTGGGCGGAAGCACAGCCTTTGAAATGCAGAAAAAGCACTAATTAGGATAATGGACTCTGACCCGGGCACAGGCCCTGTGTTTGAAGCAATGATGCCAGGCATGGATAAAGGGTATCTTCCTTGAAGAAAGCACCGTGTGCTAGCAGAATGAGCCATCAACGGTCACCACCACATTTGAATGTACTCACAGCAACTTAAAGTAGAAAATGTATGAATTCAATGTAAGACTGCTTTCATTTTTAATATTTTGACAATTTTGAAAATGAGTAGTGTTCTTTACATTATTTACATTTCCACACTCCTCCCTAGTCCAACTCCTCCCTCATCTAATATATAGTATAATATATATACATATATATATACACATGTATATATAATTGGGTCCATTTAGTGTTTTTTGTGTGTGTTTCTGTTCTTGGCTGACTATTTGACCTATGGGGTGCGGGGCTCATCCTGGAAAAAACAGATTCTCTGTTTTGTGGCCCTTCATGGAGGGATCGGACATTGTAAAATTTCCCCTGTCCATATCGGCATGTCAACTGGGGCTGTCCCTATGCAGGTCTTGTTTACATAACCATAGTGTTGAGATTCCAAGTGTGCAGCTCCCCTCTCTTATCAAGAAGACACTCCTCAGCAGCAGATGTTCTGGGTCTCAGGCTTTTGCAATCTTTCTTCACCCTCTTCCATGCTGCTCCCTGAGCCTTAGTTGTAGGTGCTATTGAGCACAATTGTGGATATCTGTAGTTCCCTCCTTTTGTTGAAAAAAGAAACTCTTTTTATGAGAGGTGAAAACTACATTTAGTATCAGAAGGTGCTATGCAAGCTGCCAAGGGAGAAAAATAAATCTGTGCTTCCATCCATCGGTTAAACCCTGAACAGCAACAATAACCAAACAGGCAAGATTACCCCATGGTACAAAAGTGGCATTATATCTTGGAATAAGCAACAGCCATCTAATTGGACTTAAAGCCTACTCAATGTGAGGAAACTCGTGCCTACATTAAAAAAATTAGAAAGAGCACATGTGAACGACTTGACAGTACAACTCAAGACTCTAGAAAGGCTAGAACAAACCAACCCAAAACCTACAACACAAGAAGAAATAACAAAACACAGAGCAGAAAATGCTGAAATAGAAACAAAGAGTAATACAAAAAATAACGAATCCAAGAGCTGGTTCTTTGAAAGGTTAAACAAGATAGGCAGATCCTTAGCCCAGTTAACCAAAAGAAAGAAAGAGCAAATCAAAATTAACAAAATCAGGGATGAAAAGGGAAACATCACAACAGACACCAAAAAGAACCCAAAATATTGTAAGGGAATACTTTAAAAATCTATACACCATTACATTTGAACACCTAAAATAAATGGATGAATTCCTAAAATTATGACCACCACCAAAGTTAAACCAAGAGGTGATCAACAGCCTAAACAGGCCTATAACAAATAAGGAAATTGAAACAACAATACAAAACCTCTCAACCAAAAACAGCCCAGGCCCAGATGGATTTACAGCAGAATTCTATCAAACATTCCAAGAAAATCAACAACCAATACTGCTTAAATTATTCAAAAAGAGAGAAACAGACGGAGAATTTCCAATCTCCTTCCATGAAGCCGGTATCACTTTAGTACCAAAAACCAGGTAAAGATAAAACAAATAAAGAAAACTATAGACCCATACCTTTAATGAACATAGATGCAAAGATACTAAACAAAATACTTGCAAATCACATACAGACACACATCAAAAAGATCATCCATCATGATCAATTTGGCTTTATTCCAGAGATGCAGTGATGATTCAACATTCCTAAGTCAATAAATGTGATAAAACATATAAATGGACTTAAAGACAAAAACCATAGTGTCATCTCAATAGATGTGGAAAAGATATTTGACAAAATTCAACACACATTAATGTTAAATATCCTAAAAGGAATTAGTCTGGAGGGAACATTCTTCAACATAATTAAAGCTGTATACAACAAATCCACAGCCAACATTACCCTAAATGGAGAAAAACTGGAAATATTCTCATTGAAATCAGCAGCCAAACAGGGCTGTCCACTGTCTCCACTCCTTTTCAATATAGTTCTTGAAACCCTTGCTAGATGAATAAGACAAGAGAAGGAAATTAAAGGAGTGCTAATTGGAAAAGAGGTCAAACTATCCCTATATGCAGATGATATGATACTATACTTATGAGATCACAAAAATTCCACTAGAAAGCTGTTAGATTCGATTAATGCTTTCAATATAGCATGATACAAAAATCAACTAACAAAAATCAGTAGCCTTTCTATATACCAATAACAAGCAATCAGAAAAAGCACTAGAGGAAACCCTCCCATTCTCAATAGCCTCAAAAACAATAAAATATTTAGGAATAAACCTAACCAAAACATTAAATGTCTCTACAATGAAAATTTCAAAACTCTAATGAAAGAGATAGAAGACATGAGAAGATGGAAGACCTAATGCTCATGGATAGATAGAATCAATATTGTGAAAATGGTCATTTTACCAAAAGCAATTCATAAATTCAATGCAATCCCCATCAAAATACCCATCTGATCAGGCAGAGAGAATATGCATCTGAGGAATGTCCAGTACTAGGTGATACATCTGCAGTCAAATCTCTACAACCAAAGCTTATGGAACATGGTGGAAAATGTGGTGGAGAGAGAGCTAATGCATCCCTCAACTCTCACCAGTGAGGCTTCCATGTACGTCAGAGTGCATTATACACAGAAGGCCTCAACTGGCCAAGTTTTGGAGACTAAGAGACTGTAGAGTGTACAATGGGATTCTTATATGGAATTTCACCCACCCATGTCTAAGGGACCATTGCAGAAGAGGAGGTGGAAAGATTGTAACAGCCAGGGCTTGTTCATGAATGAATGAGGTAGAGGTTTCTAGGCCAATGGGAGGCTTGCTCATGTGTGCCTGTGACAGCAGTGGTATCCAACATAGGACCCAGGTCAGCTCAATCAAACAAGGGCCCAAATGAGGTGAGAAATAGGTGACAGGTCAGCACTAGAGCAAGAACTATTTGAGAATGGTTGCTGCTAGGTGAAGGTAAGTGTGACTTGCATACAACCACTGGATGGGCTGACTAGACTCCAGCAGATATATTTGCACTGAAAGATATTTGGGTACAAACTTCTGAATGAATAAGATTCAGCATGTATGGCAAAGTACATAGGGTTTGAGGGGGAGGCATGAAAAGGGGAACGGGGTGTGGATGTGAGTGGGAAATATTGTATGAAAATTTAAAAGCTCAGTAAAAATTTTAAAGAAAGGAAATCAAAGCTAAAAATAAATAATGCTGCTGCTTCTTCAGCAGGTGTCTGTTTGGGACTTCAAAAGTGAATGCTCTCCATGCAGTCTCTTGGTGAATGTAAATCATAAACAAGTATCTTGAGCAAATTACACAGATTGTCAACTACTTGCTGTTTATAAGAAATGAAGATAGAGTATTGAATAATAATATTTTATGGACTCTTGAGGAACCTCCACGGTGATTTCCATAGAAGCTACACTAGTTTGCACTCCCAGCAGAAGTGAATAAGTATTTTCCTTTGCTCCTTCCTCACCAGAGTTTGTCATCATTTGCTTTTGAATCTTAGCCATTCTGATTTGAGATATCAATGCTGTTTTAATTTGCATTCCCCTGATGGCCAAAGATGTTGGACTTTTCAAAAAAATTTCTCATCTCAGCCATTTGATTTTCATCTTTTGAGAACCTCTGTTTAGTTCATCACCCAGTTTTTAATTTTTGTTTTTTGTGTATATGAGGTATTAAAATTCTGTCAGATTCATATGTGGTGAAATCAATCTTTTTCCCACTCCGTAGGTTGCCCCTTCACTTGGATGGTGTTATCCTTTGATGTGAAGAAGGTTTGTAGTTTCACAATGTCCCATTTGTCAATTGTTCATCTTAGTGCCTGCACTATCAGGGTCATCTTAAGAAAGTTATTTCTGAGGTTAGAGAGATAGATAGCCAAGTAGAGCACTGGCTGGCCTTTCAGAACACCCAGGTTTGGTTCCAAGCACCCACATGTTGGTTAACAATAGTGCATAATTATAGTCCTAGGGGATCTGACAGCCCCTCTTCTGGCCTCTGCAAGCATTGTGCTTACATACGTGTAGGCAAAACACTCAGACACATAAAATAAAAGTAAATTTAAAATGGAAAGCCCTTTCCTCTGTCTGAGTTCCAGTGTATTTCTTACTTTCTCCTTTATCAGATTCAAGATATAAGGTTTTTGCTGAGGTCTTTGATCCATTTGGATTTGCGTTCTGTGCAGAGTGAGAGATGGGTATCTAGTTTCATTCTACTACATGCCACTGTTCAGCTTGACCAGCACCATTTGTTGACATGCTGTCTTCACTTCCATGTGTACTTTTTTTTTTTCCTCTTGGTCAAAACTCAGATTGCTGGAAATGCATGAATCTGGGCCCTCGATTCCAGTCCATGGATCAATATGTCTGTTGTGATGCCAGCGCCATTCTGCTTTTATTATTGTCGCATAGCTCTGTAGGGTCATTTCACACCAGCAGTTGTGACAACTTGAGCAGTTCTTTTTATTGTTTGTGATTGTTTTGGTTATCCTCTTTGTGTTTGTGTGTGTGTGTGTGTGTGTGAATGTCTGTGTGTGTTTTCATATGCAATTTGAGAAATATTTTTTAAATTTCTGTGAAGAGTTGTGTTGGAATCTTAATGAGGATTTTGTTAAAACTGTAAATTTCCTTTGGTAGGATGGTCATTTCCCAATATTGATCCTACAGACTATGAGCATGGGAGGCCTTTTCTTCTTCTGAAATTCTTTTCAATTTCATTCTCTTTGTCTGAAAATTTTTCTTCCACAGATCATTCACTTCCTTGGTTAGATTTATTCCAAGTTATATATTAATTTTCTGGTGGAGCCTTTAAGATTGTTTTTAGTTGTTCTCACAATTTTAATTCATTTTCAGGTGACTATAAGATTTCAAAAATTACTATTTAAAAAGAGGAATCTTTGTAAACAATTTATGCTGTTCTAGATATGGGTGTTTAAAGATCAGCCAGTCGTAGGGAGTCACACTGAGTCACGAACAACGACTGAGCCCTCCATGCCAACTGGAGGTGCTCTGGGGAGATAACTGATTGCCCTCATTCATTCTTATGGAAAATTCATGGGATAGTACCACAGTGTAATTGGTACTGTACTGAAGTTGTACGCACCATATGTAATAATAAAACACAGCACTCATCCCCAAGGGCTGATAACTGCTAAGAAGACTTTCTTGGCAACAGAAGAGCATGAAGCCTAACTCTGACACAGACGAAGTGACCCAAGAGTGAGAAGAGCAAAGCTCTCTTTGCCCGGAGTGGCCAATAAGGCCTAATGATCTGGACTTGGCTAAGAAAGTGTGAAGAATGTGTTTTTCCTTTCCCTTTTTAAAGTTTTTCATAAATGGAAATATAAATTTATGGAAATGACTTTAGAAAACAAAAGTAGGTAGAAGAAACAATTCTGATTTTCATATATAACCACTATAAACATTTTAGTGTGTATGTACAAACTATGAAAGTTTAGTTATGCATAATTTAAAGCAGCCAATCATTACAATGGAAAGAATAGGTATTAGTGCCATGGAAATGTGTCCACAAACTATTGGTAAGTGAAGACAGGAGATTATCCAAATGATTATACCTACATGCGTAGCATTACATAAATTAAGTCACATGTTATGTTAATTTTTGTGTACTATTTTTATTTCTTCTTTTTGCATGTATTTCAAGGAAGAAGGCTTTAAAATACATTTCAATTTTTTTAATATTCATGTAACTTTTACTACAATATGTTGTTTCCATTATATGTTTTATTAGTTACTGTTTTATGTACAGAATCATCTCATCTGGAAATAAGAACACTTTAACTTCTTTCTTTCTGATTTCTCTTGCCTTTACTTGTTTTATTACTGTTGCTAAAATTTCAAGAACTATATTGAACAGGAATAGAAGATATTATGTTCCTTATTTTGCCTTTCACATTTTGCTTATTGTTTTTCATCCTCCCACTCATGCTTTTACTGCTGATCATTACAATGAAACACAGATTCGTTTCCCCTAAATCTCACTTCAATAGATGAAGAAGTAACAAGAACCTTTAAGGGTCCTATAGAAAGAAGACCTTTGTCTAGACTATTGCTACTATTGAGGAATACTCTGAGAAATCCTTGTCCAAATTTTGTACAAAATCCCTGTCCCAATAAGTACAAAATCTATGACTGCACCAAGAACTTTACTGGGGCTTGAGGTGATGTCACAAGGAGTACATGAGTACCAAAAGATACTCAGAAGTTCCTCTGTGACTTTGAAGGATCAGTCAAGTATGGGGAGGTTGCAGAATCAACAAAACCATGACTGAAATGGGAAATAAGTTGGCAGTGGGTAAGCTTAAGGACCTCACAGAGAAGCTCTTAGGGTGGTTCCTGGGAGGGCTGACTGATATGCAGCTGCTGTGACAGAAACCTGACTGCATAGCAAAACAGAGGTAAAAAAAAAAAAAAAAAAGGAAGTTGTAGGAAGCAAAAGAATATTCTCCCAATAAGTTGAATTAGAGTTTGATGAAAAAATTGTTTGAAGATCTCAATAAGCTCCTTGACACACTGAAAAACATGGACCCAACATTGAAAGATTTTACTAATACAGAGAAATATCTCTGGTGCATTATTTGCTTGTCATCTGTGATCAAAGAAGCACTGAACTAAGAAAATCATTCTGGGCTTATCTGTGATGCATAAGATCCCTTAAGAAGAGCTGTGACCATATGCATGGGGAAATACCCAGAAGAAAGCACTGTGTCCCACAAGGGTAGGTCCATGGGCCCTATCACTCAGAAGCACTTCTAGCAGGAAAATACGTGGAGGCACACAGGCCATCCTACAGTCATAAGCATATGTAGGTCTAAGCTGATGTGTGTGTTTGTGTCAGATATTTTTTTTTTTACCAATACCTTGAGTTAAAAAAAGGAAGAGTATAAAGAGAAAAAATATTTTACTACAACACAATGTGTGTTTTAAAAGTTAGAAATTTTAAAGCTTGAAAGTTTACAATCTAAGAATATTTCAGTAAACTAAGGGTAATTTGTTATTGAAAAATGTTTCCTATAATTGTAGCATATCCTAAATGTGCAGGTGTATACTATGCACTCTACCATCCAAGGCTGTCGCATCCACCCACTGCAGAACAGCTTTTACTACTACAAACTCCACTTTAAAGTGCCTGTGCTAGATAGCTTCAGTTAACAATTTGACACACTTGTGAGGAGGGGACCTCATTTGGGGAATTTCCTCTATTAAATTGGCCTGTTATCATACCTATGAGGCCTTTTCTTGATTGTTGAATGATATAGGAGGGTCCAACCAACTGTGGGCAGTGCCACTCCTGGTCAGATGGTCCTGGGTTGTTTAAGAAAGCAGGATGAGCACAAGTCAGAGGAAGCAAGCCAGTAAACTTACTCCCTCCATGATCTGTGCTTCAATTCCTGCATCCAGATTCTGCCTTGAGCTCATGTCCTGGCTTCCCTCAGTGATGTACTCCCACTCAGAAGCTGGAAGATGAAATAACCTTTTTTCTCCCCAAGTTGGTTTTGGTAGACAAACACAGCACTGTATTTGCCCCTAGTTTTCATTATAGTATCATTCTACTCAGATTTATGTTACAGAAGCAATAGCCTACCCACATGACCTAGATGTGTGCTAGACTTACATATGAAAGTATGTATAGTTCTAACATTTTACACAATAGAAAAATCACCGAGAATCACATTGCTATGAACAGAACCCTCAACTTCAAGTGAGGCATTATTATGTAGCCAACTAAGCTGTTCATTAGTTTATTACTCTTATTTTTAAAAATGTATTTACTCCCCAGTTATAATTAAAAGATATTTCAATTAAGCTAACATGTATATTACAATAAAACAAACACACACATCCATAGGGATGCATAATCCCATGCATTCAATCATAAATCCAAAACATAATCAAATGTTTTTCTTTTTCATGATTTCCCAATACTGTCATCCATGTCTGCAGATGTATGGAACCTTCAAAGAGGTACTAGTGGTTCCCCAGTGCCACACTTCCTTCCACACTGTGTGCTGATATGAAACCCTTAATGCTGCTCTAAGAGAAACACAATCCTCTGCAACACTGCTCTGATCTCCCCATTCCATATCTTTCCTGAAGACCTATTTTTCTTTTGAGGCAACTACTAAACTCATGTTCAAAACTCAGAGACAGAAGCTCCTAAGCTTAGGATCCTGCTTTGTTTGGTACTGTCTCTCCAAGCCAGTTGTTGTTCTATGTGTAAACTTTGAAAGCTTTCCATTTACTTTTTATAATCTACCATACAGTTCCTTAGCATTGCTTGCCTGCTCTGATGACTTACTAACATTGCTCTGTGAGCTAGGACAAGTCTTCGCATTCAGACTCCAGCACAAATTGCAGAACACATCTCCAGGAACACAGGTCACCAACTGCAGTACTATCTTAGAAAGCACTCCATAGAGGTATAAATCAAAATACATATTTCTGATACTCAGCATAAAATCATATTTCCAACTGCTGATTAAATACATCAATGTATTTATATATTAATTTAGTATATTAATATTTTTATATCAATATGCTTAATTAATATATTTATAAGCACATTAATATATAATGTGGAAGCAAACATCCCTTTAGTTTTGCATAAATTTGTAGAGCATTGCTGGAGTTTTTGTTGAATTGAGTATAAAATACTCTTTTTTACTTGCTAATCAACAATAAAAATAGAATGGATATAAAATTCAAAGAACTTTATGGATACACTCAGCTTTTCTTCTTTCATACTAAGTAAGCATTATGTTTGCATTCTCGGGTCTCTCAAGAGATATTTTAGCCAATCTCTATGTACTAATGGCTGAGGATGTATAATGACATTCATGATTGCCCATCTTTCCCAAAGAAAACAATTCTTTCCCTTAGTATTTGGTCAGCAGGTATAATATTATAGACAATGAGACAGAAAATTTCTAAAATTATCAAAGGGTCAGAATCTCTACTTCTGTGGAAGTTACAAATTAAGATGAAATACTGAGTACATAATAGACCAAAGGTGAAAGAAATTTGCCTGTATAACTACATTTAAACAGGATCAGAAAAGCTTCCTAAGGAAAGGACAGTGAAATGGGAAAATGTAACATAGGCAAAGGAGTACATATTTGTGGATTCTATGGAGAGACAGAACGTAGCTCAGACCAGGAAGGAGGGTGGTTCCAGTATCCTCACACAGTGAGCACAGTAGGCAGCAGGGCTCAGGTTCCCTCACACAGTGAGCACAGTAGGCAGCAGGGCTCAGGTTCCCTCACACAGTGAGCACAGTAGGCAGCAGGGCTCAGGTTCCCTCACACAGTGAACACAGGAGGAAACATGGGTCAGGTTTCCTCACAAATAGGCTCAGTGAGCACTGGAGAGGCAGAACACCAAACTACCCATGCCAGAGATCTTCACCCACCTGGCCTCTGTGGAAGCATTTAGTCATGTCAAATTTTACTGATAATCTCATCAGTTTTAAACTTTGGAAACCTCTGTGCTACTGTGTGAAATGGAGATCAGCACTGGTTTGAAGGACGATCTATAGAAAGTGTAAAAGGCTATGGAAGCCACATAAGACATGAGCGGAATCTAGAGAGGACAAGGGTTCTCAACGAGAGACAAGGCTGGCCAGTCCTTCAGGACGTGTGACGTGAACTTAGGAAGTTTAGATGTCCCTGTGAACAGGTAATGCTGAGGGCATCCATTAAGTGAGGACTGGAATGCTTTTCGTTTCTTTGGTTGGTTGTTTTGAGGCCCAATTCAATGTGGTCTCTAACTCATCATCTCCCTGTCTGCATTTTCCAAGTGCTTGGATTCCAGGGATACAGAATACTAACCATATTGCCAGGGATGTTAAAAGTACAGCCATGCATAGCATGCTTCCGAGTAGAGAATGGATCCTACCCCAAATGCTAATATTGCTCTAGTTTAGAGATGTTGGGGTTCGGTGATGGTGACAGAAATGTGAAGCATCTGAGACACGGAGATGCTGTAATAAGGATGCTCAGAACAACTTCTAGGGGGCTGGAGAGATGACTAAGTGGTTAAGGGCACTGCCTGCTCTTCCAGAGGATCTGGATTCAATTCTGAACACCCACATGGCAGTTAACAACCCTCTGTAACTCCAGTTCTGGGGGATTCAATGCCCTCTTCTGCCCTCCGAGGGCACTGCATGGCACGGGTGCACTTATACACATGCAGGCAATGCACTCATACACATAAAATAACAATAATAAGTTGAGCTTCTAAAACTGAATAGACACATAAAATTAATGATCACAAGAGATAAATGATTATTGAGGAAATAAAATACAGTTTTATTCTTGAGCACGTCCGTTATAAATGTATTTGACATATCCAATCATGGAATTTTTTAAAACAAGCTGCTAAATTGACCTGAATTTTAGTGGAGTGGGTGAGTTTGTGCTGAAATGTGATTTACATGGTGATTGAAACCGTAGTCATAGATAAGATTGAGAGGAGACTTAGAGAACAGTAGGAAAAGAGAAAGGGTCGGGGATAAATACTGAGAAGCTGGCAAATAAATATCTTGTAGAAAAGAGACAGCAAAATTACAAAAGAACAGATACAATTCTAAACTCCTAAGGGGTTGTTAGCAAAGCTAGGGGAAGAGAGTTCAGAGAAGGAATAAAAGTTAATATTTACCAAAGTCTTCAAAAGAGAAAATAGTAGCACAATTAAAACTTACTGTGTTTGCAACATAAAATGCTGGCTGACCTGGATGACAAGGAGTTTCAGGAGAGGGATGAGAAAAGAGTAAAAGGAGGTAAAACTGCACAAATGTGAGGAAAGAGAAAATGTAGAAATAGCTTTTTCAAGAAACCGCTGTGATAAAGGAGACAAGATGAACAGAAGTATACAGAAGGGCATGTCAAAACACCCACACCCACTCAGTGTGGTGGCCCATGCCTTTAACCCAGCACTCAGGGAAGCAGAGGCAGGCAGATCTCTGAATGATCCAAGCCGGTCTGTCCTACATAACAAGCTCTAGGTCAGCGGGGGTTACAAGAAGACCCTGTCTCAAAAAGACCAAAAAAAAAAAAAAAAAAAAAAAATTGTCCCCTCTCCCAAACCACCAGAGGCTTGAAACAAGAAGACTCACATTAGGGTTACCCTCCTGGCTGGGAAGGTTGCTGGGTAGCTGTGGCTTGGCATCTCTCATGTGCATGTGCCAGCAGGTACCATCGGCTGAGGCTGGGGCAAGTCTGCTCTCATCATAGCAGGTTAAGGTACAGAAAAGGGTGCATAGACTTGATGTTTGTTATGAAGCTTCTCAAATTGTCCTGCTTGGAATATAAGACCCATAAAAATGCATCTTCCTCCACAAACCAAATATAATGATGGAACAGAGCTAGCAGGGACAGGTAAGGCATACACTTAACCAGGCCCAAATCAGGCACAATTGCCAGCATCTTTTAGTTTTATACTGAGCTCTATTAACGTATGACTTTCATGCAGCAGATAGTATCTATTTGTAGTGTCTAATTTGTTGAATTGTGGCACATACATGTATTCATTAAATCACTATAACTAAGGTGCAGTTTTCTTCCATCTTCAGTTTTCCTATGCTCCTTTGGCTTCTTACAGCTCCCCTCCCCAAAGTCTACAATTCCACTGTGGGTCCTTTCCATTTCTAAAACTTATGTAAGTGAAACTGTACATTGTACAGATTTATGGTTACTTTCTAGTATTTTTAACTTGTTTTTATCATCTTGTGACTTGGCAATATGTTTAGTTTTATTATGTTCTAGTTTGGAGCTGTGGCCTGGAATATACTCTGTACGCCAGGCTGACCTTCAGCTTCCTGGGATCCTGCTTCCTCATTTCGAGGATTGTGGGTGGTGTAACCACTCCCAGAAATACCAGTTATTTTTTTGACTCAAAAATCATTGTCATCGAAGTTATGTCCAGGCTTGTGTTATAATGAATAAAGTGGCTATGAAAATGAAAGACTAGGTATATGAGTGAATGTACATTTCCTGTTCTGTTATGGTAGATTCTCTCACTGGACAGATTTTGTTGCACGGTAAGTGTATATTCGACCTATAAAAAACCTACCCAACACTTTCCCATTCCAATGTGCATGAAAGCTTTAGCTGCTTCTTTCCTCCACCACCACACCCTGGCTCAGTATTTTCCCTGTTCTAGTGGATGTTGTGGATCTCAGCAGGGTCCTCTACACATTCTCCAGAGGAGTTAGGAAAGAACGCTGAACATCTTTTTATGGGCTCACCCAACATTTCTCTGCATCCTTACTGAGGTATATGTCAGACTTCTCATTGTGCTGATCGTATTATTATTGAGTTATAGAAGTTTGATGTAGGGGACATACATATTTATCTATAACTAATATTTCTGTAACTTTCTTTTTGTTGTTGTTGTTGTTTGAGAAAGGGTCTCCCTGTATTTCTAGCTGGCCTGAAACTTGCTGTGTAGATCAGACTGTCCTTGATCTCACAGAGATCTGCTTGTCTCTGCTCCTAAATGCTGGTATTAAAGGTGTGCACCACCAAACCGAGCTTTTGTGTTTTATGAGGAGTAAAAATTATAATTCAGAAAGCTTGACTTTTAAAAAGTGGACTGTGATTTCCACGTCTTGTCAAAATCTTTGTTTAATCCCAGGTCACAGATAGTAATTGTAGTAGTTATATGGACTTAGCATTTTCATTTAAGTCCATAATATGTTTGAGGATTTTTCTCTATGTGGATATCCAAGATTTACAACAGGATTGGTTGATTAATGGTAAAAGTCTCAACTTAATTGAAAATGAAATGTACATGCTAAATAGGTTAATTTCTTAATTACTTATTTAATTCATTGACTTACTTCACCACAACACAGATTAGTCACTAAACCTTGTATTTCAGACTAAACACAGACTGTGTAAATTGTTTTCCTTTACTATTTTGGTGATTATGCATCATTCACCATTCATATGTTTTAGAATCATCTGATTTACGTGGAGCAGTTGCTGCAATTTTAGTTAGCTTATCTTGCACCTGCAGATCACTTTAAAGTGATCTGACGTCTGAAAACATTAGGTCTCAACTTGTGAAAACGGCATTTTTTCTGCACTCATGTGGAACTTCTTTATTTGCTGGATAAATACGCATTTTGAGAATCACATTTACAAGTATGTCCCTCGGGAATGGAACAGGTGGAGCTTCAGTCCTTATGCCTTCCCTGTCTTGTCACTACCCTGAGTCATGTGTTGACTGTGGATCTGGACACTGCAACCTGCGGTCCGATGAAACACAACGTTTAGTCCTGCTTTATGGAGATTCTTTTTGGAACTTTAAAACACACAATTGTATCATATGGAAGCAAAACATCTTTTTCCTCTTTTAAATCTGTAGGACTTTATCTGTTTACTTGACTTATTACATGAGCACATGTTGCACAGGAATAATTTTTTAAAAAATCTTGGTTGGCTTCCTCTAGGATGGAAAGAGCTTACATTCATGATTCATGCACTGACATCAGAAACTCCCTGTAATATGTTAGGTGGTGTAGAATATTCTTAGTTTTATTTTATTTAATAATGTTTTTATCTATTCTTTGTGAATTTCATATAACGTAGTTTGGTAACATTCATACCCTCTCCCCCATCTCCTCTCATCCACTCCCACCTCCCTGCCCTCTCACTTCTTCTTATCTATCATTTTTAAGGGAAACTGAGTTTAAGTTGTGATTCCCAAATACTCCTGGGGGTAGAAGTCCATCCACTGTCATGTGATTAGCCTAACCAGCATCACACTTTTAATGAAAACTGACTCTCCCTCTCCTCAAAGCTATTAATGGCTAATGGTACCCCAGCTAGAGACCGAGCTTTCTGCCCATTCCCTCTTCATGCTGAAATGTTGTCTGATGTTTGGAAATCATTGGTTCATTGTGTTTATCCACCATCTCTGGCCCTTACATTTTTCTTCTTCCTCTTCCACAATGATACTGAGCCTTGCTCAGAGAGGGTATAATATAGGAGTGCATTTAGCATCCTGAACATAGTCTCCTACTTTCTGCACATTAACCAGTTGTGGGTGTCTATGTTAACTGGCATCTGCTGCACGAAGAAGTTTCTCTGGTAAGATTTGAGATACACATTGATCTATAGGTATAAACAACAAGCCTTTGTTCAGTCCTAGTCCTAGATGAGACACTACTGGAATTGATAGTTGCTGAGGCAGAGTCAGTCACTTTTCTTTAAGGGTGTGATGCTGTGTACATTGAACAGACTTTAGGGAAAGGACCCACACTCAAGAGCTTTTAGGGAACACAAATTAGACTAATAAGCCTTTAAATTCCATATTTAGAGGACATGAAACTAGTGGCTTAGTAGGATGGGGGTTGGAGATGGAGGAGGGTGTCTAAAAGTGATCAAAAAACAAAAATTTAAAAATTACAAAACTAAAAAGAAAGGTATGCTCTTTTCCAAGCAGTACTTTTCCATTCTCCCTCCCCCATTGATACCCCCACCAGGCCTCATGTATTCTTCCATACATGTTAAGTCCCATCCAGTCAAGCATTTGTAACCAGAAGTCCTTCAGTGTAAGTTCATCCACTGGAGTCTATTCCGCCTATCTATAGCATTTAAGGAAGATCTACTCTCCGTCATCTGGCTGTAATCAGTCTCCAAGAGTTCCCATGTTAGGACCCTACTCATTTCCCTCACTCCAGTCCGGGCCCTTGTCTGATTGAGTTGGCATGGGTCTTATGCTCAACACCACCATTGCCATGGTTCACAAGAGCAAGCTTCCAGTGGCCTGAAAGCCTCTGGTTCCCTATGTTTTGCAATGGTCCCTGTGCCATGGGTGGGTGTGATTTAATACAGGAGTCTTATCCAAGGACTCACACTCTGCAGTCTCCTATTCTCTTAAAAATAGCCAGTTGTGGCCTTGTGCATCACCTCTCTTGTATAAGGAAGTTTTGTTGCTGAGAGTTGAGGGGGTGCACTAGTGTTCTCTCTGCCCCCTGTTCCTCTATGTTCCATAAGCCTTAGGTGTAGAGATTCTACTGTAGATATGTCACCTCGGGGTGTGCATCTCTTAGACACATATTCTTTGTGTGACCAGTTGTGGAACCCTGCAGTACCCTCTATCTGTTGCACAAAGAAGTGTCTTTGATGAGTGGTGTGCTGTATACTTGTCTATAAATATAAGGATCCATATTTAGGATATGGTACGAAGTTTGATTTGTCTAGAAATAAGATACAGGTAGGGTTTTATCTAAGACCTATGATTTCTCCATCCATGTATATTTCACTATTGTTACATTGCCACCCATGAGTTCCCTCCCATTGAGAGGGATTTAATTTCAGTTATATGTTGATATAATTTCAGATATATGTTGATTACTCCCCCAGATAATAGTGCCACTACTGCACCAAGACATATCTATATATCCATGTTTGTTGCTGCTCTTTCCACAGTAACTAAGAAATGGAAACAAGCTAAATGTCCCTCAACTGGTGAACAGATAATGAAAGTGTGATACATTTATACAATGGAGTTCTACTCAGCAGTGAGAAAATGTGAGATTTGTAGGTACATAAATGGAATTAGGGACTGTTATCCTATGTGAAACAACACAAACTCAGAAAACCAAAGGAGATATGCTCTCTTACATTTCTGGATCATAGCACCAATCCTTCATATGTGAGTATGTATCCTGATGTAATAGTAGCAGCCAGGAAAATGGAGAGGAAACAGGGAGGCGAAGGGAAAGAAAGAGCCCAAAAGAGGGGGATAGTAGGGAACAGGTGTTACCATGGGGGAGGTGAGGAAGGTGGGAGTGTTCAGATGGGAGAAGGGAGGGAGACATTGTGGAGGACCATGGGAGTGGGGAAGGAAGGGACTCAGGACAGTGAGAATGGGGGAGGCAGTCATTATGGGAAAAGGATAGGGATAATGTGGGTTCTTGGACTGGGGAAGGAGGAGGGATGTTGGATTGGGGAGGGGAAGAGAGATGAATGGAGCTTTGGTGGTGTGGGAAGCCAGAGGAAAATGTGTTGGCTTGGGAACCCCCTGAGAAATACGCACATGATATCTGAACATTAGTGCATGTGCATACCTGGGGGCTGTATGGCAAGGAGCACAGTGCCAGACAGGAGAAACCTCCCTTTAAGTGGTTAGAGTAGTCCAAGAGATTCCCAAAATAACACAGGCTATTGCTGGAGCCCTTGGTTATCTTCCAGAACTCAGAGGAAAGTCCCTTCTGCTGAAGACAGGACATACTTCAGACACAGGACTTGAAGCAATGGAGCAGGAGCTGACCTGGAAGCCTCCTCCCTGAAGACTAGCTCTCATAGTTTATGGGAAACTATGCTAAGGGAGAAAGATCAATCAATGGTCCAACCCAGTCCTGAAGCTGAATAACCATCACAACTGTCACAGCAAATTCAGCATCTATGTCAGCTCTTCAACCTAGATTATTAGACATTTCATATGTGCTATAAGTTCCTTCCAAGTCTTTAGTGAAGCAGGTCCTTAAACAGATACTAGAGTTTTCTTCTCACTGTTTAAGATCATTGCCCTGGTGGAAGGTGAGGTACTTAATTGGTGAGAAATAACTGCCACTGAATTTCTACATTCATAATACTTAATAAGTATTAATTTTGTTTCTAGGTCAATTGTTCCATCTGACCTCTGACTGCCAACGTTAAAAAATGGATGTTGTAGGATTAGGGGCCATATAAAGTGAAACAGAGAAAAATACAATCAAGTACAAGTGATAATGGTTTAACAGGAGTTGTGGGATTCTGCTGCCTGCACTGGATGGCATACTGCTATACAGCAAACTCAAACAAATAGGTCAGTGCAATGACATAAAGTACAATTGGGTAAATGCATAGCCCCCAAATATAGTCAGTTATTATCACCATGAAGCATTATGAGCTACCATTGGTTGTACGTGCTATAGTTTAGAGAAGTGGAAGAATATCAGATTTCTTTACACCATGGTAACCACAAACCTGTGAGCAATGCCTTATGCTGTTACACTGCCATGATTATGATTTCACCAGATGATAGGACTTTTTTTTAACACAGACATCATCATTCTAAACTCAGTCCAGTGTTGACTGACACACTGTTACATGATATACAACTGTATTTGAGATAATGTTGCATGCTTCAACTTACAGTTTAAGCAAACATGCTAATTGACTGTAAAAAGAATTAAGAGTTGTTGAAGTTGGAAATATGAAACAATATATACATGTACAATCTACATGCAATATACTTTATGGAATTCTGTGATTGGTCATTGTTATCTGATAACATGTGCCTGATTCTTAAAAGACTGAATTATACACACTGTGAAACTTTCTTTGCTTCCTCAGTAACATGAGATCCAATCAACCAGTAAATTCTGTTGGGCCCATATTCTAGCATTTATAACCCAAACTTGTGGCACTTCAGCTTTCTGAATAAGATCACCTCCCTCCCATTGAGTCAGTGCCTTCTTCTTCTCTACCCATGGTCTGTCCTGTACACAGCCAGTGCTGCCTAACTGACCCAGGAAAAACCAAGGTTCCCCAGGAGCTTGTCAAGTGCCACTTTCTCTGTACTCCTGTTCTTAGCACCCTTGCTTCTCCCTCATTCCAGCCCAGCCAGGGGATCCCTTCTGGTCTACAAGCAGAGTCTCGTTTCAAATTTGTTGAGAGAGAGAGAGAAAGAGAGAGAGAGAGAGAGAGAGAGAGAGACCCATCCATTGATCCCTCCTGCCTGTCATCCCACTTATTTTTCCACTATACATCCTACTTAGCAAGGAGTAACAGTTGACTCTAAGCTGCACCAAACAATGTGCCTGTCTTGAAAGACAACCCGACAGCTACACTTCCTTGTTGCAAATAAATGTGATAGACGTCTTAAAAAGATAATTGTCACTTGGATTTTCTTGACTTCCTAAGCCATTTCCATATATTAGGTAGTAGAATTAGTCTGAAGTGTTGAGGAACAGTATGAAACACAGATACTTGAACAGAGGTGAACTGGAACTTGAACAGAGGTGTGTGGCCCAGCATGGCTGTGTGTATCCACTGGAGTCTAAATTGCAGGATGACAGTCCACAAGGTTAATAATGCCTGTGAAAGCCTGCAGAGGAAAGGCAGAGCCACCTACCAAGCCCAAAGCCGGACGCCCTGGCAAACTCCAGTTGTATCGCCTGGGCTCTGGAAAGTGCCTCTGGGCATCCACACAGTCCCTACCTCACACCAGCATGTCTCCCACCCCACTACCTGAGGTGCATCTACAAAACTGTAATTGTTATGTTTCTCTAAGCATCCATTCTACACGTCACGATGCACTCTAAATAATGCAAAGAAGCTGGCAAACACCGCAGCAGTGGCCTACACAGGAGGCTCACAGTCCCTAAAATACTCAGTGTAAAATTTTTATGACCTTCTGTCTCTCCAGTATTCAAATCAGAGGGAAACATGAGGCCTTTCAGTAGCTGGGCTCTATCACCTATTTATTACTGCTGTCTGCCTGCCCTGATCCAGGATTCCATGGGTCTAGGGGTCCCACATTACTTTCTACAGCGTGAGAATGCTTTCATCAGCTGAAGCCAGGTCCTAGCAGCTATGACCCTCATCAGCCTCAGGAGAAGAAAATACTTTGTGCCCCTTTCAGGACTCACAGAGTCACAACTCGGGATTATGAGAATAAAATTTGGCAGAAAAGCAAAGAGCTTATTTTGGGAAATTAGATGGTCTTCGAAACTTTTTCTCCTCTCAGTTAAATTATTCGAGTAAAAGGAAAGTTATCTTCTGGGGGAGCAAAGAGGGGAGGTAGCAGATCACGAGTGTATGAAAACTAATGCAGAAATGGGTTTCTGTATAATAATAACCATGATGTTTAAGTTTCTTGTTTTGCATTGAATATATGGGCTGTATGTTAAAATGGTAAAACAACTTTCTACTGATAAAAATATGAACACACTGTAATTAGCTTTGAAGTAGCTACTCAGGGTTTAAACTTGCTTTTTCACTCCATCTCCACTGGATCCAAAGACTACTGCACTAGAACGTGGTGAGATCAGGCCATAAAGTAGCCACTCACCTGATCCCAGATCTCTGTGCAAGCCGTTATTCAGGATGAAACGTACAGCAGGAGTACCTGACCGAAAATGAAATGGATGCCTGGCAGAATGCCTTGATGGTTTGGGGACCTGACGAAGAACAGAACCTCTAGCATGTGGTCTACGATGCAGAGGACTGAGCCTAGAGTTGTAGGATAGGCAGTAAAACGCAGGGATGGGGTAACACCCGGTGCAGAGGAGCTGGGAAATCTGGTGCGGGAACCAGAGTACAGTATTCCAACCAGCCCTCTGTGCCTTACCCTGACTGTTTAAAATTCTTTGCCACCAGCCAATAAAGACACTATTCAAGAGTGCCTCCCAGGTGATTGTCACTGATCTGGAGTAAAGCCCCACCCCTACCCCATAACCCAGCGACAAAATATTGGCTGTGTTTTGTTCGGTTAGGAGACCTTACTCAGTATGTTAGTTAATACTGGGAAAGGTCTTGGGGTAAGGAACATGCTCTTCAGAGAAGTTTCCATTGTCTGTGTAACTGAAGGGAACAATTTTTATCTATAAAGTGGCTGATAGCAAACCTATTGGAGAGATTACAAGTAAAAGAAAACAAAGGTAAAAGGTTACTTTACCTGAAGAATTCTTCATCCTTTATTCTGGGGAAACCACAGCACTGAGAAACGAAGGAGGAACTTCCTTGGTGTCCGCCCCCCCCAGCTGCTACTACCAACTGACCCCACCCGACAGCCTGAAGCAGACATCATGTGAGAGGGCAAGGAAAGAGGATGTGGAGCTTTGTGCTTGTGTGTGGGTGTGCACGTGTGCACATGTATGCGTGTTTGTGCCTGTGCATGTTTATGTAGATGTGCCTGCATGTATTGTATGTCTGTGTGTGTGTGTGCGTGTGTGTGAGTGTAAGTTGAGTGTGTATGAGTGTAAGTTGAATGTGTGTGAGTGTGTGTGTATTCCAGGTGGGGGATGAAGAAAGAGGCCTGTAGCTTTGACGAACCTGGGGAGAAATGAGGAAAAAGAAGTGTCAAGGTGGAGAGAGAGATCAGGTAAAGCAGACTGAGAAGCTGAATTGTAACCTGAAATGCAGTAAGGCTGCCATAGACAGATAACACAGATGACAACTATATTATTCTGAAATGTTGCTCTGGGATTTCTTGAATGCAAATTTGTGAAGAAATGAAGCTCTATGCAATCTAGATTTACATGGGTGGCATGCATAGTGGCCACATTCTTTCTCTCCAGGTCCCTTAAATATATAGTAGAATTTCTTTGCCTCATCTAGTAGATCTTATCTGTCCTCATTGCTTTAACCAACTCTAATCCACTTACAACTGCCTCCCCCTTATTTTTGTTCCTGATTCCTCCAATGAATCTAAAATACATGCATTCAAATCCCAAGGACATTTTTACACTCATACGTCTAAGATGTGTCACCTCTATCCAAGCTAGCTAGTTCTCAGCTTCCTTCTCCCGAGTATGATCTCTCCTGAGTTGCTGCCCTGGTAAATTTATCATTACCCACACATCTGCCTCTGTTGGTGTCTAGGGTGCATCTGGTCTCCCGCTTCAACCAATCACCAGTGTGCTGGATAGATTTAGTGGTCAACTTGACATACCTGGGTAGAGGGAGCTTCAATTGAGGAATTTCGTCCATCGGACTGGCCTGTGACCATGTCTACGGCTCATTTTCTTGGTTGTCAAGTGATGTGGGTAAAGAAGCCAGAACACACAGTCAGCCCCCATGTCTGAGCACTTTTGCCCCCTAAGAGCCGTCTCTACTCTTGGCCCTTACCATCTGTGTGCTGCCCTCTTCCCCGTCTCTCTCAAGACCATGGCTGTTGGACAGTCTTTCTGTGCCTTATTTTATTATTCTATGAAAATGGACTATTCTAGTTTCCCTTGAAAGCTGTGGTGTGTGCCTAGCATTTCATCTTATTTTCTGTCTCAAATGGGTGATACGGTATTTTGTTATTCTAAACATGGAAAATTAGTTACTTCTTGAAATTAATGTTGCTAAAACAAACAAGGACCAAGGACAGTATTGGGCAAACAACTATAGTATCATTTGTAATGGTCAACAGTGTTACTACTCAGGCTTTTCTGCTGGCAGTTTCTCTCTCCTGTTCTTACCATTCTCAGGACTCTGCCTAAGGTGCAGATGCCAGCTGTCATTTCTGTGTGCGTTCATTGTGTGGGTATCTGTACTGAGACTACTGATTGTTTTCCTCTATATCCTCTATATAAATTGGTGTTCTTTCCTCAAAGACAGGCATTGCATTTTAGCTCCTGCTGGACCACCATTACATCGCCTAGTGTAACACCGAGTTCTTGGAAGAAACACCATATGTACTTTTTGAATTGAGCTTTTTTCAGTTTATCTTCAGTTCTCAGAATGCAATTAGAGCGCCCCCCTCCCAGCACCGACAGTGCAGTGGACAGACTACTCTCTTGTTGCGCTCTGATCTGAGTCATTCCAGTAGACTTACTTTCTTACTTCCTCTAACTTCTCTTTTCTTTCCCGAAATGCCTGATTTATTTGCAAAGTCTTGGTTTCTTTATTAAACACTGCAGTCATCTGCCAGTTGGAGATTTTCATATTTTCAAGAACCACCTGAAATTGGGAAGATAGCCTTTCTATCATTTTTAACATTAAAACACAATTTTTAAAAGAAACAGTAGTTTCTTGAAGAGTTGTGTACCTCTTGGTAAGAATGAACTTGTGGTTTGGTTGTTTTCTAACATTAAGAGAGTTCACATAGTGTGTGAAGGGCAGACATGGGCAGTAATAAGAATTAATCAAGTCTACATGTTTTTTTTTTTTTGAGGGGGAAGAGTGTAAGTCTGAAAAAAGCCTTTCATCTTTATTTTTCTCATGCAGTGTGCCCTCTGGTTTCCCTTCATACAATTTAGTAGGCCATTCTATATATGAATTAATTAATTCTTTTCTCTGTTTCCCTTTGCTCCATTCCCAGGG
This sequence comes from Nannospalax galili, assembly GCF_000622305.1. Taxonomy (NCBI): domain Eukaryota; kingdom Metazoa; phylum Chordata; class Mammalia; order Rodentia; family Spalacidae; genus Nannospalax; species Nannospalax galili. The sequence goes on along the minus strand of NW_008349074.1, from coordinate 251,170 downwards.
TTATCCAAAGCTCAAAGGGACCTTATTTATACCACAATTGTCAAGAGCTTTGCTCAAACATTGGTCACCACTCATATTAAATTCATACTAGTGATGGTTCTAGTCCTCTTGGGACAACTTTGAACAAAATAACTTTTTTTTCCAGAACCCAGAGAAGAAAAATTGAAATTTTCAAATAAATTCCATAGTTGCTACTTTCTGAGCCATTCATTCTCCTAATGCTGCCCAAAAATGTGTGGGACAGGTAAAATGTATGTTTAAAAAAATCACAGCCTCTGTTACCTTCTAGGTGTTAAGAGAAAGTTCACAAATTTTTTTACATATACCTTCTCTCTTTTGAATATTCTCATGCTAACCCTCCTCCTTATAGATGAATTCAGCTCTTTCTGATAAAAAGCATTTGTACCTGATGGGGGTTTTAGAAGGGACACTCTAGCTTTCTCAAAAGTCACATCAGAGAGCACATGTGGGAGCAGAGGGTCGGGGAGGAAGCATCCATTCTTCTTGATGTTTTCATATTAATAGAAATCAACATCTTACTCAAATCCTAAGTATTCTGCCACAAAACTGCTGAACACTATCTTGTGCCAAGAATTCCCGTAAGTATCTCACATCTTCTGTGAAATCCGTAACAAAGTTTCAAAGATGCTAATTTTTCTAGGAAATGAATCAGATTCCAAGAGACAGGCTTGTGGAAGACACCAGAGTGGGTGGTCAGGTGCCAACTGGGGATCATGGCTTTCAAATTCAAGGGTTCAAAACTTAACTACTGGGCTAACTAGAAGCCTGGAGAACTTGAAATCAGTAATTTCATAAAGGTTCGCTCCTGGCTGCTGTGATAATAGGACTCCCGTACATGAATTTCTAGGCAAAAACCTTCCTAAGAAGTGTGTGAGAAGAGTGGATTTTCCCGGAGAATCGTTGTTTGTAGTTTCTTAGCATCTTTCTCTGGACCTTGCAAGCATTCAGTGTCTGTATAGATGCATAAATGCTATTTCATTAGGAAACATCTCTAGTGGTGGTTAAACCAGAGAATTTCAGGTTATTTGAGCCTCACAAAGAAAAAGGTTCAGTGGAAAGAGTACGTGTTTCAAATCACTTTGAATTGTGGCTCATCATTGAGATGACTCCTTGCAGTTCTAAACAATACTTCCAGCTTTGTCCAGTGCAAGGAGTCATGCTTTTCTGCTGAGGATGCTGAGAATTAAGTGTTCCACCTGAGTAAGTGCTCAGTGCATAGCAGCGCTCACATGGTTTCTTTATTCCCTTCTTCTCCCATTATCCCTGGCCAGTTGTAATCAAGCCCATTCTCAAAATGACACATGATTTAACATAGTTGTTAAAATAGGCTACATTTTCCTGAGCCCAGCAGGCAGGACTGTACTGCTCTTATTGACCCCATAATTTTTGTGATTGAAACTACCTGTCAGATTCTAGGAGGATTTTCAAAACCTAGACAGGTATGCTGCCACCCGATGCACATTAGGGATTAATGGCAGAGGAAGTGAATTTATTTCAGTACCAAGAGCATAGTTGCATATAAAGTACCAGAATATCTCCCAGTGGGAGAAGAAAGTGTCTTTTGAGGGAGTGCACTGATGGATGGATGGTTCTCTGGTGGTAAGATGGGCCAGGCTAAGTCTTGAAAGGTGTGTAGGTTAGGAATATGTCAGAAAAAGAATATTTGTCAAAGCATATTAAAACTATAAAGGTTAAAGATATCAATTATTATTGAATTAAAATCTTCAAGAAATAAACTTTGAAAGATCAAGTAGTTATGAGTAGTTACCTTGCATAATCAAGTACTTCATGTTAACTAGTTCAGTATGAAATGCAGTCTCACAGAGTCTTCTAATGCAGAAATGAGGACATAGATTCTCACTAAGAGTCCCTGTTTGCTAGTGATGCAGAGAACTGTGATCCACAATACCTTACTCATATCTGTGCCAAGCATGGTGACACACAGCTGTAATCTCACACTGGAGGCACTGGAGGCTGACACAGAGGACTTCATAAGTCTGAAGCTAGCTTTGGCTACATAGGGAGACCCTATATCAAAAATCCAAACAGAACCTGAAAACTATAGCATATATGCCCATGTACAGTAAATGATACTTGAAAATGATAAATAACTATGTTACTCGGTTACATATTATCATCATACTAAGGTTTTTATGAGTAGTTTAGTATAAATTTGTACAATTAAATTGTTTTCTATAGAGTCATGCTGGTAGTACCCTCTTATACTTCTTTAACCTAATCTCTTGATTGAATCAAAAGCCACGAGTGACTGGTCTGCACACTTGGATTCGTAAGTATTCTTTGCTGCTTTTAGAACAAGATTGCCTACCCACAGAGCTGTCAAAGTGCAACTCTCTCATTAAACAACACAAAGCTATGCGTTTCAAACAATCATAGATTTTGCTTAGTCTGAATTCATTGGCAATGAGATTTAGGCTCATCTACCCTCCCAAACTGTTCATATCCTCATGAAAGCACCATCTGTGGCAAGCCAGTAAAAACTTCTGGCAGGATGCTCAAAGAAAGTGAAAAGAGACTTAGTTTCCTTGGAAATACATTTTAAGTCAAGTCCTCTAGAAGTCCTGGTACAAGGGCTTGGGTGGGGAGCAGGCAGAAGAATGGAAAAGGGTGGATAAGCAGAAAGGTGCTAGGAGTCAAGCCGGCTTTACCTAGATCCTGATTGGAAGCTTGAAGAGACTGCTGGGGGCAGATCACCATGCTGTAGAAGTTAAACCAAGAGGACAATCAGTCAGACCCACTGCAGTAGCAATCAATTGATTGCAGATGTCCAGGGTGTGACTGCTGCTTGGGAGAGCTTTAAGGCTCCTGATAATGTCCAGTCAGCTCAGGGGGAGGCAGCTCCTTAACAGTGGGTGACTATCTAAAGAGAGCTCCATGGACTCAGATCATTTTGTCTTCTAAATTGGCAGCTGCTGGGTCCATGTACCAGGGACTAGGCAAATCTGAGAACATTAACTATCCTGTTGCATTTGTCTTTGAATTTCTCAAACACCCTAAAACTAAGATCACACTACCCAAGTGAAACACTTTCAAAATCCTCTGACCACAAACCCTTGGGGATCCCACTAGAGAAAGGCTTGTGCAAAAAACTACATTTTTTGGCTTCAGTTTGCCTGAAGAAAGTTATTGATACTTATCACCCCCTTCCAACACCTAGCCTCCAAAAGCACTTCTAGAACTGGCCCACTTGGCCTTCATATCTGTGGGTGCTATGTCTGCAGATTCAACTAACTGTCAATTAGTAATACTGGAGGAAATATGTCCACACGGAACATGTACAGATGTGTACTTGTCATCATTCACTAGACAGTACAGTGTGAGACATATTGTATAGAATTTACATAATAGTAGATATAAAAGATGACTTAAAAGTATAGGGAGAATATCCATAGAATATATAGAAATACTATGTCTTTTTATATGAGCAACATGAATGTTATTACCCATGAAGGACACTAGAAACGATCCCCCTTGGATGTCCAGAGAAAATGTTCTTCACTTCTCTCCACCCTTTGTAAGTTTAGATGTCTTTAACCTACTCTTCTCCTGTGCAGGATACTTTGTTCTGTGGTGACACAGACTCTTGTCTTTGAGGGGAGGGACTGCTGATCTGTAAGATTCACCAGGTTGTGGTTGCTCTACTAGCCAATTTGCAGGGCAGCTGGGCCTGGGAGTTCTGAGAGAGGCCATCGTAGGATATTAGAGTGTGAAGAAGCTTCTCCTTCTACCACCATTTTGAATCCCATCAACCTCAAGATGCAAAGGGGTATTTGTAACCAACTGTCACCAAGTGATTGGTTTCCTTAGAAAAATGGTTCTACTTGGGGGGACTGGCAGCTATTCCTTCTTACTGATGTCAGAATTTAGCAGTGTTCATGGCCACATGAATCTTTAATTTAAAATAAATTATTCATTCACTTATTTATTGTATATGTGTGCAAGTGTGTGCATGTGTGTGTTCACATGTACATGTGTAGAGGACAGAGAAAAACTTATAGGACTCTGTTCTCTCCGTCATGATGTGAGTGCCAGGGATAAAACTCGGGTCTTCAGGCTTCATGGCAAGAGTCTTACCCACTGAGACCTCTTCACAGCCCTACATGAGTCTTGATGAGGGGAAGTCCCAATACTGGTTCTAGTACAGCCTGTGCCTCTGCCACAGAGCAGCTGTGTTTAGAACCCATTAAGTCACAGATGTGAAGTATGAACATCAACTCATATCAACTAAATAGTCATTACTGCCTGCTTATTAATTTATTGACTACTTTGTAATACACATACTTTGGTAGTAATCAACATTCAAAATTATTTTCACACTTAATGCTAACTTATAGGTTTATTGACATGTTGATTGATTGAATATCATTCACTACTACTAATGAGGCATATATATTCCTACCACTGATTATTTCTGCATCCATAAAATGTAGATAAGCCAATGCACTTCCCAGGACCTCCCAGCATCCTCTGGAATGCTCCCCTCATCAGATATTCCCCAATAGGGCCAGTGCACAGCCACAGTGTTCTGTTTTAGGTAGCATAGTATGCTGAGCTGACCCATCTGTGAACCCGGCGTGGGGTTTTCTTCCTTTCTCAGATGCTTGTTAAAAATCACTATGAAGCTAGAGATCTTTGTTGAGGGATAGCCACTGGACAACAATGTTCAGTGGGGACTGAGCCATCTGTTCCTCAAGATTGAGTCTGCCTCTTTGAACCACTTAAGGCCACTCTAAATTAGCTGATGAGTAGTATAAGCTAGCATTTGATATGCCGAGCTCAAAATGGGCACTCAACACTGTTAGGATTCTCCGCGTTACTCTGGTATTGCATTGTGACAGAAGCGGCTAATGACTTTGATCTTTGCTGCAGGGGGCACGGCCTTGGTGTGAGACGTGAGGTATGTGCAGTACCACCTGATGGAATCTTCTTTGAGTGCTGGGCTCCACCATACCACATGACTCAGTTTGTAGAGGGGAATTAGAGTGACTTTCCCTCATTGTGGGCTCCATTGGCAGCTTCCATGTCATCCCACAATATTGTCAGGAAAATATGAATTCCTAATTATCATCAAGGGCTACCAAAATTTGTGATTCTTGAAGGCTGAGGTACAGGTTTCAATATCTTGCATAGTATGGTGGTTTTAAATGTATGTTTGATATTTTATTGGTCTTCATAAAAGATGGAGTTTAAGTGCAGCAGTACTGGTGAGAAGAACACTGCTTCCCATGTCATGAAGAAGGAAGCCCACTAGGCCAGGGACTGAGCCCTGCAGCCAACAGCCATGCATGTGTCTGGAAAACATTCCCAGATGACAGAAGTCCCAACTGACAAGTCAAGAAATATATGGGTCCCAAACCAATAGTTAAGCCACTCTTGGATCCCTGGTGCACTCAAACTAGGAGATAATACTTATTGTTTCATTTAACTATATATTTTTTACACAAAATCAACAATGAACACAGAAGAAATGCCTTGGTGGATGCAAGTCACAGAAACCCTGAAGCTAGTTAATGTGCCCTTGGTAGGTTTTTCATTTCTCAGTCTGGACGAGTCTAACCAAGACATCCCAAATAATATTATAATGCAATTAACATGATTCCATTAATGCAACAGACCAAAGAGGGATCCTTTGAGCTTCAGATGACTCAGGATTTTTGAGAATACAATGTGGAGGGAGTGTAAGGAAGGGAGTTAAGCCAAGTTCTGCATTCTATGCTTATTCCATGTTAATATGAATTGTGTCTGACCTTCCCAATCTATGAGTAAGGAAAGAAATATATTTCTAGATCAATAACTGCATGTCAGGCATGTTAGGCACTATTAATCTCTATTAAAATTATCTGGAATAATAGCTACAACCAGTTGTGACAGTTTACTGCCACCTGTCCTATGCCATATGGTAGTAAAACTGTGTCATGCTTTGTTACACTTTTTGAGGGAAAAAATAAAAGACAATGACTCAGCACTTGTTCTGTGATTTTAAAAATATGATCAGTATCTTAGCTGAACCAGTACATGTGATAAAGAGGGTAAAATGAGACTAAAAGACAGCATCATAGACTTTATGTATTTTAGTGATAGCATATAATGTAATATATTTAATGCATTGTGCAAAACATTTAATTGCTTGACTTTTTTATTATATGTGCTAAAATATTCTGCCATTTTGCTGAGGCTCCTTAACATGAATATTACACTGGAAAAATCTTTATGTTCTTCACCTCTGTTAGGAGAAGCTTAATGAGAATTCAACTGATATTGGGCACATTTCAGAGGTCTATGTGAAAGAAATTGTTTAGAACAAGGCTTATTTAAGGATAATGTTTATAAAGTAGCATACTTTGCAATCAGAAAACATGTATAAAAACTCAACAAATATAGTAGCTGTTGCTTAATTTCCAGAAAGTTCTGGTGAGGAAACAATGGGAACATTTGGTCCCGAGGACTAAACAAATGTAGGTGTTTGGACTAGAAACAGAGATCTTAGCTAATCTGACTGAGATCAGACAGAACAAGAATCACAGGATTTTATTCTTCTTTACTTATTATACTAGTGTTTAGTTTTGTTGAGACAGGGTCTCAATTTATGATTTAGGCTGCTCCCCAAATTTTGGTCCTCTTGCTTTAGGCTCTCAAACACTGGTATTAAGGGTGTGTGCCACTACATCCAGATCAGATCAAAGAATTTTCTAACTGACATGCTTATTTCTAGAAACCAAAGCATCAACACTAACCAGTAGGAAAACAAGGCAGATGTCCAGTTTCTTAGTCATTAATTATCCCCTCCCCCGCATTTTGTTATCAGCAGATAAACAAAAAAACATGCAGCCAAATATATATTTCCTGAATAAAATGGTTTTTAGTCTTTGCTTGGGTTAGTGTGTAATTTATAGTAAAAGTCTCTCTTAGATTTTTAGACATTGTTTTAGGTATTGTTGGTATTTAATAAAATTCAGGTTTCTGATGCACAGGTGAAGGTTTTGATACCCATGGAAACATCATTACACAGAGTAATGAGCATCTTTTCCATCTATATTAGTTATTTTTCCCTTGCTGTGATAGAAACATTGACCCAAACAACGTATCAAAGGAAGAGTTTGTTTGAGCTTACAGTTCCAGGGGAATTACAATCAATCATGGTGAGGAGGCATGGTGGTTGGAGGTGGCTGGAACAGGAGCAGCTGAAGCTAAGCTCTCACATCATCAAGCAGGAAGCAAGAGAGCAACTGGAGTTCAGTCAAAGCTTAAGAACTCTCTAAGCCCACCCCTAGTGATGTGATTCCTCCAGCATAGCCACATCTTCTAAAACCTCCCCAAACAGTACCACCAACTGGGGGCAAAATGTCCAAATACTTGGAACCTATGGGGGATATTTTCATTCAAACCACCACATTCCAATTCCTGGGCCCTGTGGGCTTGTGACCATACAAAATGCAAAATGCATTTAGTCCAACCTTAAAAGTCCCCATAGTCATTACCAGTCTCAATACTATTCACAAGTCCACAGTCCAAAGTCTCTTCTGTGACTCAGGGAAATATCTTTACTGTAAGCCCCTGTAAAATCAAAAGACAAATTACATACTCCCAACATACAGTGGAACCAAATACACATTACCATTCCAAAAGGCAGGAATGGAGGTATAGTGAGGAAAAACCAGACCAAAACAAGACCAAAAACCAGCAGGGCAAACATCAAATCCAGTAGCTCCATATCCAATTTTTGGAACTTTACTTCCAAAGGGCTTAGATAGCTCAGTTGCTCCAACTTTGCTGTGTGCAGCATACATCTCTCTCTTGTTTGGTACCACTCCCTGTATGCAGGTCTTCTTAGTGGCAAATGCCTTGCAGCTCTGGCACCATGAACATCTTCTTGGGGTGTCCATTGACAAGCAGGCTTCACTTTCACAGCTTCATAAAATGGCTTATCAGGGCCTCCTTTACGCAGGGATACTCCTGCTACACTCTGCCTGACCTCTGTAGTACTCTGGAATCACAGAGGAAAAACAGATGATTTTTTTCACTCTTGCATTTTTCATGCCTCTAAATCCAGCATCAGGTAAATGACACTGTCAAGTTTGACTGCAAGTTTGGGATGGACTTCAGCCTGCTTTATCCATGTCAGGAAGCTTTCTCTTCAATGGCCCCTGCAGCATTTTCCTTTCACAAGTTGGAGGCTTAACTGGGTGTGGTCTTGCCTTGGAGGCACTCTCTCCATTATTAAATGCAACTCTCTAGGCCTACCCTTAGTCATTTTAATCTCATTATCAAAGGGATCCTCTCCAACACATGCCTGGGCTCCAACATTTACCTTCCTAGTGCTCTTTTTCAGTCTAACCTGTACATTCTGCATTTCTTTCTGCCACATTTACTCTTTTTCACTGTAGATCTGCATAATATTCACCATTAATAGCCATGCCACCATTTCTACATTAGGTTTTCTAGAAATATCTTCCACCAGTGAAATTAGTCCATTGCTTTTTCAACTTAGCCCCAGGCAAATTTTTTGGCTGTGGGCAGACTCCAGCCAGACTCTGCCAAAATATTCCATTTGCTGCTTAAGTCCTTTTTCGCAGATGCCTACTCGAATGGACTTTTAAGCTCTGCTTACAGCATCAACCGTTTTTCTAGCCCAAGCTTCCAAAGTCTTCCACATTCTTTCAAAACCCTACATGGTCAGGTTCTTCCAAGTCAACAGCCCACTCTCTGGTACCAATTACTGTATTAGTTACTTTTCTGTTTCTATGATAGAAACACTGACCAAAAAAACTTAAATAAGAGTTTACTTGAGCTTATGGTTCCAGGGGAATTACAGTCTATCATGGCAGGGAAGCATGGTGGCTGGAGCAGGAGCAGGAGAAGTTAAGCTCTCACACCATCAAGCAGGCACAGGGAGGAAGAGAGTGACTAGAGATTCAGCAAAGCTTAAGAATTCTCTAAACCCACCTCCAGTGACATACTTCCTCCAGGATAGCCAAACCTTCTAAGACCACCTCAAACAGCACAACCAACTGGGGACAAAATGTCCAAATACTTGGAGCCTATGGGGGACATTTGCAATCAAACCATCACTGCATCCTTCCTGCCTCCTCTCATTTCCATCCTAGGCAGCTCGGTGCTTTAGGTAACTTTCCCTTTTCTGTATTTACAGTGTACATTCTACTCTTTTAAAATATGTTTTCTTTAACTAAACTTAATTATTTTGAGATGAATCCATTTAATTGCTTTGTGAATATACTATCCTTTCTTAATCCTATTATCCCATGGTATGGAGATTCCAAAAATGTATTGATACATTCACCTGCTGATAGATATTTGGGCTGTTTGCAGTTTGGGGAAATTATCAATAAGTGAGATTTATTCCCAAGTCTTAATGGCGACAGAGGCTTACTCATCCTGGGTAAATTTCTAAGGCTAGAAAGCCAGGGTTATATGATGTCCTAGATAGCTTCAATAGCTGGGTTGAGGGAGTCTCAATTGGGGAATTGCCTTCATTGCACTGGCCTGTGGCCATGTCCATGGGGCACCTTCTTGATTGTTAAGTGATGTTGGAGGGCCCAGCCCACTGTGGGTGGTGCCACCCCTGGGCAGATGGGCCTGTTTTGCATATGAAAGCAGGCTGAGCAGGGGCCAGGGGAGCAAGCCAGTAAGCAG
>NW_008349074.1:212731-240986 GCF_000622305.1 Nannospalax galili | reverse complement strand
TTTTGAATTGAGAATCTGTGGGTTCTGGTCTGCTGGGGCTGAAGAATCAGCTTTGATGTAGAAGAGACCAGAACCTGAAGTAAACACTTTGCTTTAATGGGACAATTGATGATGGTTAGCTGGGGCTGAAATATCAGGTGTAAGTAACAAGAGACCAACATCATTGTGGTGAAGTCTTCTGGGAGGTATTTCCTCAGGGTCAGCACACAGAGAGGATCCAAGCCTCTATCTCAAGCTGGTAGCAGGACTTGTTAATGCCTAAGAGTCTCCTGCAGAGTAGTAGTGTTGAAAGCATGAAGAAATCACAGAGTAATGGAGGCATGGCACTCTGTGAGGCCAGCAAAGGCCATGTTGCAGTCATGGAGAGAATCTGAGGCCTTGTACCCCAAGAGGCAAGAAGAGGCCATTGGTGAATGTGTAGCCTCAGTTTCAGCAGAGACCCCAACTTTTTGGAGATGCAAGGACCATGGTAAGAACAGCAGTAGGTGTGGAATGGGGCTGGCCTGGGTCTGTGAGACAAGCTGTGTGTGCTGTGGATGGCAGAGTTGGAGAAGTGGAGCTGCCAGAACCCTTTGGAGACCAGAAGATCATGAGTGAATCCCAGATGTCCAGCAAAGCTACTTTGCTGGACTTTGGTTTTGCTTAGGTGTGCCTGATTCTTCCTTTTGAAATAAAACAGTACTTGTTTGGGATTTTACAGAAGCCCACCCATAGTTAAGAAGACTGGACTTTTAAGTGTTTGGATTTTTTAAAGGACTGTGGGTTTTTCAAGGTTGTACTGTCTTATAGTGTGATATTAATGTTAACATCATATCTTGGGGACAAGAATTGGAAAGGTTATGGTTTAATAGTGATGTGTTTGTGTGTCAAGTTGACAAGGGGTCAGTTGTGCTGGATAGCTTTAGTGTCAACTTGACACACCTGGGTTGAGGGAGTCTCAATTGGGGAATTACCTTCATCAGACTGGCCTGTAGCCATATCCATGGGGCACCTTCTTGATTATTGAGTGATTTGGGAGGGTCCAGCTCACTATGGGTGGTACTATCTCTGGGCAGGTGAGCCTGTGATGCATAAGAAAGCAGGTTGAGCAGGGGTCAGGGGAGCAAGCAAGTAAGCAGCATTCCTCCATGGCCTGTGCTCCAGATCCTGCCTCTAGGTTCCTGCCCTGAGTTCCCACCTTGGGCTCCCTGATGAAGTCTGACCTGGGAGATACAAGATAAATAAACCCTTTTCTCCCCAAGTTGGTAGTGGTCAGAATGTTTTGTCACAGCAATGAAGAAACAAACTAGGACATATGGTAAGGCTCTATCTAAGGAACAGTTTTAAGAAATTGCCATATATGTGTACATGTATATTTGTATTCATTTTTTCTCTTTAAAATTTTATTATTTGACAATTTCATATAGATGATAGATGATAGGTGATAGATGATAGATAGATGATAGATAGATGATTGATAGATAGATGATGATAGATAGATAGATAGATAGATCATAGATAGATGATACTGTTTGGGTCATTTGTTAACCCTTATTACCCTCATCTTTCCAGTCCCATGCCCATTGAAACCCTTCCCAAAAATTATCCCTCCTACTTTCATGTCTTTTTTGTTTTGTGTTTGAATTTCCGGTGACCCATTGAGTTTAATTAGGGCTGGTTTCCTGAGCATGGGAGGGAGGGTTTTGTTTTTTTTTTTCAGCATGGACATCTACCTATGTCTACACCATCAATGAAAATGATTCATCTTCTGACAACATTAACTGCCAATAGCTCCTCAGGGATGGGGCGGGGTAAGGCCTCAAGAACCCCTTCACCATCCATGATAGACTATTGATGGGTCTCATCATTGACAGGTCTTGTTCAAATAGTCATAGTTGCTGAGCATTCATGAATTGTAATAGCCAGAGATTCAGAGTGCTCTTCTCCATCCTCCTACTTTTCCATGTTTACTGCCCTCTCTTCCACTATGTTCCCTCAGTCCTAGAATTAGTAATAAAAGGGTCTTCTTTACAGCTGATCACTTGACAGTGATTTAGTCTCTGCACTTTAATCAGTTCTGAATCTCTATATTATCTGCCAATCACTGCAAAAAGAAGCTTCACTGAGGCTGGGAGAAGCCCTCATCCTGGATATAAACATAAATGGTTAGAATGCAGCTCAGCAGCATGTCTATTTAGCACAACAATAGTAGTTCTCCTCTAGGGTTTATAGTCTCCCTGGCCATGGGCTTTTCAGCAGATTGACAGTATTGAGCTTCAAAACATAAATGGTTAGAATGCAGCTCAGCAGCATGTCTATTTAGCACAACAACAGTAGTTCTCCTCTAGGGTTTACAGTCTCCCTGGCCATGGGCTTTTCAGCAGATTGACAGTATTGAGCTTCAGTTATCTTCTATAGAGATGGTCTCAAATCTAATCAGAAAGTGATTGGGTTCCCTCAAATCCATCATGCCACATTGCACCAATAGGCACCTTGCATGGTAGTTTGGATTATAATTAGCTGGTTAATTTTTATTGCCAACTTGACATAACCAAGAGTTATCTGGGAAAAAGAAGTCAAACTTGAAACACTTTCCAGATTATATTGGGCTGTGATCATGTGTGTAAGGAACTGTCTTCATTGTTGATTGATGTGGGAGGGTCCAGCCTAATGACGGCACTGTCTTACCTGGGCAGGTGGTTTTGGGTTATGAAAAGAAGTGGGCTGAACATGTGCTGGAGAAGAAATCCAATAAGAGGCACTCATCCTTGGTGTCTGATTCCCTGCTGGATTTCCTGCCATGGTTGAGATCCTGCCCTGATGTCCCTCAGACACGAACTGCAACCTGTAAGATGAAATAAACCCTTTTCTCCCCAAGTTGCTTTTGGTCCTGGTGTTTATTCACAGCAATAAAATGTAAGTTAAGATAACAGGGATCACACCTGGTTATGACCTTACTGACTCTTCTTTCCCAGCACCTTTCCTGACATCTTCTGGTGCTCTGAAAGTAGACAGCAAGAAAGAAGTTTTAAGTTAGAGTTTTCTATATCTTGCAAAGTGTGTGCTCTGTCTTCAGCAATCAGATCTTGCTATCTCATTCTGATAGGCAACAATGAGAAATGACAACAGCCTGTTATTTAAGGCGTCTCTGGGACTTCTAAAGATACTTCACATCTCTGGCACTTGTATTTTTGTTTAATAACCCATGTAGCTGGTACCAACAATATTATCCATTTTAAGAAATTACCACCTGTATTTTTCTCAGTGATCATGCCATTGTGCTATTTCACATTCCTGTTCCTACCAACAATGCTGTTATCCCTCATCCTTTACTTTGAATGGTGGTGATGCCAAGCATTTTAATTTCTTCCTGTTGCTGTAATAAAATATTCTGATTAAAAATCTTAAGGAAGAATAGGTTTATTGCCGCTCACAGTTCAAAGTACTAATTGAAGGGTTGTCAGCATAGGAGCTTGGAACTAGGCACATTGCCTCTGCAGTAAAGAAGCAGAGGGCAATGGATGAGTGCGCCCATGCTGGTGCTCAGTGCTCTCTCCACTTGTATACAATCCAGAATCCCTGTCTGTGGAATGATGCCCCAGAGTTAGTGGATCTTCCCACTAATCTAGAAAATCCCCTGCAGATATGAGTACAGCCTAACCTAGTCAGTCCCTCATTGAGACTCCCTTCCTAGGTGATTCTAGATTGTGTCAAACTGACAATTAAAACTAACCATCACATGAGTAAAATTTCATAATGGTTTTTAAATGTCTTCCCTGGTGACATGATTGTCAGCATATGTTCTTGTGTTTTTGCAGTATATATATATATATAGATAAAACGAAGGATGGATTGAAATATTCCAACAGTTTAATAATTAAGTTTGCTTTTTTCCTATGCTTGAATTTAGAAAATCCTTTATATATTCTGGATATGATTTTTTGACATAAATATTATTTCATAATACTTTCCTTGTGTCTTTAGCTGTTATTTCATATTTTAATATGAGTTTTGTCATCAAGTATGATGGTAAATCTCAATTGTCAACTTGTTGAGATCGAGAGTCACCTGGGAAATTGTGGGAATGACTTTTCTGGGAATGCCTCCGGTCTTGCCTAACCTTGTAACAAAATGAATCTGTTTTTAGATAGTTTAATGCTATCTCTTCAGTCTTCCTTCCTACCCCTATATAAATCTAACTAGCCTTTAGGAGAACAATGTAAATAAGCTAGGCTAAGCACAGCACCATTCTTCTTTTTCTTAGTATGAGTCTGGCTTACTTAATATCATGCCAATTTTTTTTCTAATACAAAGGTATTTTCCTCTGCAAACAGAATTCTTCAGATACTGCTTGCCGCTTGCCATGCCAGGGGTAGCTTGAGGAAAGCCCTCCTGAAAGAAGTGACTTCTAATCCAGAAGCAGATAGTTCAACATATATTATGGAACAAGCTCTACACTGAATTATTTACACATATTAATTCATTATACAATCATTCTGAAAGATAATAGCAAGATAGATCTAAGACTTGTAGTCTTATCTATAATTCTGTAAAGATTTTTATGTCCCCTGTTTCCCTCATGACCTTTCCTTGTCTCTGGCCCATAATAATGTGTGTGTGTATCTTGTGAAAATATCTGTACTGAAAACCACACAATAAATTCCATGAATTATCTATAATATATGTTGAAAGCAACATGTGGGCTTAGGTTAATATGTTTGCTCTTCTGGGTTGGTAGGGGTCAGAAAAGGAAAATCCTTCCCTGATAAGTCAAAGGTCCCTATTCTTCTTCCATATCATGCTGCATGTACTGTAAAAACAGATTAAATAAATAAATAAATAAATAAATAAATAAATAAATAAATCATAAAAGGACACCCTTTGTTGGAGGAATATTTCTAAGACATATGACATAGGAGCAGTTCTGAGAACAGATCAGGCTCAATTTTTGTTGAAAGGACTCCAGGCGATAGACTTCTTTTGCTCAGGCACCTCCACATTTGAGGAACAGGAGGTGGTCCTCTAGGCATATCTATAGAGTGATGCCTTGATTATGTTAATTGATGTGGAAAGACAGATCTTGATTTTTGACAGGACGATTCCCCAGAGCATATCCTGAGATGCATGAGTGGAGAAAGGAAGGTAAGCAGTGAGCAAACAGCTGTCCCTGACGTTTTCTGAATTGGACACATTGTGGCCAGATGCTTCAGGTGCTGTGCCCTTGACTTCCCTGCCATAAGACTGTGACCTTGAACTGTGAGACAAAGTAAACCCTTCATACCTTAAGTTTCTTTGGACAATGTGTCTTATCATAGTGACAGGAAAAGGAACTATGACTCCAAGATACTCATATTAGGACATCATTATGACAAATTTATGATTTTATTAATTTTTCATGCTTTGAAACCATTATCACTAAAAATTTTGCTTAGCCCAAGATCACAAAGACTTGCAGAGATTTTATATTTCCAACTTTGATATGACTATATCAAATTCTTTTTTCATATGTATGCAAATATGCATCTATGTTTCCAGTTGGGTCATTTATTAAAAAATATAGAAAATTTCAAATATTTGTGTCTAGAGTTGTGTCACAGATCTAGACACAATAGTGTATGTATCTGCACTATTGACATGGTTGCTTTGATTTCAATATTGTGCCTTCATTGTTACCATCTACGTAAATGATTTTTCCACAATGTCATTGTCATATATATACTAAATGAAATAATGAAATTCATTGTGACATTTTCACACATGCACGTAATGTTATTTGACATCGTATTCATCCCCCATCACACTCTCTTCTCCTCTGCCTCCACATCTATTATTACCTCTGTCCTAACAGGCCACTTTTATTTTCATGTTCTTTTTTGTTGTTTGTTCACTCTCTGGAATTCAATATTTACTTTTGAATAGGGCAATATCTAATTTTCTGAGTCTGGTTTGTTTTGCTTAAACATAAATCTTCAAAATCTTGATGTTAATTGCCGTTTTCTTCATCTTTTGAGGCAATCATGTTTTCTTTTAAATTTTTAAAATTTATGTGTGTGTTTGTATGTGTGTGTATGTGTGTCTGTGTGCCTATGTGAGTGTATATAAAGTGTGTGGGTTCCCATGGAGACCAGAGGAGGGCATCAGTTTCCCTGGAGTTGGAGTCATAGGCAGGTGTGAGCATCATGGATACTGGAACCAAACTCAGGTCCTCTGGAAGAGCAACAAGAGCTCTTTAATGCTGAGCCATCTCTGTATCCCATCAGGTTTTCTTTTCTAATTTTCTAATATGTGAATTTTATCAATTTACTTTTGACTTTGCATTTTGTGTTTCTTCCTGTTTTGTTGAAAGGTTGAAATGTGAGTCTGAAGAATTCTTGTCATGATTGGGCATTTTATACAAATATATTGATGGTGTCAGGTAATGGATTGAGAATTATTTTCCCTCTTTTAACTTTCATGAATTAATTCTCAAAGAAATGGTGCTATATTGATTTTATAAGTAATTGGATGAATGCTCACCAAGGTCATTTAAGCATGCAGGGCACGTTGTGTTTCCTCAACCAGTGTGGCATTATCCAGGTTACCTGTTTTCTTTAATTAGCTTTGCAAAATGGAACTTGTCACTTGAGTTGCCTAATTTACTTACATAAAAATATTCATAACATTTTTAGCCTATAATATTTCTACAATACAATATTACTCTTGTTGAGATTGAGGAAATTTTCTTGGATAAATGCCCTTTTGTTTGCTATACAACTTTAATTAATTTGCAGAGTCCAAAAATAGTTGATTTTGAAAGTTCTTGCAGGTTTGATTATTGTTTTTGTGAATTGTTTTCTAAGATCATTATGTCATTGTTTTTACTGATAACACTCCATTCCTTATCAGTTTTATTGGATGTCAGACAATACACATTTACTTATTGTCCTTAATATTTTTATATCATTGTGAATTACTAGTTTTCATTATTTTTAAAAATCATTTTCAATTATGTGTATGTATGTGTGCCTCTATGTAGTTATATGCACATCAGCGCAAGTACCTGTGGAGGCTAAATGAATTAGATCCCCCTAGCAAAGGACTTACAGACCTTTTAAGCCACCTGATAGGCCTCTGGGAGTAGAATCTGGGTCCTCTGGATAAGCAACATGTGTTCCTACCTGCTGAGCCATCTCTCCAGCAAAGTTATTGTTCTTTGTGATACACTAAAACTTTGGGGAATAAATTTGATTTTTTCATGAATATTGTTATTGAGCTTTCGTGCACTTCATAATCTTAATCATATTTTGACTCATCCCCCATGTACAACCCCACATAATTCTCCCCACCATATTTCATGTATTCTGTCATATATGTTAAGCCCTATGTGGTCAAGCTTTTGTACTTAGTTGTCCCTCAGTGAAAGTTCATCCACTGGAGTCCACTCAGTCTATCTAGAGTCACTCCCTTCTTAAAGAGGATCAACACTTCCTCATCTAGCAGTAATCAGTTGCCAATAGTTCCTGGCTTAAGGTTGGGCCCTGCTGCCCAGTTCTCCAGTTCTATGCTGTGTTTGTATCTTACTGAGTCAGCATGGTCTTGTGCATGCTGTCACCATTGCTGCAAGTTCATATGAGCAAGTCCCAAGAGGCCTGAAAGCCTCAGTTTCCTTGTGTTAATGTACCAACCCTGGCTCTTATAATCTTCCATTCCCTCTTCTGTAATGATCCCTGAGCCATGGGTAAGTGATATTTAATATAGGAGTCCTGTGCAGGGAAAGACACTCTGAAGTCTCTTATTTTCTAGACCCTGACCAGTTGTGGCCTTCTGTGTGCATCACACTCTGTTGCATGAGGAACATGCTGAGGAAATTTGCTGGTGAGAGTTGAGGGGTGGATTAGTATTCTCTGTGGTCCCTGTTTCTCTATGTTCCATGAACCTTAGATTCCACTGTAGATGTGTCACTTAGGGCTGAGCATATTTCAGACACATAGTCTCTGAATGTGACCAGTTGTGGAATTATGTAATGGGCTCCATTTGTTGCAAAAAGAAGCTTCTTTGATGATAAATGTATGGAATACTTGTCTGTAAATATAAGAATCCATATGTAGCATATTGTAAGAAATTTCATGTGTCTAGAGATATGACAGAGATAGGGTTTTCTCTAAGATCTATGACTGCTCCAGCCATGTGTTTTGAATACATTTACTGTCTCACCCATAAGTTCCCTCTAACTGAGAGGGCTTTAGGCCAATTAGGTAGCTGCTGATTACCTACCCCCAAGATGAAAGTGCTACTACTGCACTGCTATAGTTTGTTGTGCTAGTCATTGTTGGGGTTATTAGGCTTTGAGTCTGGGGATGGACCACTGATTGATTTTATCCCTAGCAGCTTGCACAGTATCCTCTAGAACTATGAGAGCTAGTCTTCAGGGAGAATACTTCCAGGTCATTTCCAGTTCCATTGCTCAAAGTCCCGTGTTTCATGTCCTCTCTTCTTCAGTAGGGTCTTGCCTTCAAGTTCTGGGAGGCAATGAAGGGCTGTGGCAATAACCTGTGTTATTTGTGTTATTTGGACTACCCTGACCAAAAAATTGAATGAAGGCTTCTGTCCAGCACCATGTTTAGTGTTATATAGCCTTCAGGTATGCCTGTGAACTCACGTTCATACATTGTATATGTATTTTTCAGCAGATTTTTGAGTTAATACATTTTCCTCTGTTTTCTCACACCACCCAATCTTTATTTATCTTTCTCTCCCTGTCTAAGATCCTCCTCCCCCCATTCCCTCTAATACCTGTCTCCTATTACCCCACCTCTCTTGAGCTCCTTCTTCTCCCTTACAATTATGGTTCCCTATGGTTTCTCGTGGGACCTAATTAAATTAAGAAGTTTTTCTACAACAAAGGAAAAAACCAAGGAAATGAAAAGGAAACCCACTAAGTGGGAGAAAATCTTCACCAGCTACACATCTGACAGAAGATTAATATTGACAATACATAGGAACTCAAAAAAACAAGAAACAAGAAAATAAATGACCCAATTAAAAGATGGGCTAAAGACCTGAGCAGAGAACTCTCAAATGAAGAATTAAATGCAGTTAAGAAAGAACTTAAAAGTGCCCAAATCTCAGTAATTAGGGAAATGCAAATCAAAACCTGTCAGACTGGCTAAGATCAAGAAAACAAAAGACACCAAATGCTGGGGAGGATGTGGGGAAAAAGGAACATCCATTCACTATTGGTGGGATTGCCAACTTGTGTAACCACTTATGGAAAGCAGTGGGAAGGACTCTTTAAAAACTAAAAATTAATCCATCATATGATCTGGCTATACCACTCCATGGCGTATACCCAAAGGACTCATTCTACTGTAAAGATACTTGTACATTAATTTTTGTTGTTGCTCTTTTCACAATGACTAAGAAATGGAGAGCCCCTATGTATACCTCAACTAACAAATGGATAAATATAGTGCATTTACACAATGGAGTTCTACTCCATCATAAAGAAAGATGAAATCATGAAATTTGCAGGTAAGTGGATGGAACTAGGAACTGTTAACTCTAAGTGAAATAACACAGATTTTGAAAAACAAGCTGCATATGTTCTTCTTCATTTGTGGATCTCAGCACCAAATCCTTATCTGTGAGTATATATCCTGATGTATCAGCAGGAGCCAGGAAAATGGAAAGGAACTACAGAGGTAAAGAGGAAGAAAGAACCTGAGTGAAGGGGATAGTAGGAAACAGATGGTACCAAGGAAGAAATGGGGAAAATGGGCGTATGTAACTGGAAATGGAGGCGGGAAGGACATAAATTTGATTTTTCAAATTTTATTTAATTCACTTTATTTTTAGCCCTTATTTTGTAAATTAATATAGGTAAGAAGATTATTACTTGTAGCATTAGTAATTTTTCAGAAATAAGATAGAGCTCCTTTTACTACTCAACTCAATGTGCCATGAATCATCATTTTCTCTTCCTCATGCTGTAAACAGGGATCTCCCTGTGTGTGTGAGGTACACATGGGCAGTGCTGTGGACAGGGATCTCCCCATGTTTATGAGTCCCATGAAGGCTATTTCCATGCTATTCTTTTTAAATTTTATTTGTATTCTATTTTGTATGTGTGTTTGCCTGAATGTATGTAAATGCACCCATCCATGCAGTACCTGTGAATACCAGAAGAGGGCATCAAATCTCTCAAGTGGAGTTATGGATTGTTTTTAGTGTCCATGTGGATACTGGGAGCTGAGCCTGGGTGCTCTTAACCACTGAGCCATTATCCTAACCCTACCTTGTAATTTCTTTCCTGGTGTTTGGCAAGTTCCTACCTTCATGCTTACAGTATTCAGCTGGAGAGGTCAGGGCACCCTGTGAAGGCATCCTGAGCTCTCCTCTTTACTTCTCTGTCATATGGACTCCTCATTCATGGATATTTATATTGCTGACTTGGTCTTCTATACAAAGTGTGTAAATGTTATTCAACTTTAAGCTTGGGATATTATACTACTAAATTCTTAAGGTTCCCTTTTTAATGACCTAATTTGATTAATATTTGGGTGCCATGAGTTATGTATTAGTTTTAGACTTCAAGTGACTCTAACTCATGTTATTACTTCTTGAGTAGAAAGTTTTTAAATTTGAAAATGTTTTCTTTTTCTCTTTGTGCTTCACTTAATACATTCATTCTTTCCCTCCCTCCCTTCCTTCCTATTTCTTTCTTTATTTCAACACGGTCTCACTGTGTAGCCCTAGGTGACCTTGAACTTGCAATACTCCTGCTGTGGTCTCCCTCCTAAGTGCTGGTGTTGTGGTTGGCATTATCGATCTACTGTTATTGTATTAATCGTTTTTATTTTCTCATCCAACTAAAGAATTAAAAGGTAGGAAAAATATAGAACCAACAGAGAACAACAAGAAAACAAACTTTTATTGAAATTTAAAGAATCCCATCCATACACATAAAGAATCACACATACATATACACATTCAGGAAGATGAAACTCTCCACATTTGGAGAGGGCAAGTCAGAAACCAACTTTTCTGAGGAAGGTCTAAATTTTAAGTGTTTTATTGGTTTCCCTTCCCCTAATTTTGGATTGGTCAACTTAAATAAAGAAGTGTGTGTTGATAGGTCACATCTCTAAGAAAGGATATTCAGGGTGGTGTGACTCTCACCGGGTCAGGTGAAAGGGCCCTGCTGGTGTTAAAAGTAAGGCCTTCCTGCTAGAGGTTAAGTAGGAGATGGGAGTATGCCCCCTTATTATTCCTTATGATCCTAATGGTTATCATGAACTTAGCCCCTTACACTGGAATTACAAGTATGTGCTACCTTGCCCAATTCTCCACTCTTTTTTAAACCATTAAGAATTTTTTTTTTTCCTGAGAGATTCTTCAATTCCCCTGTAGAAGACCTTTAATGAAAGGTGACTAAAAATGCCGTTTTTTGTTCTTTCTAAGGCTGTATTCTCAACTAGCATTTATAGGGCCCCACTTACAATCTAAGAAGAATTTTTTCATACTCTTTACTTCTAGGTCTATACCTAAAGTTAAATTTATTTTACTATATATTTACTGTGTATAAGTCTTAGCAAAAACATTCCTTTCAATTCTGCTTATATAACAAGTACTTGTGGATTTCTTTATATAGTTTCCTTTTTTGATTTTTTAACAAATATGGTTAATCCAAAATGCTGATTTTTATCCTACCAGTTACACTGATAGTGCTATAACTGTTTACTGTAGCTTCTGTCAGTTTTTTTTTTTTTCTTTTTTAACCAAAGACTATCCTTCAACTTGGTTAGAAATAAGGTTCATGTTATTAAGGAAGATATAGAGAATACATACTGGGTGACATTTGAAGCCTGGTAAAGTGACCAAGTCCTTCATATAATCTGAGTTTCCTGAAGATAATCTTTTCAGTAAAATGTTCAAAGTACAACAACAAAAAAATCATTATCATTCAAGCACTATTAAATCCCTTGGATCAAATTGTAGAAAGCCTCATATCACTGCAGATTCATAGAGTAGAAACAGTTAGTGGCACTTACTTGTTTCTAGTTTGCTAACATAGCCATGAAAATATTTGGGACATATACTATCTTTCAATGCTTTCATTCTTCTCTTTCAATTTGCCTTATAAAATGCAAATTCTTTTGTCTAGATTAACCACAAATAATTCACAATTGTATACCAGAAAACAATCAAAAGTTTTCCTGAAGACATTTTATGTAGTTGTTGAAATCACTATCTTCAATATATTTTGGCCTTGTTCTATACTTGACATCAATCCAGCAAGTGTGATTTCCTGTCCACCTTCATCCCTTCTCTAGGCTCTCATTTTTTCTACACATATTCCTGCTTCCTAAGGAATATAAAAATATGAAAATTAGGTCTTAAGGACAATGCATATGTTCCATTAAACTAAAAGGCAGGTTCATCTGACAGAAAGAAAGGTCTTATGTTACTAAAATAAAATTATAATATATAGAAGTTAATTTTATTTTATGTTTAAATAGTTGTTTTCCAAGAAATTGTGCAATGAGAACCATTCCTTAAACCACACTTAAAAACAAAAATTAACAAGAGAATTCTTATTCTATAGTTTCTTAAAACAAAACAAAAATGAATCTTGTACCTGTTAAAGGAAACCATAGCTGGTACTAATATCTCTTAGTCTCCCATAGACAGGACCAGTGGGTTCTCAGACTAGAGCTAGGTGAGGCAGGCTCTTAGCATCCCATATTGCCCCCAAATGTAGAAGAACTCAAATGCACACACCCAGAAGCTGTGTTGTGAAGTATCTTGGGGCACACAGGTCCCAATAACAAGAATAAGAAAAAGATGAGGAACAAATCAGTAGTATTGGATTATACAGTCTAATACAACAGTATTGGATTATAGCCAAAGTATAAAAAAAGACCAGACTATCTACACTAATAAATAATAAGTAAAATACCATGTAGAATCATCTCAAATTATCTATACAATTTACATTCTGCTTTCACGGTGGGGGAACACAGTCCACAGTCATGTAGTAATGCCTCTAAAAACATAAAAATAGGAAAGAGCACATTTGCCGTGGAGGAATTTGACAAACACACACTCGCTCATATGATCAAGGTCAACATTTGTAGTTACAGATCCTGCTGTGTTTCTGTGCCGTTGACATAATATGTGGAAAGGATCCTTATTTCTATGTTCTTCATCATAATACCAACCAATCTTAGTATCTTATGGGAAAGTGGTAGCAATTCTAGTAGTTGAATATCTGACAACATATTCCTCAAAACTGACAAGGTCATTGAAAACGAGAAAAATCTGAGAAATTACTATGGTCAATAGACACTCAGGAGACATTACAAGTACCATGTATTCAGATGAGATATTGGAACAGAAAAAAACAAAACCTAAGGATATATATGCAAAGTACAGATATCAGCTAATGAAAATGCCTTAATCATTGATAACACATGTGTCATAAGAAGTTAACAACAACGGCAACAACAAAAACTGTGTATGGACCATATGGAAACTGCAATAATTTTGTTTTGTAGAAGTCTAAAACTTTTGGAAAACTTCAATCTATTAAAAACTGAAAGAAAAAATGTTAACTGTGCTAGCTATAATCTAGACATTAAATTAAGGGACATAACACACTGTGTATCTGAATGTGAGGATCAATGAAAAATGGGTAAAAATAAAAGGCCTCTAAACATTCAACACCCCCAAATTGATTAGAAGTCAAATGCATAATGGATTCAAGGCTTGCTGGCAGTGCTCCCTCTAATGCACTGTGAGTGCTTCAGCCTCAGTTCTGAGCACAGCACGCACTCTATGCACTGCCTTTGCAGTCAGATGGCCCAGTGCAACGGACACAGCTTGAAACCTTGGCTCAGATTACAAACTAGTACGTTATTAATTGCAGTGTTTTGGCTGTACAACAAAGCGTTCCTTCACTTCTAGAAGCATAGTTGTTTAATTCTGCTCAAACAAACACTTTCAACATTTCCCTACCATTATACTTTGGCACATTTCAAACTAATATATCTTTGAGTTGTATTAGGTTATAATTTTGATTATAAACTGTGCTGGTTGATGATAAGAATGTTTGAAAAATAAATAGGAAAACATTATTTTATAATTCTACTTAAAATACATATATGTAATATATATAATACACACATATTATATATATGCACACACATATATAGGAGTTATGTCACACACAGGGTAATAATGTTCTACTACCACCACCACCATGAACCAAATAAAAAATGGGCCCACCAATCTAGTTAAGAAAAGAAGAAATAAAATGCCTAAGAAACTTCTTAAAAAGTGTTCCACATCTTCAGTAATTAGAAAATGCAAACCAAAGAAGTACTTAAAATGACTTTCGTGCTAATTTTCAGCAATTTGAAAAATTATTTTATATATCTGTATACCAGGTGGTGTATAAACAAATTTTGGGCATAAAGGAGTACTATCAAAACCAGCCAGTAGAAATGATGCTTTGAGGTCACTACCAGCTTTATTACTTCTATGGCTCATGGATGTAGTGGCTTCAGCAATGTGGTGTGACTAGCAAGTTCCAGTGGGTAACCAAGAGCAGAGACAATGACCAGTATTGTTTGAGGGTCTATGGGAACCCTAGTCAACAGCTTCAAAAGAAGGATTCCGTAAGAATACAGGGGACACAGCTCAACACAATAAAGTCAATATATAGCAACTCGACAGAAATTAAAATAATCCCTAATTTCATATGGAAATTCTTATGATAGCCAAAAGAATTCTGTTCTAGATAGCTTTACTTGTCAATTTGACAACTTGGGAAGAGGGAACCTCAACTCAGGAATTTCTCCTACTGGATTGGCCTTGTGAGCATATCTGTGAGGCATTTTCTTGAATGTTGAGGGAGGTGGAAGGGTCTGTTCCTGGTTAGGTGGCCCTGGGTTTTCTAAGAAAATGGACTGAGTACAGTGCGGTCTGAGGAGGAAGCCTATAAGCAGCATTAATCCATGTTCTGTGCTTCAGCTCCTGCCTCTAGGTTCTTGTCCTGAGTTCCTCACATGGCTTCCCTTGATGATGAAGTGTGAACTGCAAGCCAAATAAACCTTTTCTTCCCCAAATTGCTTTGTTCAGTGTATTTATCACAACAATAGAAAGAAACTGGAACAGAAGTTGTTTCTGGGATTGTGGGGTATTGCTGTGACAGACTTGACGATATGTGTCTGGAAGGACTGTGGAAGTTTTTGGAACTTTGGACTAGAAAAGCACTTGAAGCTTAGTGGGTTCTGTGAGAGCTTGGAGAAATGCAAATGATGGAGGCCAGGCTTCTGAAGTTTCAAGGGAAGCAAAGATTAAATGCGCTGTGTGTATGATAATTTGAATTAAGAATCTGTGAGTTTCTGGTTTGTTGGAGCTGAAGAATCAGCTGTGATTAAGAAGAGACCAGCACCATTGTAGTGAAAGCTTTGTTTTACTGGTACAGTTGATAATAGTTAGCTGGGACAGAGAAATAAGATGAGTAACAACAGACCAGTGTCATTGTGGGAAATATCCTTTGGGAAATATTCCTCAGTGTCGGCGCACAGAATTGTCCTGAGGGGGCTTGATCCTCCACCTCAAACTGGAAGCAAGACATGGTAATGTGTAAGAATCTCTTCTATGCTACTGGTGCTGAAAGCACGAAGGGGTCATGGAGCCAATCTGAGCCTTTGCACTGTGAGAGTCCAGGAGAGGCCATTGGTGAAGGTACAGACTCCGTTGTGGTGAAGACCCCTAGGATTGATGGTATCTTGGTGAGATTCTGAGGCTTTTCACCCTGAGAGGCCAAGAGAACACATTGGTCAAGATACAGCCTCGGTTTCAGTCGTTCCCAGCATCCTGGAGATTCCAGGACCACAGGATGACCACCAAGGACAGCGGCAGGTGTGTAGTGGAGCCAGTCTGAGACTATGTGACAGCTATGTGTGCTGTGGATGGCAGAACCATAGCAGTGGAGCTGTCCAAGCCCTTTGGGGCACAGAAGATAATGAATGCAACTCAGATTTCCAACATTCAGCTACATTTCTAGACTTGGGTTTCAAATTTGCCCAATTCTTCTCTTTTGAACTAGGATAGTATGTAACTTGTTTTGCATTTTACAGGAGCCCACAGCTAAGGGACTTTTTAAAGAGACATTGAACTTTTAAAGTGTTTGGATTAAGGAATGTGGGTCTTTCAATTTTATACTGCTTTATATTGTGATATTAATATTAACATCTTATCAGGGGACAAGAAATGGAAGGTTGTGGTTTAAAAGAGCTGTGTTTGTATGTCAGATTGACAAGGAGTCAACTGCACTTGATAACTTTAGGTGTCAACTTGACATCTGGGAAGAGGAACCATCAACTGGTGGATTGGCTTTGCGGGCATGTCTGTCAGGCATTTTTTGATTATTGAATGAGGTGGGAGGGTTCAGCCCACTGTGTGTGATTCCATTCCTAGTTAAGTGGTCCTGTATTGTATAAGAAAGTAGGCTGACCACAGCCCAGAGGATCAATCCAGTAAACAGCATTAATCCATGGTCTGTGCTGCAGCACCTACCTCCAGTTTCTCCTGACTTGGCTTCCCTTGATGATGGACTGTGAGCTGTGAGCCCATGATCTTAAATTATACTACAGAGTTGCAGTAATAAAGGCAGCTACTAGTGTAAAAGCAGACACATTAACACATGAAATAGAATTGAGGGCCTAGATTTAAGTCCATGCATTTCTAGCAAGCTGATTTTCAATAAAGGGGACAAAAAGACTCGCTGGAGAAAGGAGCATGTTCCAGGGGATATGACCCCCTCTTCTGTCCTCCGCAGGCACTGTGTGCACAACAGGGGTGCACTTATATTCATGTAGCCAATAAACCCATGCACATAAAATAAAAATAGTTAATAAAATATTTTTAAAAGGACTAAGTTTTTAATAAAACACCCAAACAACTCAATTAAACATTGGTACAAGAACAGGGATTTCTCAAAGATGAAATGCTAATGGTTGAGAAATACTTTAAGAAATGTTCAACTACTTTAGCCATCAGGGAAATGGAAATTTAAATCACTTTGAGATTTCTTGTTACCCTAGATAGAATGACTAATATCAAAAAAAAAAAAAAAAACAAGACAAATGCTTGTGAGGATGTAGGAAAAGGGAACTCATTCCTGTTGTGAGTGCAAACTGGTGCAGCCACTGTGGAAATCAGTGGAGTTTCCTCAAAAAGTTAGAAATAGATCTATGACATGACCCAGCCATACCACTCTTAGACATATACCCAAAGGACTCTATCCTACTACAGAGATACCTCTACATTCATGTTCACAATAACCAGGAGGTGGCAACAACCTAGATGTCAATCAACTGATGAATGAACAGTGAAAATATGATATGGGACATTTAGAGAGTTGAATATTATTCAGTTGTTAAAAATGAAATTATGAAATTCCCAAGTAAATGGATGGAACTGGAAACAATTACCCTGACTGAGGTAACCCAGACTCAGAAACATAAACATCACTTATTTTCTTTTATATGTGGATTCTAGCTTTGATTTTGGATAGGTGTGTTTCAATGTGAAAATAAATAGAGGAAACTAGTAAAGGTCATGGGAGTGGGCTTCTTATGAAGGGAGATAGAATTCAGTGATCTACAGTAGGAGAAGGTAATTATGAAACAGGGAGGAAGGAGAGGACAGATCAGAGGAGGGATTATGGCCAGAGACAACTAACACTGGCTTTTTGAAAAAGTCACATGGGAATTTACCACTGCAGAAGCTTCTTCTTCCTCTTTTCCTTTTTCTCTTTCTTTCATTTCCATTTTTTTCCCTTGAAACAGGGCCTTCCTGTAGCCAGCCCCACCTGGCCTGAAATTCACTATGTAGACCAGGGTGCCCTTGATCTCACAGACAGCTGCCTGCCTTGTTAGTGCTGGGATTAAAGGGACATGCCACAACTATAAGAAGCATTATGGAAGCTTCTTAAACTATATATAATACGATATAGAAAGAGATTAAAAAGACTTACCTATAACTGTGGGACATAGCCCCAACAGACAACATGGGCTAGCAAAAAAAATTCCCAATGCCATTAATATTCATTCTTTTTTTTTTTAACTTTTAGTAATAGCTATTTTGCAATACAGTGGTATGATGCTCTTCAAGAGAAGAAAACTTTTATGCTACTTTTATTTATTTTTTAAGCCACTGTTATTTTTTATCATTTCGAACATTTTATTGCTTCTAATTGTTCTTATTTGTAATAGCATTGCACGGCTTGTCCATCAATCAACTTGTCTCACAGAAGGAAATATTTATTCCCTTCAGACAAGCCTGATGTGGTAGTCTAGGGCAGGCCTGTTCATGAGCACAGGTGTTACCTGCATACACTCAGAATTCTGCTCCCTTTACTTTCATTTTTACCAGAGGTGGAATGAAATAGCCTTAAGCTTACATTTACTGGGAATACCAAATATGTAAGAAGTTGGGAGTTAGGAAACAAAGACTGTAGTTTGTATGAATAAATACACACACACATGCACACACTCATGCATGCATACATATGTAACTACACACATGCACACACAAAAACCTATGCATATTTTTTCTCTCTCTCTCTCTCTCTCTCTCACACACACACACACATGCACACACAAAAACCTATGGATATTTTTTCTCTCTCTCTCTCTCTCTCTCTCTCTCTCTCTCTCTCTCTCTCTCTCTCTCTCTCTCTCTCTCTCTCTCTCTCTCTCTCTCTCTCTCTCTCTCTCTCTCTCTCTCTCTCTCTCTCACACACACACACACACACACACACATGCACCCCTTTACTTCAAAAAAAGATCTGCACTCCTTAAAATACCTATTACTAGTATTTATTTTTAACATTTTATTATTTTTATTTTATGTGCATGAGTGTATTTCCTTCATGTATGTGAGTGCACTTGTGTCATACAGTACTTGAGGAGGACAGAAGAAGGTGTCAGATCTCCTGAAACTGGCATTATGGATGGTTGTTAGCTGCCCTGTGGGAGCTGGGAATTGAACCTGGGTCCTCTGCAAGAGCAACCCATACTCTTAACTGTTGAGTCATCTCTCCAGCCCCATTACTGGTATTTATTTCATTTTCTGGATAGATTTAAAAGCTGTAGTAATGGTTCTCATGCCAGTTCTTTTAAGAATCTTTTTTCACAGAATTACCAGGGCAAAGTGTAATACTCTTTTTGAAATAAAGCTAAATGTTGATCTTTCCAGACATACATGACATTTTAAAATAATTATTGTTCGCTCACAGAAAGCCATTCACCTCTGTAATCCTGACATTTTCATGTACATTATGCAGACATAGGTCCAATTTGCATGTTATATGTAAATGTGGATTATTATCTTGTTTTTTTCTCATAAATATGGTTTAAAAGAGAAGAGTATCAAATTGAGACAGGTCTGCTTGAAAATGGAACTTACGTTCTTGGTAGTTGTGCTCATTCGATGTTAAACCTAAGGACAACTGATGGCTCCAGTCAAGAAAGAGGAGACAGAGCCACAATCCAATGAATGTTTTAAGAAATTGACAATACTGGTTTTTATGTTTCATGGTGCATTACCAGTCCCAATATTATGGACAGCCTTGTGTTGCTTTTATATTGATATTTAGTTTCATTATGCCTATTAAAATTATAACCTGGTTCATAAAGTGAAGACAATATACGCATAGCTTAAGAATTCATATGAAATTCTAATGTAGGTATTCAATTCAGTTTCTTTGTAAAATAAAAGAATTTAAAAATCAGTTTGTCATATTTCAACAGTGTTTTAGAGAATCTTACATTTAAAAATTTGTGGAAGGGTGCTGAATTGAAAAGTTACTATATTGTATTTTCAATTTATCAATAGTTAGTTTGTGGTTTATTTTCTATTACAAAGTGTGTTTTGTTCAATATACTATTCATTATTATGTCATAGATAAACAAGTCATTTTTCAAAAAAGTGCTTCTTATCCCTTTAAGGCCTTAATTTGGGTGGTTTTTAATGTGATTGAATTTGAGGTGACAATAAAAAATAAAATATTGACAAGCAGCTTTAACAGTTGAACTAAGTGGAGTAGTTAAAAATGAGGAACTTCAAAGATGGAATATAATTATAAAATTGTTATTAATTGAAAGACTTGAAGTGATTTGATGTTTACCTTGATAGTTTTCATTGCAAGGACTGGGAACAACAGACTTTTCTATATGTAATTCTGAGAAATATTTTCTTCCCTTAAATTTGAAGCTGATTTTATACTGAGAACAGTGATTTATGAGACCTCCTATGTAATGAATTTAGAATTTATATACTTTTGCCATACAAGTCCCATCAGCATTCTGTCATGAGCACATCCATGAGCTTTGGATAGCTGGCATATGACAGTCAGAAATAGGCCCACCTTGAAGCCTGTGTTGTATTAGTGTCTGAAGAAAAGCCCACCCCTGAGACAAGATGACTAGGCTTAGCTGTTTCTCTGCCATACAAAAGACAAAATCAAAGAGATGAGAATCCAAGCAAGTATCCTTCAACCACCCCACATACCATCCCATAGGTTCATCAGCTGCATGCCAGACTAGGAGGGCGAAAAGAATCATCTTATTGTCCTGTGCTCACCTTGCTTCATGTAACAGGACAGACTTGAAAATATTTAATTTTCCTCTTGTGTCTTGTGTTTATTCACATGCTCCCACCAGAATAAATAATTATGAATGAATTTTTCCCCTCCCTCCTTTGAAATCAGACTGTTGCTGTTCATGTAACCCTCTGCTCTCAGGTATCCCATCAGGCATCATTGCGGCCTTGTATTTTTCCCACTTTGTATCTTTCCTTAACCAGTTTTGGTATCTGTGGTCAGACACCATCTTAACTTCTGAATCTACCCCCATTCACAGCCATGACACTCAGGTATTCGACCAGTGATTGCTGGTTCCTCACCATTCAATTGATTGACTTTCAATTGCATGTGCAAAATTATAAATCCTAAGTGCATAATATTACTTTGGTACAAAATTATTTCTCACTAATTATTAATAGCATGTTCACCTAATTTATTGCTTATGTTAAAAATCAATTATACACATACTAACGCCTGTGTGTTTTTGTATCATTTGAGTTATGTTAAAAAAATCACCAAATAGGAGAAGACACCTCAGTGGGTTAAAGCTTTTGCTTCTGTCTGAGTTTGATCACTAGTACCACATGTTGGAATGAGAGAAACAACTGCTGTGCGCTATCTTCTGACTTCCACATGTATGATTGGCAAATGTACACCCGCCTCTGAATAAAGAAATACATGCAAAAATTAATTTCCAAGGATCTCCTGGATGCTTTAGAATTATACACATTACCTTCTATACTGCTGGACTTTACTGTTCAGATCTTTGAAGCAGCATTGTGCTATGTACCCAAGTTGAGATCTTCTGTGCTTATTTTTATCATTATGTCACTCTTTGCCTTTAGTAATGCTTTTTAAAAATATATTTTGACATTATCATAGTTACAGTTTGAATTAGTTCAATTTTCAAGGTTCCTCTTATTCTGTTCTATTGTTTCAAAGTTTCTCCTTCTATTTAAAGTATATTCCTAGCAAGTGAAATACAGGCCTTACTTTATAGTCTTATTTTAATTTCAATGTTTTGTCACTGAATATATAGTCCAATAAAACTCAACATATTTATTTGGTGTAAAAGTAATCTGATTGGTTTCCCTTTTCAAATTTTCATTTTGCATTTAATATTTCATCCAGTTGAATTGAAACAATGCGGTCACTCTGACACTGGGAAGACACCCTACTGATACTGTAATAATTACATGTCAGTAAATAGAGTCCTGCCACTTTGCATCATGTTTCTAAGAAATTTGGACAACTATTTACCCTTTCCAAGCTTACTGTACTTTATTTGCAGTAAAACTATTCTCCAGAAAAGTAGAACAGCAGAGACTGCTAATTTCAGTTAATTTGTTCCATATTGTAAGTTATGATTAAACCATACAGTGAATACTTCTATAGAAAAGCACTAAGAGTTCAAAGCTTCTGTGAACATGTTTGAAAGGACACAGCACCACATTCTTTGTACTCTTTAGAACTATCCTTGGGTCTGCCTTCCCAGTGTATGTTATAATTCGTGCGTTTAATATTCTTAGAGTTGCCATTCACTGGGCAAGAATTCTGAGAACACCTGGATGTCAGGGAAGGCCTCAAGGACTTTACCTTCTCATTAAAATGCCCTTCAAGCACCTCATGGAGACCTGCATTGAACTTCAGGCTTTTGTCACTATTTAGCGAGAACCACTGACTGGAAAAAAAAATTCGAAGACCAGAAAGCCACAGGAAGTCATGATCTTCACATGGTCTGGTAGCCGATCTACAAGAGAACATTCTAGTACATGGGAGAAGACTGAGAAGAGAAACATGCAGGTCACATCATTTCTTCTTTTTCTTATGAAGAAGTTTAATCCAGACACATCGTCAGGGGAAAAATTCTCAAGACTAGATAATTTCTCACAATTATTTCTTCACCTACAGCTCTCTGAATCCCAATGATCTATAATCAGCAATGTAAGATGTAGAACATCTACAGATTTGTAATCCAATCTGGTACACTGTATGCATCATGTGTGAATGTCTACAGAGATTCAACAGTAGTACTGCAAGGTTTCAAGTCTTTGGACAGGGTGGGATATAGCACAATATTCAAGTGAAGTTCACTGCTATGGATTGATTCTCATTCTCTTTGTATCTTCCTGCACTTCATGTCCTGGTCTGTGGCTGTGACTTCTGGAAGGTGTATGCAGTGTTTACTAAGCCCAAACCTTCATTCTCCATCTACTTTGGGCTGACCCACTGTCAAACTGGAAACAGTCTCCTTAGCATTTTTTTTAGTATTTTATTTATTTATTATTTTTATTTTATGTGTATGAGTGTACTGCCTGCATGTATGTGAGTGCTCCCGTGTCGTGCAATGCGGCAGAGGTCAGAAGAGGACGCCGGATTCCCCTGGAACTCGGGCTAAGAACGGTTTGTAGCTGCCATATGGGTGCTGGGAATCGAACCCGGGTTCCCTGCAAGAGCAGTCAGTGATCTTAACCAATGAGCCATCTCTCCAGCCCCACTATCCTTAGTATTTAAACTTACCCATTTAGCCTTAGAACATTTCTGTTTTCTCAGTTCATTGCTGAGACTTCTGATTGGAGCAGCACTAGGAATGAAATTTACTATTTGAACAGATGACCTTTTCACTGACTGAAAATATTTGCTGATCATATGTACATACCAACTCTTCTATGGCTGTCAGTGCATTGAAAGTCCCAGATGACTGCTGAGGTGTTGTCTTTGCAAAACTGTTGCATTAAAATTTATCAGAAGGGTATTTTTGTAAATTACAGCATGTCAGCCTCCTGACCCTTACCAGGTGCTGTGTTGTATTATGAGCATCTTGGTTCTAAACACAGCTCTTTAAGAAGCTTTGTGTAACTGGGAGCCCTGTGAACAGGAGTTCTGCACTGCTGTGGCTGCTGGAGTCCAGCCACTTAGAAGCCAAGGGGGCTTGCTGTACTTCACAGACCCTTGTCCACATTGTGTTCAGGATGACTCCAGGATGCTGGCATGTTAATTACCTCCAAGCTTGTCACAGACTTGGAGCTTTTCTGAGGAAATAGCACAGCACACCAAACAGAAACCCAAACAGAAACCAAGCCCAATAAGCACTTGAATAGGCACTCTCATCTACAGGAACCTTGAAAAAGACCTTCCTTTCCAAAATGTTCATGGTGAATGGAGGGATGGCTATGCCAGGGCCACTATAAGGATCCTGGATGAGGCACTTTCCATGATGACTTCTTTTGTGTCAGCTGTAGATTCATTCCAGTGGGTGCCATTTTCATCAGGGACAGAAATGCCAACTTTGAGCTCCTTTTGCCTCAGTAATGAAACATCAATGGCACCACCTGTAACAGGAAAGGAAACCAAACATCCTATCTATGGTCAAACATACCTGATGAAAACATTAAATCTTAGGGGTACCTGAAACACCATGGCCCACACCAGGACAGCCCCCACATGCTGCCCTGGCTTTTCCAATTTCAGTGTCCCTTTTTCTTCCTTTATTTGTCCTTATTTGTCTTGTATTGACTTTATAAAATATTAATTTTATATTAATTATTAATATGTCAATTCTTACGGTTATATTTTCCCCATGCTGATGTAGCATTATGTTGCTTATAAACTTTTAGAATCTACTATAGATCTTCTATTTTCAAATTTGTCATCTGAAACTTTTAGAGAAAAGAAACCAAGCTCTATATTGAACAGGAATAGAGTGGACATCCTTGTCATTCATGTTCCGGATTTCACTGGAAATCCTCTGAGATTTTCTCCATTTAGCATGATGTTGGCTATGGGCTTGCTTTACACTGTCTTGATTGTGTTGAGATATGCCCCTTGCATCTCTAGGTCCTTTATGATCTTTATTATGAAAGGATTCTGGATTTTTTTCAAAGATATTTTCTGTATCTAATAAATTGATACTTTGGTTTCTGTTCTTGAGTCCGTTTATGTGGTGGGTTACGTTCAATGGTTTACATATGTTGAACCATCCCTGCATCTCTGGGATGAAGCCAACTTGATCATGGTTAATGACCTTTTATTCAATGTATAATTTGGTTGAATTTTTGTGTATTTCATAAGATAGATCTTAATCATATTTATATCCCTCCCTATCTGTACCCCCTTGCTGCCTGACCACAGGATTTCATGCATTCTGTCATATATGTTAAGATCTATTGAGTCAAGTTTGTGTATCCAGATGTCCCTTGGTATAAATTCATCCATTGGAGCCTGGTCAGCCTATACAATATCACTCCCTTAAAGAATATCAACTTTCCTCACCCAGTAGTGATCAGCTGCCAACAGATGATCTTACTGAAGTGCACTTGAACTAGATTTGCAAATATTTCATTGAGAAATTTTGTATCTATGTCCATAAAGGAGATGAGTATATTATTTTATTTTTTGTTCGACCTTTGGTTTTGGTATCAGAGGAACACTGGTTTTGTAGAAAGAATTTGGAAGTGTTTTTTTTTCTATATTATGGTGAAGGGGATCAAGGGGATACAAATTGGAAAAGAAGAAGTCAAAGTATCCTTATTTGCAGATGACGTGGTTCTATACATAAAAGACCATAAAGTCTCCTCCAGAAAACTCCTAGAGCTGATAAATACATTCAGAAGAGTAACAAGATACAAAATTAACACACGACAATCAGTAGCCTTCCTATATACCAACAACAAACATATAGGGTAAGAAACCAGAGAAATAATCCAATTTATGACAGCCAAATAAAAGGAATATTTTGAAATAAACCTAGCCAAGAAAATTCAATGCAATCTTCATTAAAATTACAGCACAGTTCTTCATGGAAATTGAAAAATAATCTCAAATTTTATATGAAACCATAAAAAAACCCAGATAGCCAAAAATATCCTGAAGAATGAAAAGACAGCTGGAGGTATCACCGTCTCTGGATTCCTATTGTACTAAAGAGTGATATTAACAAAACCAGCGTGGCCCTGGCATAAAAAGAGACATTGAAGAATAGAATAGAACTGACTACCAAGATTTAATTCCATGCAGTGACAGCAGCCTAAGTTTTTGAGGAGAAGTAAGAAATACAAATTGGAGAAAAGACAGCATTGTCAACAACTGGAGCTGGTCAGTGGATTGCTACACAGAAGACTGAAAGTAGATCCATGTCTCTGACCCTGCACAAAACTCAACTCCAAATGGATGAAGGATATTGTCCTAGTTTGTTCTTCATTGTTATGACAAAATACTCTGAACACTACCAACTTGGGGAGGAAAGGATTTATTTAGCTTAAATATCCCGGGTCACAGTTCATCTGGGAGCCCAAGTTAGGAACTCAGGGCAGGAACCTGGAGGCAGGAGCTGGAACACAGGCCATGGAGGAATGCTGCTTACTGGCTTGCTCCCCTGGCCCCTGCTCAGCCTGCTTTCTTATGCAACACAGGCCCACCTGCCCAGGGGTGGCACCACCCACAGTGGGCTGGGCCCTCCCACATCACTCAGCAATCAAGCAGGTTCCCCATGGACATGGCTACAGGCCAGTCCAGTGAAGGAAATTCCCCAATTGAGGTTCCCTTAACCCAGGTGTGGTAAGTTGACACTAAAGCTATCCAGCACAATAACAAAATAAAACCTGATACCCTGAATCTTATGAAGGATAAAGTCAGAAATGCACTGGAACTTATAGGCATAGCAAAGGATTTTCTGAACAGGACTCCAGTGGAACAGGTATAAGACCAACAATTGATAAATAGGACCTTATGAAATTAAAAAGCTTCTATACAGCCAAGGACACCATTAGTCAAATGAAGAGAACCCTTGAGAATGGGAAAAAGGTCTTTATAAGTTACACATCTGACAGAGGGTTGGTATACAGAATATACAAATAACTCAAAAAAAACTAACCATCAAAACAACAAATAATCCAATTAAAAGCTGGAACAAAGAGTCAGAGCCAGAGGTGGTAGAGATATACAAGAAAGCCATGGTTTCCAGACACAATAGGTCAGTTACACACAGAAACACATAGTGCTTTTGAAAACATGCATAGTTTTTGCACAAGCCCAAGGCTTGCAGAATACCCGGGTTCAAATCCCAGCACCCACATGGCAGCTAACAACTGTCCATAACTCCAGTTCCAGGGGATCAGACAGTCTCTTCTGTCCTCTGCGGGCATTGCACAACATGGGTGCATTTACCTACATGCAGGGATAACACTCATACACATGAAATAAAAATAATAAAATATTTAAAAAAGAAATATAAGTAAATGACAAATTTAGATTTTTAACTTACATTATAAAATATGTTCATTGTGTTTTAATCTACAGCTTAAAGTAAATATGCTATGTATATATGTATGCATAAATACATTTATAAAATCAATTACATAACAGGAAATTATGTATCCCCTCATGTAGGATTCCACATAATTCTTGTAGATAGTCTGCCCTCAAGTAGGCTAGACACAGGTGCCCATTGAAGTTCCATAGGACAATAAATCAAATGCCTTCAGTGTGGCAGGGGAAGAAAAGCAACTCCACAACACAGACCCCAACAAGCACTCAGTCACACATGTGATCAAGATAAATATGAACAACAATGCTGCATCTTGCTGGTTTACACCCAGGATATGATGTGTGATCCTTGCCATATTTCTGTACCTTCCAATGATCAACAGTCCCAGTCAAATGATTTGACAAGTGGACAAGCTAATTAAGGACCATTCTACAATATATTTCACTTATACCTCCTGCCCCCTTCAGGAATGACTGAGACAGAAGGAGTCTAGGGGTGCCTGAAGATACCTGGTAACTAAATATAATAGAATACTGGGAATATGATTCTGGAACAACAACACTAGATAAAAATTTCGGAGAACTGAAATCATGGAGCATAGGCAATATACAAATACTATTTTACTAATTTGAGATTTTAAAATAGTAGATTTGTTAATAATAAAAGAAAATGTGTTGGCTATATGAGACATTCTGTACTGTTTAAAAACAAAAACAATTTTGACATAGTAATTTTCTTGTCAACAATTACATTAGTAGAGTTTAGAATCTCAAAATATATGAGAATATAAAAGTGTTTAAATAATTAACCAGACATATTTCTTTTTTGTTGTTGTTGTTCATTTTTGAGACAGGGTCATCCTATATTGCCTGGAACTCTCTATATAGTCTAGGCTGACCTTTGTCTTAGTGAGATCCACCTGCCTCTGCCTCCCAAGTGCCGGAATTAAAGGCACCCACCACCATATTCAGCCCAGACATATTTCTTACTAAAAATAAGCTTTCATGTTGAAATGAAACCATTTCATTTATAAAACTATCATAGGAATAATTGCCCTATGGAATTAAGTAATTCTAGAGTCGTCTTTTCTTTTGATTATTTTGTACACATTATACTTTGAAGATCGTGAGATTCTCTTTTTAGAATTAAAGGCACCCACCACCATATTCAGCCCAGACATATTTCTTACTAAAAATAAGCTTTCATGTTGAAATGAAACCATTTCATTTATAAAACTATCATAGGAATAATTGCCCTATGGAATTAAGTAATTCTAGAGTCGTCTTTTCTTTTGATTATTTTGTACACATTATACTTTGAAGATCGTGAGATTCTCTTTTTAGCATTTCCAAAGTATTTACCACTTTTTTTCC
>NW_008349074.1:209830-211521 GCF_000622305.1 Nannospalax galili | reverse complement strand
GAAATGGTTGTCAGAAACTGAGCTCTGATCATCCACAAGAGCAGTATGTACTCTTAATCTCTGAGCCGTCTCTCTGGCCCTGGAAATTAACTCTTGGTACATTATATTTTTCTCAACAAAATATAAAATCAGAGAGAAAACATCTAGTTGGTGTGGGTTGTTTCCAGAATGGAAAAGCAGCATTACAGGCACCCAGGAGACAGGAAACAGAAAGCACTTGGAGAGCAGAATGGCCGAGTGTTTCTGCTAGGGGCCACAAAGCAAGGGATTGGGCTCAGCAGTCAAAAGGCTGATAATCAGAACAAAGGATGAAGGTACATGAGGGTCTACTTGCAGCAGCACAGCCAACCCAAGTGTGGAAACATTGCACAGAAGCACCCGCTGGAATCAGCAGTTGGAAAACCATTATAATTTCAATTCAAATAAGTATTTTTAAGTCGATAGATAATTATGAGAAATAAGTGATTAAAAGACTACCCGGGATCTAAACAAATTGCAGCATGTTTTCAAGAAGGTATGTGGACTTGCGGTCTGGCCTTGTTCCTACAGTTTACCTTCTCCTTGTGTCCTGATTTTTAATGTGCCTTTCATAAGGAAGCTTGTCAGGCAGGTGAGTGGTATGTGCCTTGGTTACCATGCTCTGGTTAGATGGCAAGAATTGCACAGGCCTGACATGTTTTCAGAGCAATGCCAGGATTCTGCCTTTGCTGTGTGGTACCTATGCACAGCATACACTTCGAGGACTCATCTCAGCGTCCACCACAGCGAGGACCACAGCGTAGACTGGGAAGACTCATTAGGATGGTGGATCTTTTGGCCCAGATGTCAGAGCTGCAGCAAAGCTGGAAGTGGCATTAGACCTACAGTTCCTGTGTGTGCTGGGACCCACTCAACCTAGGTTTGGGTTCTCTTTCTTCAGCTCCTCTTAATACTTTGAAAGCTGCTGTTGCATAAGGAGCTCATCATTCAATTATTGACTTTATGAGTGCTGAATGAGTAGAGAATTTGTTTAGAATAAATGTTGGTATAAACAGCTTGGCAAAAACCTTAGACTTGGATTAAAAGCCTTGAAGCTGCTTGAGGAATTCTCAATATAGAAATAACTTGAAATAAAATTGTTTTCAAGCACACACTTGAGATATAATTAACTTAAAAATACTGGCATGAACTTGAAGAACATACACTATTTAAAGGCAGATCTAAAAAAAAATCAATGCCTGTAAACTACAGTAACTTGTCTGGCAAGATATGCCCACCAGATCAACAGTGGCACAAATAATATGGTAGTTACCAGCCATTCCTTTTTTTTACAACTACAAATATTTGAATGTAAAGAATAGTTATGTAAATCATAATTTTGTGTATAATACAAGCAGCTGAAAATGACAATATAAAAATTCTAATTAGAAATATTTCAAGTTTTAGTAAACTCCATTAATCAATGTCTACTGGCTCAGGCTCTTTAATTCTGACATGGCACATATATTTAAAATTGTATTTGAAGTCATTTTTTTTTCAGCCTATGGGACAATCCATTTACATGGATGGCATTGTACAACACACAAGTGATGGAGTTCACGTTGGTGAAGTAGGATGACCTCACTTATGGGGTACCTGTCCCTGCACATGGAAAATGGAGTTTGACTTCTGTATTGGGGACATTTGGGTGGGCAGTGGTTGGCCCTGTAGGG
>NW_008349074.1:190713-209097 GCF_000622305.1 Nannospalax galili | reverse complement strand
TCTTTTTGAGACAGGGTCTCCCTGTAGCCCCAGCTGTCCTGGAACTCACTATTTAGACCAGGCTGGCCTTGAACTCACAGAGATCTGCCTGCCTCTGCCTCCCAAGTGCTGGGATTAAAGGCATGCACCACCTCACCCAGCTCTATATTTGTTATTTTTATTTTATGTGTATGAGTGTATTGCCTTATGTATGTAAGCACACCCCTGCCTTGCAATGCCCACAGAGGTCACAAGGAGGTCTCAAATCCCCTGGAACTGAAGTTATGGACAGTTGTTATCTGCCATGTGGATCCTGGGAACCGAATCTAGGTCCTCTGCAAGAGCAGCCAGTGCTCTTAACCAATTAGCTATCTCTACAGTTCTCTGTAGGCCTCAACTATTAGCTGAAGTTTTATTCACATAGTCACTGATCCAGAGGATATTAATATGTAATATAGAACATGGATGTTTATAATATAATTCAGAACACTAAAAAAGCATATATGAAAAATCAGAGTGTGTCATTATGGACAGAGAACACATTCCATGGCCTGCAATGGATGCCTGACACCATAGATAGCAGAGACCCGTACAGACTGTGCTTATACGAACATGGGTACCTATGATTAACTTGATTTACACATTAGGCATGGTAAAAGACTATCAACACTAACAAAAACAAAGTAGAATTGTAATGATATTCTGTAACAAAAGTGCCAGCCTCTATGTTATTGCCCACTTGGTGCTGCTGCTGAGTAAACCAGCTCCTGTAACACAGACCTGTGATCCTGTCACAGGATGACAGGCAGAACCACGGTGTGCTGTGCAGGACAAGGACAGAGTCCTATCCTGAACAGGACAGAACAAGGTGGTGTGAACGAAGCAACTCTGAATGGTGCATACATTCAAACATGTATGAACTGCTTATTTCTGGAATTTTTCATTTAATATTCCCCAGCGTGTATGGGGACTGAGACTCAGGATTATAAAGTCATGGACAAGGGGAGACTGCTGTAATTAAATAAGCCCTCTTTCCAGCCCAAAATCTTCATTTGCAGTTAGGATGAGTACTTCCTATGACTGGGGCTGGGTTAACAGTCTCTACTGTTGCTGGGCCCTTTACGCAGATCTTCTGTCCTGCTTTTTGGCTCTGTTTTGATCCCTGCTTCTTTACAAGTGTATTTCCTGCTGGTACCAGCAGACCAAGGCAAACAGCACCTGAAAGGCAGAGTGAGGATGAAAGAAAAATAAGAGACAGAGAAAGATACTTGGGAGGACTGTCAGTAGAGACTGCAGCTCCAGTTTATTTTAGCTCAGCCTTCTTGTACAGTAGAACATCAGATAGCCACAGTTTGCTTAGCTGAATTAGCATCAACAGCTCTTTATCCCCTTTTCCTGAGGGTCAAGGAATGGTCAAATACTTGTTGTGAATTCCACCATTTAACTATCTTCCCTAAAATATCAACACATTCCTCCTGACTTGGCAGAGCAATTCTGTACTTGTGTGCAAAACACACAAACTCTTGTGTCAAGGCGAAAGACCATGAAGTAAACAAGCAAGACTGCCACAGCTCAGTGTACCAAATGGCTGTGCTTATACTAATAGCTCCCAACATCTCCCCCTTTTTTTATTTTTTATAACTGCAGATTATGCTATATCTAGGACAGAAGGACCGTGCCTGTCTTAGGTTGTTTTCTGCTAGAGCAAGGCCTTACCCATCATCGGCACATAGCTTCCATCCAACCCTGTCTTAGGTTGACTTTCTCCCAGAAGATCTTACCTATCTTTGACTACCGGCCTCCGTTAGGGGAGGGAGCACAATCTCATATCATGCACGGTAGCCTTGACTTGCCACAAGGATTTCATAAATAACTTTACTGCCACCAGAAGAAAACAAAGACGTAGGAGTTAAACCATGCCAAGTCCTACTAAACCACTCACAGTGGAAATGATAGAGGACCACGATGGTAAGGTGGCTCTCAGACATTTTAGAATATCTGTCGCTGCTTTTGCTGCATCAAAGTCAAGATGTTTAGCATTCCTAAGATTCAAATTTTCCTGATGTAACATAATCAAATCTAAAGATATGTTTTCATGATGCCATATTCCATGCAGGTGCGCCTTGATTTTTGTCCCATTCATATACACTACTATTATATATTTTTGAGGTTACACAGATCCACTTGTTATTTGCATGACAGGACAAATGAGTTCTTATTTTTAATCCTTGAATTTCATCCCCTAAATACTGGACAATTTCATATAGGGCATTTAGTTTATGTTCTAACCTATTATCTATATCTTCCTGTGTTCCTAACGCTAAGTAACATTTTCAGATAATTGATTAACATAGGTCTGCACACCTTTGGAGAGAGTCACTGCAGCAGTTGTAATAGAAGGTTATTAAAGCAGTAATCCCTGCAGTGATCAGTCCCACAGCTCTCTGTGATCTTTCTAAGGCCTTCTCCATTTCTAGTAGCACTTGCAACCCTTTTTTTGCTATGCCAAGGACTTGATACATTAATGGGAATCATTACAAAAGAGGGTTGTCTAAGAATAATAACTTGAGTTGCATTAGGCAATACAGAAATACAATTAGTAAGGTGACACCCAACACAGCTAATATTAAACACCCTATCAGTATTATTAATGCTAATATTAATATCCCCTACCAATACTACAAAGGGCAAACTAACACAGGCCATAATTGAGCCTTTTAAAGGGCACCCGGACATTGTCCTTGTCTTTGAATTAGAACAACCAGATAATCCTTCTGTGCAATTACACCGAGATCTCTGGCCCTCTATGTGGACAATGGCAGTGGCTAATTTCCAAATGTATGTTTGCTGGTACTCCAAATCGGACCACCACAATCCTGCTGCCAAACCCTTACTCCAATCCTCTTCTTCTGTCTGAGGGCTCTCCACTGTACCTCCCTGCTGATTCCCTGACCAATCCAAAATAAATCTATCACTACCAGTTACATTATATCTCAAAGGTATTTTTCCCAGGCACTGCCTCCATAATAAGGTTTTATTGCTGATCCTATACTCATGTCCACAGGGTGGAAATGCTTGTGGAGAAATTTTTCCCTCTACTCTACTACCTCTTGGTAGTAGCACTTTGGCACTGGTACAGCATCCACCTCGTCTAACAAGCACATGATCATCTCCTTGTACACACCTGGACCTATTATCATTTTTAACAAAACAAATAGGCGACCCACTTCCCAATCCCGAATAATTAAAATTCATCACCACTTGCATCATCAGGTGTTTCAAAGAGGGCCGAGTGATTAATCGAGAGTCATTCACAGTCACTACTATCTCTTTTTCTTCCCATATCGCAGGGTGCAATATTGGTGGGCCAGGATCAGAAGTCCAGTCTTCAGCCAAGATCACTTGCAGGAGCATCATCATCAGCCATGTTTGCTGCCTCATCATTCTTTGCCACTTCTTTGTCTGGCACTCGTCCAGTGAACCTCACCAGCCTTTCTGGCAGCCACCTGGCTCCATCTGCATCCTGCGGAAAAACACAAACATGCTCTTGCCACTTCTTTGTCTGGCACTCGTCCAGTGAACCTCACCAGCCTTTCTGGTAGCCACCTGGCTCCATCTGCATCCTGCGGAAAAATACAAACATGCTCAAGTCCCTATATCAATACAGGGTCGGGGCCATTCCATTGTCCAGTTAAAGGATCCTTCCACCTGACTTGAGCATAGGTATCCTGTGACTGAGGGTGCCACATTCTGTCTGCTGCAGAATGGCCATTTTTGTCCAAATTCAAAAAATTTAAAATGAAGAGTATTATATAAGAGATTACTTGGTGTCTGGGGATATAAGTCCCCCTTTTTTATTTTCTGTAATTGAAAGTGCCATGTGCCATGAGCTCTTTCCACTATACCTTGTCCTTGTGGGTTATACAGTATCCCAGTTCTATGCTCAATGCCCAATTGCAAGCAGAAACACTGGGACCCTTGACTGGTGTAGCCAGAGCCATTATCCGTTTTTATAATGTTAGGGATCCCAGCTATGGAAAAGCAAGTTAAGCAATGAGTTATAACATTTTTTGTGGCTTCTCCTGTTTGTGCAGTAGCCATAATAAAGCCAGAAAATGTATCTGTTGTAACATGTACATATCGTTGCCTGCCAAAATCTGCAACATGAGTAATATCCATTTGCCACAATTGGTTAGGCTTCAGCCCTCTAGGATTAACTTCATAATGAGGAAAAATTTGTGTTTGAGGACAAGATGAACATTGTCACACAATTTGTCTTGCAGCTTCCCTAGTAATATGATTTTTTTTCTCAAACTTTGACTATTTTGGTGATGAATAGCATGAGAATTTGTAGCTTGCTCTACCTGAGTCTATCATATAAGCTGAGTGGCTTTATCCGCCAAGGCATTCCCCAAAACTAAT
This sequence comes from Nannospalax galili, assembly GCF_000622305.1. Classification (NCBI taxonomy): domain Eukaryota; kingdom Metazoa; phylum Chordata; class Mammalia; order Rodentia; family Spalacidae; genus Nannospalax; species Nannospalax galili. The sequence continues at coordinate 204,696 of NW_008349074.1, read as the reverse complement.
GGTCCAGGAAGACCATTATGCACCCTTAGATGTCCTATATAGCAAGGATGTTTTCTACATTTAATACTACTTTGCACTTGTCTTAACAGCAAGCAAATTTGAACATTCCCCATTTCAATAAAAGGCACTCTTTCAATTTTCTGTAAAGCTCAAGCTACATAATGACTATCTGTATAGATATTGAAGGGTGTTGAGGCCATAAGCTGGAACACTGCAACTACAGCATGAAGTTCCACTACCTGTGCTGAAGCAGGGGAAGTCTGAAAATAATAACTTTGCCTATAAATCACATAAGCTGCATGTAGAAGGACCACCAATAAACACCAACACAGCCTGGGGGATGGGACTAACCTTAACTATCTTTGGAAATACCAACTCATGCATATTAGAAAAGTGTAATAATTTATCCTTGGGATAATGATTCTCTATCTGACCCATATAATTTGCAAATGCAATTGCCTATGAATCTACATTTTGAAACAGCCACAGGAATTTCACCTTAGTGTAAGGAATAATAATTTGAGCAGGCTCAGCTCCAAAGTACTGACAGAATTCAGTTTGTAATTGTTGGACCAAGGCCACTACGGCCTCATAATAAGGATTAATCACTTTGACTGGGGATACTGGTAGATACACCCAAAGAAGAGGGCCATCCTGCCAGAGTACAGCTGTAGGGGTGTGAGTGGTAGAAAAAACACAACCCATTCAGGGCCGACTATAATCTACAAAAGTAATTTGTTACTGTTCAATAGCATTTTCTGCTTAATTGTAAAGCTTGAAGAGCATCAGGAGTAATTTTTCTGCTAGAGTTGGGATCTGAATCTCCTTTTAGCACATCAAATAAAGGCTTCAACTCCCCCTATGGTAAGCCTCAGATGGGGGCGAAGACAATTTCTGTCTCCTAACAACCTTTGAAAAATCATTTAACATTTTTAAATTATCCTTCCTAATTTGTATTTTTTGAGTTTTAATTTCTTTGGGATACAGCAGTTTTCCTAAATAACTGAATGGAGGCTCCCTCTGTACTTTCTCAGACGCAATAACTAGCCTGTAACTTTTCAACCCCTTCTGCAAGACCCCATAGGCAGACAATAGTGGTCCCTCGAGTCTGTTAGCTAGAAGTATATCATCAGTATAGTGAATAATATATACTTCAGGATATAGATATCTAGTCTGTGCTATAGCCTGAGCTATAAACTTTTGACATAAGATAGGACTGTTGGCCATTCCTTGAGATAAAACTTTCCAACGATACCTCTTCATAGGCTCCTTAAAATTTATGGAAGGCACACTGAACGCAAATCTCTTGCAATCTTGAGAAGCTAAGGGAATAGTGTAAAAACAATCTTTTAAGTCCAAGATAATTTTAAAATGTCCTGTGGAATAGCAGAAGGAATAGGCAAACTGGGCTGTAATGTGCCCATCAGTTCCATTGTTTTATTGACTTCTCTCAAGTCTTGTAACAATTCCCATTTGCCTGACCTTTTCTTAATCACAAAAATAGGAGAATTCCTGGGTGAATTAGAAGGTTCGATATGTCTGCTATCAAGCTGTTCCTGCACTAACTGCTCAGAGGCTTTTATTTTTTCCTGGGTAAGAGGCCATTGATCCACCCATACTGGCTTTTTGGATTTCCATGTTATAGCATCAGCATGAGATGCAGGTTGCTGAATGGCCTCTGTTAAAAATATACTAGCCCTTTCATATCCAATTTTTGACACATTTGTAACAGTGCCTGAATTTCCTGACCATTTCTTCCTAGTCCTGCTTGTGGAAGAATTCCTTGATTAAAAATTTGCTGCGAAACCAACTCATTGGGACTATACAAATACACCCCCATTCTACTCATCACATCCCTCCCCCAAAGATTGACGGGCAACCCCTTCACAATGTAGGGAGTAAAAGAACCTTTATGTCCTTCCAGGTCCTTCCAATGTAGCTCATCACTACTTTGATATGGACCCTGACTCTGCCCTATGCCTTGCAAATTTGTCATGGAGGTATGCTTTGGCCAGGCTGAAGGCCATTGTTCTTCTGAAATTACAGATACATCTGCCCCAGTGTCCAAATGTACTTTAAATCTTTTCCCATTAATAATTAGCTCCAACTCGGGTCATTGTTGACAGATCGATAGCTTGTAGCCAATAAACATCAGAGGCACCAAAACCACCTGCCCTTCTATGCTGCTTTTTACTACTGTTGCCACTGTGAACCAGAGGGAGCAGGAGCAATTGTGCTGATCTTTGTCCTGTCTGTATTACAGCAATTCCTAAGGGGGAATGGGTCATAATCTTAATTTCACCTTGATAGTCTGAATCTATCACTCCAGAAGCTACCAGAATTCCCTTCGTGGTAACACTACTTCTTCCTAATACCAATCCCACCGTTCCTTTGGCAATGGCCCATACACTCCTGTAGGTATGGCTTGTATTCCCATGTCAGGGGTTAATACTGTGTAGGCAGAGGCACTGAGGTCCAGTCCTGCGCTTCCTGGGGTGGCCATGAAGAGGTCTTGAATGGATTTCCCTGCTGGGAGATGAACGTCTGGAGTGCACCCCATAACATTGTTTTGGGGCCTGGCTCTGGCCCTGCTTCCCGTTTCCCTGCGGAAGCAAGTTCCCCATAACATCCTTTTTTGATTTGCACTCATTAGCCCAATGCTTCCCTCATTTACAGGAGGAACATAGGGCTGACTCTTTATTTCTCTGACCTTCTCTCTGCTTATTAGGGCATGGTTTCACTTGATGTCCCAACTGGCCACATCTGAAGCAGTTCCCTCAAGGTCCAGCCACCTGTCTTTCAGACCCTTTCGTTTGTTGAAAATGCATGTATCTCCTGAATAGGCTTTCCCTGCAATGCCACAGCCATGGCTACTCCTTGGATGTAAGATGGCCCAATATCCGAACATAATCTTATATAGTCTGATAAATCACCTTTCTTTCTAAAAGGCCTAATAGCAGCTTGACAGCCATTGGCATTCTCAAACGCAGGCTGTTTCACTAGAAGTAAACTGGCTTCACTGTCCCCCAGGAAGTGAATGGCAGCTTGCAATAATTGAGCCACGACATCCTGATATGGTTCATCCAGACCTTGCCTTATCTTATGCACTCTATTGATATTCGCTGTCGCCTGGCACTGTTCCACATACTCAGATTTCTACAACAGATAATCTCATCCTGAAAGGCAAGCACTCACCATCTGCTTCCAATCACTAGGCAGAAGTGCATCCGTGGATAGGAATTCTAACAAAGCCTGGGTAAAGGGGGCAGTAGGACCATACTGAGCACAAGCAGTTTTTAGCTCCTTAAGCTGCTTAAATGGCATCGGTACATGAGACCAGACCGTACCATGTTGCCCTGCTGATCAACTTGCTCTGAAACCGGGAAGACTTGAAATCCATGCACTGACTCTGCTCACTCTACCATGGCCCCAATGGTCTGTTGTAGTGGGGATTGCACGGTTCTAAGTGGGTATCAGATTCCTGCCAAAGGCTTCTGAACCATGTCAGTCATGGGAGGCACAATAACCTTCAGTGGCCTCGGAGGAGGAGGATCTAATCCTGCTTTAATAGTGGGTGTTGGGTATTCCTAGTTCTTTCCTCCTTGCCATCTAACATTTCCTTCTTCAAAGCCTCCGCTTCAGTGGCCTCGGAGGAGGAGGATCTAATCCTGCTTTAATAGTGGGTGTTGGGGTATTCCTAGTTCTTTCCTCTTTGCCATCTAACATTTCCTTCTTCAAAGCCTCCGACTGCACCCTTAATTGCTCAATTTCCCAGTGATAGTTAGGCTTCTCAGACAAACTGATTAGAAGTGGATATTTTTACTGATCATGCTTAACCACCTCTTCTCCTAGGGCAGACTCTTCATGGTCAAGAGATCCCTCTTCTAGCCCCAGATGGGGGTCTTCATAAAAGTGTGGCAAGGCTAATGGAGCCGGCTCTGGTGGAGTGGGAAGTTTGGTTTCAATTTTACTCAAGCCACCGCTTACTGGATTCTCCTTTTTAGTCTCAGTGAATGTTCCTTCCTTTGCCTTCTCCACCTCATGCCACAGATCAAGACTATCTTTGACCGAAGCCCACAATGTAAAAGCATCTATGGGAACTTTGGAAGGACCCTCCAAATGATAATAATCCTGCATTCTCTCTCCAACCTGTAGCCACACATCTAAACTCACTGTACCTTGCTCAGGAAACCAAGGACAAACCTTTTCTACAAAGTCTAAAAAATTTAAAAGTTGTTTACATTCCACTTGTGCTCCTCGGGCCTGAAGCATAATCTTTAACATATATACAAAGAGCAAGCAACTGTCTCCTTGCCCCATCTTCTCCCAAGATAAATGCTCACCGCTCCCCAATTGTACCAAGTGCACTCATTTAGTTTCTCCAGCAGTGTCTTTCATTTTCCCCCCACTTTTCAGATCCCTGTTTAGGCATCACCTGCTAGTATCAGCCAACCAAGGTGAACAACACCTGAAAGGGGGAGTGAGAATGAAAGAAAAACAAGAGACAAAGAACGATACTTGAGAGGACTGTCAGTAGAGACTGCAGCCTCAGTTTATTTTAGCTCAGCCTTTTTATACAGTACAACATCAGATAGCCACAGTTTGCTTAGTTCAGTCAGCTTCAACAGCTGTTTTTCCCACCTTTATCTGAGGGTCAAGGAACGGTCAAATACTTGTTGTGAATTCCACCATTTAACCATCTTCTCTAAAATATCAACACATTCCTCCTGACTTGGCAGAGCAATTCTGTACTTGTGTGCAAAACACACAAACTCTGAGTCAAGGTGAAAGACCATGAAGTAAACAAGCAAGCCTGCCACAGCTCAGTGTACAAAATGGCTGTCCTTATACTAATAGCTCCCAACAATTTCCCTGTGCTCCCCTCTTTTACTGCATGATAAACAGATTTTATTGTAGAACACATTTATGTTGATTATTCCATTGCAGAAGTTTGGGCATTGGATTATTATTTTTACCATCTTGAAATTTAAATTTTTTAAGTGTCTATGACACTCACAGAAAGACGTTCCAATGCTAGTTTTCTTAAGATGGGGATCCAGGGGCTGGAGCGATGGCTCAGCAGTTAAGAACACAGACAGCTCTTGCAGAGGACCCAGGTTTGATTCCCATCACCTACATGGTGGTTAACCAACATCCGTTACTCCAGTTCCAGGGGATCTAATGCCTTCTTCTGATATTGACAGGCATTGCACAACATGAGTACACTTATACACATACAGGCAATATATGCAAACACATAAAAATAATAAATAAAAATTAGAAAAGAAAGATGGGATACAGACTCTGACCAATACCTGGGTCTTTTCAAAGTCAACTAGCAGGTAGAGGACACAGATTGCTGGTAGCATGGTAGTCCAGGCCATCCATCCAAGTCCAGTGCTTGGATGACACAGCCTCCTCTCATTTCCTAGAAGAACAGGAAGAACACTTGTTCCTCTGGAAGCCTTTCTTACAACCCCCAATGTTCGTTCTCTAAGTTTCTCAGTGAGTGTGTTCTAAAATGCAGGTTTTCATCTAAAAAGGGCAAATATAGGAAAAAAAACGTGCCCTGCATGGTCATCCACCTTACAAGCCTGGAATTAGGGCAGCACAAGTGAAACTGTCTCAAATTTGAGGCCAGCCTCTGGTTGTTACACTTTTTTGGCCCACTCTACTCTGATGAACCCTGAGCCTTCAGGAGCAGAAGCTTGATATGGGTGTCCTATTTATGGATAAGCACTATGAATCCTCTTATTCTCTGCATATTTTCCAGTTGTGGATTTCTGTGTCAATCACCACCTGCTGCCCAAGGGAACTTTTCTGGTGAGAGCTGAGAGATGCATTAATCTGTGGGTATAACAGTAAGTTATTGGGGATCAGTTTTAATACAACAACGATTTAGTAGAAAACTAGCATTGGGCTTTTCTCCACGTTTCTGTGACCTGTCTAGCCTCAGGTTCCTAAGCCTGATATCAATGTCAGATATGGGATCCATCCTAGGAAGCTGACCTTAAATCCAATTAGAGTGGCTGATCGCTGCCATAATATTAGCACCACTATTACACCAGTGTGCATATCATGCCAGGCCAGTTGTTGTGGTTCACAGGATTCACACTTGGGCAAGGTTCAGTGATTTATCCCAGTCACAAGAAGACAAAGGTCACATGTTCTCACTCACAGTTGGACACTAGCTTTGAAATCTTAGATATGCATGTTTCAATTTGCTTCCTGAGATGGGTTGTAGAATGCAGTGATTTGAAGGGGGAAAGGGGAACATTAGAGTAGGAAGGGTTAAATGGGGTGGGGAATGGAAGGCCGGGGCAAAGGAGGAAGTATCATTAAAGGCCTTTATATACCGTCAAATAATGCTGGCCATCACCTCTGCTCTTGGTTAAGCACCAGGACTTGATGGTAAGACTGTTTCTGAAGATACTACATACACCACAGCCTGTGAGAAATACATGAAAAATCAAGCTAGTCCTGACTTGAGAGACTCATATCTACTGACTAGCTTTCACAGTGCTAGAAGGTGCTATGCATGCTACAAGAAGGTAGAACAATCAAGCTATGACACATTTCTAGTCAAGGGACCAGCTCAAACTGAGTCAAGAATCATTGAGTTTTGACTTCCAATTTCCCATGAAATGATTGATTTTTTTCCCCCTTTGGTCAGGTGAATCAGTTAAAATTATTATAAACATACATTTCATATGAACAGAGGGAGAGACAATCATTGGTGTAATGGCTGCCAAAGTATTGAACATGTTCTTCAGAGGAATTCTTCAAAGAAGAGGCCCATTACTGTCTTCAGATGGTGGTGTTCTCTGCAACATTCTACTTAGAACTTCTCTAACACAGCACTGGTTCAGTAGGATTCTGGGTAAGGTTTCTGTGGAAGCTGATAACAAAATGGTATTCCCTGTGTTGTCCCTACAGACACTGTTATTCCCAGCACAAAGCCATCTGCCAATACAAGTAAATACAGCAATCTATGAACTGTCTAATAACCAGTTAATAAAAAATGCCACTTTAAAAATGTTCAAACAAGTAAATCCTTTTCAAAGGCATCAATACAATGGTGAAGAAACTAGGTAATCCTCTTTAATTCTGATGGTGCTTCAAGATAAATTACTGCTCAGAACGTTTTTATTACAGTTTCTCCTGCTGCATAGCATGATGGATATTCTTCCCTTTGCAGTTTGGATCACTGTTGTGCAGTAAAGTGTGTAAGGAAGGCAGCTGTGACCATGGCAGTGCCCATGGCTCTCTCTTAGGACATGTCCCATGCTAACATTGGTTTATCAGTGCATTCCTAAATTATAAATGGGCCACTTAAGCAGGAACTGAATTATTAATTTGTAGTAATTTCTTTTACATAAGAGATGAGGTCGAAAGCACTCATACAAAAATTATGTAAATAATTATAATGTCCTAGGGAACATGTGCAGCTGGCCCACATGTAGAGGCAGACATGGGACAGACCAAGGATAATGCTGTGACTCATTTCAAACTTTTAAATTCAGTGAGTTACGGACTTCAAAATGAGAACTGAACATATAATTTTTATTAGTGATAGAGCAAAAAAAAGGGAAGCTTAGGAAAGGGCAGATAAAATTGCTGCTAATCAATACAGTATCAACATCATTATGGGTTGAAGAGAATTAGGTTATTAGTGTTATGACCTCTACTAAAGCACCCGTGACTCAAAAATTCAGACCACATTCCCTCTATGTCCATGGACCTTAAATGTGTCATTTCTAACACTTTTATTACTGTTTCCAGAGTTCTATAAATCTTCATTTTATGTAAAGACCATGGAGGCTGGGAAAGGCTTACTGATCAGTATCTTCAGCTATGGGTTCAGAACTGAAAGCCCAGTCACATCTGTATATCCCCAAGTTCAAAGTGACTTCAGAATTTCAGTTAGTGATCTTTCTTTTACAAATAACTCCCTGATTCCTTGGGCTCTGTTCTAGTGTGTAGTAGCCACATATGGCAACACAGTTCACATATAATTGCACTAGGCCTGACCTCTGTCGGAAAATAGAACTGATTGTCAACTTTGCTTAGTTTGGCATGTGAAACTGTCCACAGTATTAAGAATGACTGGACATTTGGAACATGTGTTCTTGGTAATTAAAAGCCATCTGAACATGAAAGCCAAAGACAGCTATATTTTTCTGCTGACCTTCAACACTATGGGGTTTCCCTTACTGTGATCTAAACAGGATGGATAGCAGACAAATGTTCCAAATGAACTGCCAATTGCAGTTTATTAAGAACTGGAATATTTAACATTCATGCATTCTCAGACGTTTTTGCCTAATTATAAGTGACATCAAATATTTAGGATTTTGTGAATAAGAAGCTGATTGAAGTTCATTGCATATTCACTTCATAGTTTTCTTCAGCTCTGGTGATTATAAGGCACTTTGCTCCTTGAGTCTTTACGGATGTGATATGGAGATCTCATTTATAGCTGAGAACTTTACAGTCTTTTATTCTCTGCATGTGGACCAAGTAGAGGGCCTCTGATTTTCTTCCTGTCTACTGGATTTGATTTTGATTTGTTCTTTTTTTCCAAATTCTTGAGCTACATTATGAAGTAGTTTAAATGTGCTCATTCTGAATTTTTTAATGTAGGTACTTAGAGCTATAAATTTCTTAGAACTGCTTTTAAAGTTTCCCAGAGGTTTTGTTATGCTGTGTTTTTATTTAATTTTAGGAATTTTATTACTTTTTTCTTGAGTTCTTTTTTGAGCCATTCATCATTCAGTGTGTTGTTTAATCTCCATATGATCATGTAATTACTACAGATTCTTCTGCTGTTGATTTTAAGCTTTATTGCATTGTGGTCAAATAGTACACATAAATTTATTTCAGTCTTTCTGTATTTATTGTGACTTGTTTCATGTCCTGGTATGTGGTCTGTTCTAGAGAAACCATTATGAGCTGATGAATTGAATGTGCATTCTTTGGTGTTTGGGTACAATATTCTGCAGATAGCTGTTAGGGTTATTTGATGTATTATGTCATTTAATTCTGACATTCCTCTACTTTTTGTTCAGAAGACCTCTCTACTAGAAAAAGAAGAGTATTGAATTATTGAAGTCACCCATTATTAGAGATTTTTTTTCCTCTCCATGTATATTTTTATTGAATTTTTGTGCATTTCAAACAATACATCTTAATCATATTTAGACCTCCTCCCATATCTGTATCACTCAATAATCTCCCCAATGTAGTTGATGCATTCTGTCATATATGTTAAGCCTATCAAGTCTGTGTATTCAGATGTCTCTCAGTGTGAATTCATCCACTGAAGTCTTGTCAGCCTCTCTAGAGTAACTTCCTTAAAGAAGATCAACTCTCCCTCATCCAGCAGTGTTGGGGACCTCTGTTGTGTAAAGTAGAAGTTTCTCCATGTCCGGATAGCTCACGATCTCGGAGCCATATGCAGAGACTCCTTTCACAGCAGGGTGTCTTCCCAGCATTTTTTCTGACTCCTTTGTGAAGTAGCAGCCACAGGAATGGAGCCTCTGGCTCTGTAACCATTAGGCTTTCCTGTGTGATTTTCAAGCAGTTTGGCAGCCTGGTGGGAGCCCATTTCCACACACAAATGAGGCATCCCCAAAGTACCTATCAGCTGAAGCTTTTACCACTACCCCCACGGTATAAAGTTCCCTGATTCCCCTCAATAATTGAAGGAGCTGGATCACTCTGGGACACTGGGACTTGGAGCCACGCAGTGCCATTGAATAAAGAGCTGTAACACTGAGTCTGACTGAGCTGAGTCTTGTCTCACTGCCTACAATCCAGCCTTCCCGGGAAGAGCTGTCTTTCCGTCACCAACTCACGGATCCCAGCTTTAGCCGCCCTCATACTCTCCCGCATGATCCAGCGGCTGGTGGATTTCGCATCTTGAGGAAAGTGCACGGGTGAAATTAGGGCGGGACTCGGCTGGGCAAAGCCCCAGCAGCAGAGAGCCACGGAAGACGCAGGGAAGCAGCCGAGAAGCAGAGACCCGCTGCCACAATAGAGACGCGGAGCCGCCGTGCTGCGAGACCTTCAGCACCTCAAGTGGTGGACAGCGACTCGACGCGGCATGGCGCAGGAGCAGAGACCCGCTGTGCCTCTTCCAGGGTGCACAGAGAGCCCCGTGTGCCCCATACAGCAGTAATCAGCTGTCAATAATTCCACAACTAAATTTGGGGTTCCTTGCCCATTTCCCCAGTTCTATACTGGGTTTTTGTCTGGGGTGAGTTTGAATGGGTCTTGTACATGCTGTCGTCATTGCTGTAAGTTCATATGAGCAAGTTCCCAGAGGCCTGCAAGACTGTTTCCTTATGATCATGTACCAACCCTGACTTTTACAATCTCTCCCCCTCCCCACCCTCTGTCTCCAAGAATGGTCCTGGAGCCATGGGTGGGTGAGGTTTAATATAGGAGTCCTATCCAGGGGCATGCATTCTACAATCTCCTATTCTCTACACTATGGCCAGTTGTGATCATCTCTGTTCATCATTCTCTGTTTCATGAGGAAGATTCCCTGGTGAAAGTTAAGAGATACATTAATATTCTCTTTACCCCTGTCCCATTATGTTACATGAGCCTTAGGTGTAGAAGAGTCATTTAGGACTGGCCATCCTTCAAACAGTTATTCTCTATGTGCGATCAATTATGGAACTATGTAATAGTCTCCATCTACAAATTTCATGATTTCATCTTTTTTTACTGCTGAGTAGAACTCCACTGTGTAAATGTACCACATTTTGATTATCCATTCATCAATTGTGGGACATTTACATTGTTTCCATTTCTTAGCATGGTGATATGCATGTCTCTGGCAGGCAGATCAAGATGAAGGCATATAGGCAAGGCAGGGGTGAGGACAGCCTGGGAGGCACTAACTAGCTAGGCAGAATAGGTGTAGGCACTGAAGTTGGAGAATGCAGGTATGACTTATTGTTAATATGTGTTTTGATGTCCAATAGTATGCTTTTTATAGAAGTGGGTGTGCCAGAGTTTGGAGTTTGGTTTGAGATTATAGTGTCTTCTTAGTTAATTGTTCTATTGAGTAGAATGAAGTGCCTTTCTTTATCTCTTCTGATTAATTTTAGTTTAAAATTTAATTTGTCAAATATTAGGATAACAATTCCTACTTGTTTATTGGTCCCTTTTGCTTAGAATGCTTTTCTCCATCCCTTCACTCTAAAATGACTGTCATCCTTGAAGGAAATATTAGTTACTTGTAGATTGAAAAAAAAAGATTTTCTTTAATAATACAGTCAACTAATCTGTATTATATTAAATTTATCATTGAAAGGTGTATGCTGTCATTTTCTTGTTTTCTGTTTTTGATTTTGTTTGCTGTGTTGTTAATCCTGTTTTGAGTTTCAGTAATTAGAAATCCATTTGCTGTATTTCTCTAGCCTCTTGGCTGTTTATTTCTCTCTTCAGTCTGTAGCATTGCTTCTTGTATCTCTGTAAAGCTGGTTTGGTAGACGTGAATTGTGTTTTGCTGTTGCTATCGTGGAAAAATTTTCTTTCTCCTTCTACTATAGCAGAAATTATAGCAGGGTTGGCCTGTGTGGTCTTTTAGTACTTGAAGTATGTTGCTGTAGGCTCATTAAGCTTTTAGAGTTTCCACTCGAAAGTCAGATTTTATTCTGATAAGTTTTCCCTTATAGGCAACTTGTGGTTTTTCTCTTACAGCATGCTGAGGAAGTTGTTTTCTTATCCTGTCTATTGATGTTCTCTTTATGTGTGAGTTGTATCTGCATGGGTAGGTCTTTGCTTAATTTTGAGAGATTTCTATTATCATGTTGAAAATCTGATCTATGCTGTTGACCTGGGATTCTTCTTCTAGTCTTATTATAATTTATAGATTTGCTCTTTTCATGATATTTCAGATTTTCTGTGTATTTCTTTTTGTTTTTTTTTTCTATTTTTCATATTCTTTGAGTGGCCCAGTTCCTCTACTTTGAGTCCTGATAGTCCGTTTTCTATTTGAGTTCTTGCAGCAAGTCTTTCTCCTGAATTTTCTAATTGAGCTATTGAGTTTTTCAGTTCCATTTTCATTTCAGCTTGAGTTTTCTTCAGTATTTCTATCTCTTTACAGATTTCATTTTGGGGGTATTAAATTTTCTTCCTTAGTTCAATCAGCCACATAATTGTATTTTCTTGGCTTTCACTCAGCAGTTTATTTCTATCGTTTTTGATATTCTTGAGGTGTTCTTTACTATCTTATTTAAACTCCCCAAATTATTTGATCATGTTTATGATTGATTTTTTGAAAGTCTGTGCCCCAGGGCTCATCTAATTAATTCTCATTGTAGAACATTTTTGTTGTACTAGTGGGTTTTGGTGGGGGGCATATTATCTTAGCCTTTTATATTGTTTGTGATTTTGTGATGCCATCTGGGCATATGGATTTCTTTAGTTGGTTGTATGTATGATAGCAATAGCCTGCTTTTCTTGAATGAAATTTTGTTTCTGTTTTTGTTTTTCTGATTTCAAGTCAGGTATGAAGTTTTTAATTTTGCTGATTTCAAGTCAGGTATGAAGAGGTGGCAGATTGATCATTTTCACACTCAGTGTTGATTTTCATTTTTTGGAGGGATGGGGTGATTCTAATTTGGTGGTAATGAAGAAAGAGTGCCACTGTTACTCCCACTTAGTCTTCCCTTTGGGTCTGCCTGAGCTAGTGCATAGCCTGTGTATCCCAAGGTAGGCTTGAGAGTGTGAGGATAGTGGCACAGGCAGGCAATGATCTGGGGAACTCACCAGGCTTGGCTGGTGCATGGGCTATGCAACTGTACTGAGCATGTGTTGATGATGGTAGGAGCTCTTGTTTCAGGGGAATTCACCAGGTCAAGCTAGAGTGAGGGCTGCGTGATCCAAGCTGGGTGTGGCGGTGTGTCGTCCTGACTCTTTTATGCTTTATTAGATTCCTGAGTCTTATGAGATTTCCTTCTTCCTTCAGGAGGGAATGTTGAATTTCAGAGGAAATATTACACAGCACTTTACCCCTTGTTTTGGCTTTTACATTCTTTCTCTCCTCTTTACCACAATGATCCCTGAGACTTGGAGATGATAATGTAGATATATGATTCTTTTTCCACCTATGGATGAGTGTATTTGGGCTTCTAGTCCACAGTAAAAGTCATTTATTTTCAGTAGCTTGACAAGTTATGATTCTCTATAGTAACCACTATCCATTGCAAAAATGAAATTTCCCTTCATGACTGAGGCTTACAACAGCAGCAATCTATAGCTGTAAACATGTTTTTGAATGAAAATCATGTTTGAAAAAATGTGTTTTGTATTGATAGATACAATATGTCATTTTAAGGAAACACTTACAGTGGCCTATAACTATAATACTAACACTGAGCCTATAACTTCCATAGCCATGAGTTTAACCATGAATTATAGTACACAACACGATTTCTTACCTATGGAACAGGAATTAATCCAAACCAAATGGCAATTGGTCACAAGCATAGTTTTCCTGAAACTATGCAACACATCTTACCTGTCACATTCATAGGTTAGTATACAGTGCTCCTAACAAAATAGGATATTTGGCAATAATTCTTCCCCAGAAATTTTCTTAATGACTTCTAGTACTGTGATAACCAACAGCGAAGTGGGGACTTCCATCTCAGTCCACGCTTCACTTCCCCATGCTCTGAAACCTAAGCATGAAGTGTCTTCAGCAATAAAGTCTTACTATCTAGTTGTAGTATACAAATAATAACAGTGGCAATAACCTTTATGATTTTCATTGCCTCAGAAGCCTCACTAGCTAAGAACTTGGTAAAATAACTGTCCCAGTGCTGAGATTTTTCATCCCCAAAAGCTTATGGTTCATTAGAATACTTTTCCAACCTACCTATGGAAGGTGCCTTAACTCAGACTCGGTTCCAACTCTTCTTCCAGATGCTTATCCACATCCATAAGATACTAATGGGTTAGTTT
>NW_008349074.1:188256-188619 GCF_000622305.1 Nannospalax galili | reverse complement strand
CTAGATCATGTATTTTTCCTTCCTTAAAAGGCTGGACTTGACAGGTGCCTTATCTCACTTCTGCCTTGTTCTCTTCCTCTTCACTGTTTAGTTCTTCCCATGGGTTCCAAGTCTTTGGATCCTAGGGAGGATTTTTAGCACAGACTTAATTTTGCTCTCCTCTGGCATCTGATCATCTATAAGAAACTGTACATGACCACCTCCAGTTCACCCTCCATGAACCCTCCTTTCCTGTCAAATCTATAGCGTAAGCTTGTGAGTGTATGCATTTTTCTTCTTTCTTAATTGGTCAAGGTCTTTCTGGGCATACAATTGAGTCTCATTTGTCTTTTTGCCTACAAAAAGTAGCTGTGCAAAAGTTGC
>NW_008349074.1:179993-188224 GCF_000622305.1 Nannospalax galili | reverse complement strand
CTCTATAGAGGATGAGACAACCTGAGATTTTACAGTCAGGTGTATTAAGGATCTCTACACTCAGATGGCCTGGTCTTGATTACATGTCTTATCACTCCTTACAGAGTGCATGTAGATGCCACCATACTAAGTAGGCAAACCATCCAACACATTGGGGAAGGTTTACACCTATAGGCATTCCATCCTCAGTCAATACCAACCTTAGTGTACGTTTTCACACCCACTCCAATGACTGCAACTGTTCTCCCCCAACATATCTTTTGTTCTGTCTGTCCATGTTCAGGCATTGATTACATTTTATGGCTTTTTCCTGGGGAATCATGAAAAAAAATAAAAACTTCTCTATGTACTTTGGATAGGGAACCACAAAAGACTAAAAAATAGTTTAACTCAAATTTGCCTTGAACAATCAATGTTTATTGGGGTTACCTAGAGTAGCATGGATGATTAGAGGTAGCTGTATCACTGAAAGGTACATCACATTTGGATAATGGCTCACAAAAATTACATCCCTACATCCTCCAGTTTTCAGGTAGCTCCACTAAAGAGTGTCTCATCCCCAGCTCACTGCATTTCTTACACCAAGGATCATTGCTTTCTGAGCTTCCCACATCTTTTAAATTTTATTAGCTTCCCTGGGCTTATGAGCCTCCCTCCTTTTCCAGGAGGGGGTGTTTCAATTGGAGGAAATAGCAGTCTGAGTTATATCACTTACTATGATCTCCATTT
Organism: Nannospalax galili; assembly: GCF_000622305.1. NCBI lineage: Eukaryota > Metazoa > Chordata > Mammalia > Rodentia > Spalacidae > Nannospalax > Nannospalax galili. Next base: position 187,495 of record NW_008349074.1, on the reverse strand, counting down.
ATACCCATATTTCTAAACAATGTAATTTAATTTTTATGGTTAAATAAAACACCATTGTGTTTATAAACATTTTTATTCACCTGTTGATGGATAACCACACAGATTTAACAATTTGACTGTTTTGAATAATGCTGTAATAAACATGGATGTATATGTATCTTTGTGGCATGCTTACTTAGAATCATTTTGGTGTATACCCATGAGTGGTATAACTGGGTCACATCGTAATTTGGTTTTCTGAGGAACATCCATACTTGTTTCCATAGTGTCTGGAGAACCAGACACTCCCACCAACAGTATATAAGTGAATCTTCTTCCTTCATCTCTGCCAGCATTTATTTGTTTCCTTAATTGTGATTATTCTGAATGGGGTGAGATGGAATTTCAAAGTTGTTTTAATTAGTATTTCCTTGATGGCTAACGATACTGATTTCTTTCACATGTTTTGTCATTTCCTTGGCCCAAATATTAACTGGGTTGTTTCCATTTTGGTAGTTTTAGAAATTTTATTTATTCTAGATATTAATCCTATCAGATGTATAGGTTTTGGTAGTTTTAGAAATTTTATTTATTCTAGATATTAATTCTATCAGATATATAGCTATCAAAAATTTTCTTTTCTATAGGCTGTCTTGTCACTTGACTAATGGTTTCCTTTGTTGTATATAAGGTTTTATGACTTCATGTCAGCCCACAGTCCCAACCTGAGGTTATACATATAGTGAAGAGTTGGGGGTTGGGGGGAGTGAGGAGAATCTTGTTAGTGGACCTACCTACAAGTTGGACGGGGAACTCCATGGCTGCAGCTTTTACAAGGCATCGCCAATACTTAGTGGACATTGTTGGTGATGCAGCTGACCCTGAATCACTTATGTACCTCTAAGTAACCCCGAAAGTACATGGACTCACCAAGCTAGATTTGGGTGGGTGGAATTGTTTATTTGGGCTTTTGTGTACTCTTTTTAAGAAAGTCTTTGAATTTATATTAAAGCCTTTGCCCTCTCTTTTCCTTCAACAATTTCAGTTCTTACATTAAAGTGTTTGATCTATTTTGAATTGATTTTTGTGTATAATGCAAGTTAAGAGACTAGTTTCATTTTGTCTGTATGTGGATGTCTCATTTTCCAGGCAAAATTTGTTGAATAGGCTGACTTTCTTACAACGTATGGTTTTGGATCTTTGTCAAAAGTCAGGTGGCTATAGTTGTCTGAGCTTAATTCCAAATCCTCCAGTTTATTTCATTGATTATGTGTCTGTGTTCATAGCAGTATTGTGTGGATTTTTAGTACTTTAGCTCTATACTGTAAGTGGAAATCAATTTACTTTGGAAACCTCCAGCATTATTCCTTTTGGTCAGAACTGCTTTGGTTATCTGTGGTCTTTTGTACTTCCATATGAATTTTTACATTGCTTTCTCTATTTCTATGAAGAATGACATTAAAAATTTGAAGGAAGGTAAGTGCGTTGAAAATTTAGATTATTGTTGTTAATATAGCCATTTTCCCAGTCAATTCTCTTCTCTATGAGCATAGGAGGTCTTTGCATCTTCTAGTGTGTTCGTCAATGTCTTCATTGTTTTGAAATTTTCATTGTAGAGAACTTTCACTCTCTTGGCCAGGTTTTTCCCGAGTATTCAGCTATTTCTGAACTTATTATAAATGGGTTTGCTCTTTGTCCACATTTTTAGTATAGGAACATGGGAATGCAGCTAATCTTTGCATCTTGAGTGTATGTCATGCTTCTTTACATGCTTACCATTCCTCAGGGTTTGCTGATGAAGCACCCAGGGTCTCTTACGTACAGGACTTATGTATTGTCAAATATGGATAATTTGAACTATTCTTTTGCTAACTATATGACTCTTCTTTCTTACTACTCTAAGAGTTCAAATAATATTCTGAAGAAAATGGGCACTTGTTATATTCCTGATTTTGTGGAAATGGTTTGAATTTTGTTTTGTTTTGTTTTGTTTTTTAGTTTAATAAAATCCCTTATGTTAGGGTATATTCTTTCTAGTCCTAATTTTTTTCAGAACTTTTTTCATATAGGTGTGGACTATCTCTACACACTTATTCATTTGAGGGGAAGTACAGACTTTCACTTTGTCTGAACTTTTCTTAGTCTGAATGCAGTACTGTTTGGTGGTATGTCTAGTGCTGACTGAACTTGGCATGTCCCTGCTTTGCTTGGGCCTCTGCTTCTTTTTCTCCTGTTGCAGCTGCCAGTGCACATTTGTCAAATGCATGACCTGTCTGTCTTGAATCTCTCTCCTCTGTCCCTGTCTTTTCTCTTTGCCCCCCTCCATCAACTGGCACTAAGAGCAGAATGAAACTTTCCAAAATCTCTGAGTCTTGCTTCACGGAAACCTGTGAACTTGCTGAAGTAGTATTCACTATGAAATGGGAGATGAGCACACAGCATTTGGAACTGATCCTTCTGTAAAGGACTTCTGAATCCCTCTCTTCTGTTCTCTCCTCTATAGTTTCTTTTCTTTCTTTGCTGTGGTACCTAGTGTCTTTTCATTGCCATTCACCTCAAAGGATAGCTACCCTCAAACTCTCCTTGTTTTATTCCTCAGTGTTTCTAAGGCTTGTATAGGTTGTCATCTGCCATCTTCCTCTTTCATTTTCCATTTCTTGAGTTCTTAATGTTCTATACAATGTTTGATGGGTCTTGGAGAGACGTAAACTCTTTCTGGGAGAAGGAAAATACATTCAAAAGGAGGGGATATTTATGCTTAACCTTAAACTAAACATTAAAGAAAGTACAAGTTTACAAGAGGAAAAGAGAAAATATTCAAGGACTAGTTTATGTCAAAATATGGAGATTAAGAAGATCTGACTTGTTTGGTACCTGCTTCAAAAATTAACTCCTGACTCGTGCTCCTGAAGTCTCCTAGGCAACATGTCTCTACTTTCACTCTCAGTCACCTGTCCTGTTCAGACATGCAATACCCAGTGGCTTTCTTGTTAGATTTTGCATGGTATCAGGTGTCTACCTCCATCATTGATACCCCTCACAGAAATATAATGCAGTCATTATTTGAGGTCCACATGCCTGCCATGTTTGGGAGAGAGATGCCACCAAAGTTTTAAATGGTGTTTTAGATCTGAATAGGTTCCTGAAACCACATGATGAGACCTAAGGACTACCTTCTAGCACTGTACCCTTCAGGAATGCACTATCTCCAGGAATCACCAGCTAGGAATGAATGACCCAGAAGTCTGGCATGTGATCCAGCAAAATTCCTCAGCTCCTGAAGCCAAAGAGAGGGTATTTGTTGATTTTACCTCTCCTTCCAAAATCCACTTGTTCCTGGCCTCAGAGAGCACTCTTCCCTCCTCTCTTTGACTCAGACAATTCCTCCCCTTACTTTTATTACTCATTAGTTGGTTGAATAAGCAAGAAATTCCCAAAACTTGCTCTCAGCTAAGGCTAGCAAATATCAACAATGAAAATACACTGGAAGATAGCCAATAACCCTTACCTGAAGCCATTCTCAATGTGATGGTGTAGACCATGAAGAAAAGCACTCTAGAGATTGAAACCAGGGGACTCGGGACCCCAGAGGGCTTCAGGACCTCAGAGAAAGTCCAGGTGAAACTTCTGTAAACACTGATGCAAAGGTAAAATGACCCCACCATATACAAATACTCTGTATCAACAGTGTTTGGAGAGATTCAGAGACTTCACAGTTCTCTTTAATCATTCCTGAAGTTTAAATAATGTGGTCAATTTTAGAAGTCAAGCTCCTGAAATACATATAGGCAAAAGAATGGATTGAAAAATATAGTCCTATCAAGCCAGGTAGGGTGGTGCAGCCTGTAATCTCAGCATTTTGGAGTCAGAGCCAGGAGTATCATGAGGTAGAGGCCATCCTAGGATACATGGGGAATCCCTTCTCTCAAAAAGCATACAAAAAGTGATAGCCTGAGCAACTCCAATCTCCCAGACCCCACATCCTATTGGGCACAGGCTTGCTTATGTTCTCAGCACCCCAGATCTCTGAACTACCTTCAGTCAAGACTTGCCCATTATGGGGAAATGGGCTGGTATATACTTCCATTAGTCAGGCTAACCTAAAACCTGCCATAAAGCACAACATCAAATGACACAGAGGACAGCATGCCACACCAACGAAGAGGAGACACATAGTCAAATGAACGAATGAGGATCATCGGGAAGGGGGTATAAAAGAAAGCCCTAATGGCACAATAAATGAGCTTGCTTGCTAACTGCCAAGTGAGTCTCCCAAAGTCTGCGCTGTTGACTTCGCGCCTACTAATCCCCTGCCCCCAATGAAGAGTCCTCAAGTAGCTAGCCCACTAAGGCTGGCAACAACAACAGCCCATTGCATCCTGATCTCCTGCACTCAGACCAGTTCAATTCTTCAGTCTAGTTTCTTAGACCCTTCACAGGCTGTCCCTGCCCCAATTTGCTTTGAATTCTCCAGACCAGTCTTCTTCCCTGCTAAATGTGATCCCACCCAATGCACATTGACTCCTCTACAGCCTGAGCAGTTCCCATCTTCCAGCCCCAACACCCTGTTCTCATTCTAGCCATGTATACAGGCTCTGTTTGCTTTTAGCACCCCAGACCTCTGGACCACCCTCTTAGCACCAATGTTGAAGAACTCTTCAAATTGTGCAGTGTCCATCCCCTTACATTGGAACCATCTGCAGTTCCTCCCACTGCTGCAGGGTAAGGATTTCTTGCCCTTTAGTAGGGGCTCTAACTTTGGTATACTACCTGAGATTCCCTGAATCTGGTCTCTGCCCAACAAGCTTCCCAAATTATGCCATGCCTGTTGGATAGAGGAACCCAGACCTTAGGAGGAAATCTGAGAGCATATCATTCTCACCTGACTTGGGCCTCTGCAGGAACAACCAAGTTCCTGGACTGGGGCCATCTGGTCCCTCCTATATAAAATCAAAAGGGGGAACCTGAAACCTAGACCAACAATGTTTTCAAACCCAGTAAGAAAAAAACCAAGGCACATCATGTGTACAAACAGAGACAAACTTCAGCTCAACAATGGAAAACTTGAGTCTCACACCAGAATCACAAACAATAAAAGAAATCCACATGCCAAAATCACAATGAAAAAATAACATGAAAAACCAAAATAATATGTCCCTATCAAATACCAACAGTCCTGTACAAGAGTTTTACAATGATAATCCCCTAGAGATAACCAAGGACATAGAATTTAAAAGAACAATCATAGGATGGACTTGCACTGGGGAAGAACTGGGAATACTGATAATACAGTAGGTTTTAACAGGGATGACAGAGTATATGGGCTCCAGTGGGGGGTATGGGAGGGTGCCAATGGGGACAGGGTTATAAAGATGATTAAAATAGTTTGAGATGTTCTGTATTAAATACACAAAAATTCAATAAAATCAAATTAAAACAAAAATTATAATCATGATCAAAGGATTTAAATATTTTAAAGAACACACAAATCAAAGAACTAAAGGAAGACAGGTACAAACTTCTGATTGAATTCACCAAAGAGATACAAAATTTTAAGAAAACTCAGGTTGAAGTGGAGAAGGAAATGAAACACTTAATAAGCCAATTAGAATGACAGGACAAAGCCTCAACAATAGAATGAATGAAATGGAAAACAGAATATCAAGACTGGATGATAAAGTTGAAGAACTGGACTGCTCAAGTAAAGATTATGAAAAAAAAAAAAACAACGCAGGAATGGAATGTATAGGAAATGTGGAACACAATGAAAGGACCAAATTTACGCATCACAGGTGTGCTGGATAGCTTTAGCTTCAACTTGACACACCTGGGTTGAGGGAGCCTCAATTGGGGAATTACCTCCATTAAACTGGCCTGTGACCAGGTCTGTGTGGCATCTTCTTGATTGTTGTGTGATGTGGGAAGGCCCAGCCCACGGTGGGTGGTGCCACCCCTAGGCAGGTGGGCCTGTGTTGCATAAGAAAGCAGGCTGAGCAGGGGCCAGGGGAGCAATCCAGTCAGTAAACAGCATTCCTCCATTGCCTGAGCTCTAGTTCTTTCTTCCAGGTTTCTGCCCTGAGCTCCTACCTTGGGCTCCCTAATGAATTGTGACCAGGTGATATAACCTAAATAAATCCTTTCCTCCACAAATTGCTATTTGTTCGGGGACCCTGTTGCTAAGGTTGCAGTACACCATATCCAGATAGCTCTAAAGAGTTCGGCGCTATACAGAAGGGCTCCCTTTCTCAGTGGGGGCCTCCTGTTCTCTGCCTGACTTATCTGGAAAGTGCCTCCAAGCATGGATGCCTGGCCTTATTTGGAACACGAACTTTGGCATAGTTACCTGCAATAAAACTGCTCCCAGTTTTTTTTCTATATGATAATTAGGCATTGCCCTATAGCCAGATGATAGGATCCCCCTACCACATGTAAATAAAGCATGCTATGAACAGCTATCTGCTGAAGCTTTGGCTGCTGCCTCCACACTATATTTTTCCCTGACTCCCTGAATAAACGGAGCTGTATTACTGAATATGACTCCCCAGAAGGTTTTTGCTGTCCATGCTCACTGGCCATCCTAACCCTTTTGTTGCTTTTGCTCCCTTTGTTCTCATGGGTCAGTGGCCAATGGCCCACGAGGGGAGGGAGAGACCCAGAGGTATTGGTAACAGTATTTTGTCACAGCAATGAAGAAACAAACTGATACAACAGGCATAGAGGAAAGAGAAGACTCTCAGAATAATGGTATGGATCAGATCTTCAACAGGATTGTAGAAGAAAATTTCTCCAAATTAAAGAAAGACATGCCCATACAAATATAAGAAGCACATAGAACTCCAAATAGGGCAAGAAAAGAAACTTCCCATGGCACATCATAGTAAAAACACTAAAAGTACAGATCAAAGAGAGAATACTGAAAGCTGTGTGAGAAAAACAAGTCACATATAAAGGAAAACCCATGAAAATTACAGCTGACTTTTCAGTGAAAACTATGAGATCTGGAAGAGCATGGTCCAAAGTATTCCCAGTTTGAAATGATCATAGATACAAACCCAGAATACTTTACCCTATGAATATGTCTATTATTGTTGAAGGGGAAAGAAAAATCTTACATGACATAAATAAGCTGAAAAAAATTCATGTCCACAAACCAGCCTTTCATAGAAACCTTGAAGCAATACAAGGAGCTGAAGAAAGAATGACTATACCCAAGGGGCAACAGAAAGAAATTAAATTAAGGTATAATTGTGGAAACACAGAGATAGACCAAGAATGTAAACAGAAAATAAAAGGATGGGAACCAATGCACATCTTTCAATAATAACTTTAAATATCATTGGACTGAACTCCCCAGTCAAAAGACACAGGATAGTTGAATGGATTAAGAAACAAAATTCATCTTTTTGCTATCTTCAAGAATCCCATCTCAACTTCAAGGACAGAGTACCTTAAGGTGAATAGATGGAAAAAAATATTCCAAGCAAATGGCACTAGGAAATAAGCAGGAATTGCAATTCTAATAT
>NW_008349074.1:178760-179922 GCF_000622305.1 Nannospalax galili | reverse complement strand
TTGACCAAGGAGATTTTTTTTTGTCTGCCTGAATTTGCATGGGACTTTTGTATGCTGACACCATTGTCATAGAATCATATGAGCAGGGTCCCAGGAGCTTGTAAGACTCTGTTTCCATATGGTCATACACCTCTTCCCTGGCTCTTACAGTTTTTCTGACACCTCTTCTGTGATGGTCCCTGAGCTCTGTGTGGGTGAAGTTTATTTTAGATGTCCTATTACTAAGCACCACAACTGGTTATGCACAGACATTGTCTATGAATGTCCCAGGCCTAATCATGACATCTACAATGCAACCTCTACACCTAAGGCACAGGGAACATAGAACGGGGTAATGAAGACAACACTAATGAATCTCTCAATGCTTACTGATGAAGATCCCTCATGCAACAGAGGGACAGGAACACAAAAGGTCACAAATGGCTGAAACGTAGAGCTTAAGAGTTTGCAGAATGCTGGTCCATGGACAGGAACCCTTTAGGACTTTTATCATGAAAGCATATTGGATTTTGCCAAAGGACTTTTCTGTAGCTATTGAGATGATCATGTGATTTTTGTCTTTAAGTACATTATATGATTACATTTATTGGCTTTCATACATTGAAACATTCCTGTGTCTCTGGAATAAAGCCAACTTGATCATGGTGAATGACCTTTTTCAGTATTTGTATTTGTGAGATTTGGTTGCAAATAGGGATATGTGCCTATTGCTTATTTTTTTGTGTGTGCCTGTCTGGTTTTGATATTAGAGCAATAATGGGTTCATAGAAGGAGTTTGGGTGTTATCCCTCTATTTCCATATTTGGAATAATATAAGTAGTATTGGTTATAGATATTCTTTGAAATTTCATTGAAATTCTACTGGGAATCCACCTGTTCCTGAACTTTTTTAAGTAAGGAGGCTTGGTTTCACTATTTCAGTTTCATTATTTGATACAAGTCTGTTTACATTATTGACTTCTTGGTTTAACTTTGCTTCAGTGAATTTAGAATTCCTCCACTTTTTTAGATTTTCAAATTTAATTGAGTATAAGTTTTTTAAAGTATTCCCTTATAAAGTTTTGGATATTTTTGGTATGTGTGATGAAATGTCCTCTTTCATTTCTGATTTTCTTTATTTTTTAGGTGCTCTTTCTTTCTTTTGATTAATTGGCCTAGCGGT
>NW_008349074.1:156684-178617 GCF_000622305.1 Nannospalax galili | reverse complement strand
GCCATTCAGTCATATATTTGTATTCTTTCTGATTTTTTAAAATCTAGACACTTAGATCTATAAACTGCTCTCTAAGGGGTGTTTCTAATGTATCTGGAGGTTTTGTTGTGTTGTGTTATCATTTTCATTTAGTTCCTGGTATACTTTCATTTCTTTCCTGATTACCCTTTGACCCACTTATCATTCAGGTGTGTTTTCAATCTCCATGAGTTTGTGTACTCACTGTGGCTTCTTTTGTGGTTGATTTTAAGGTTTACTGTAGTCTTAGAGAATGGATGGAATTCTTTCTTGTTTTTTTGTTTTTTGTTTGTTTGTTTGTTGAGCTTTGCTTTGTGCCCCAGTATGTAGTCAATTTTAGAGAAACTTCCATGGGTTGCTCAGTAAAATGTATATTCGTTGGTGCTTGGTTGGAATATTCTATCAACGGCTGTAAGGTCCATTTGTTGTATATATCAATTACTTCATGTTTCTTTGTTTATTCTTTGTCCAGTTGACCTTTCTATTGGTGAAAGTGTGGCATTAACATCACCTACTATTACTGAGTTGGGGTTAATCTGTGTCTTGAAGTCTTATAGTACTGTTTTTATGAAATTTGTAATTCCAGAGTATGGTACATATATATTCATGATCATAATATCTTCTTGGACAATTGCTTCCTTGATCTGAATGAAGTGACTGTGATCTTTTCTAATTAATTTTAATTTAAAGTGCATTTTCTCAAATATTAGAATCACAATATCCACTATTTTCTTAATGCCATTTGCTTGAAATGTTTCTTTCCATCCTTTCACCCTAACAGAGTGGCTATCAAAGGTGAGATGAGTGTTTTTAAAAAATAAATAATTTTTTTCTTAATACATTCGAGTAGTCTGTGTCTTTTGACTAGGAAGTTGAAGCTACTGATAATTAAAGTTATTGAAAATTTGTATTGGTTACTGTTACTTTATTTTCTGTTTGTGTTCTTGATACTATTTTGTGTTTCTATAATTATACCCTCATTTGTTTTCATTCTGTAGCCTCTTTTATATGGCCATCCCTTTATGAATCCTTTGTGTTGCTTTGAGTATTCTCTTTAGGGCTAGTTTTGTGGACATGAGTTCTTTCAGCCTATTCATGTCATGGAAGATTTTTATTTCACCTTTGACTATTAGAGAGTGTTTTTTCTGGGTAATGTGTTCTGGGCTGGCATCTATGATCTTATAGAACTTGGAATAATAGAGCTTCTGGCTTCTATAGTTTACATTGAAAAGTTAGTTGTAATTCTGATGGTTTTCCTTTATATGTATCTTGTATTTCTTTTTCAGCTTTCATTACTTTCTTTTCATTTTGTGTATTTAGTATTTTTACTGATATGCTGTGGGAAGTTTCTTTCTGATAATTTATATTTGGTATTTTGTGTATTTCTTGTATCTGAATGGGTGTGTCTTTCCTTACTTTAGGAGATTTTTCTTTTATCATCTTATTGAGGATTTGGTCAATGCTGTTGACCTGAAATTCATCTTTTCCCTTTATGTTTCCTGGTGTTCCATGTTTCCTTCATACTCCATTCTTTTTTTTAAAAAAGAAACTTCATATTCTTTGCTTGAGTGGTTCAATTCTTCAACTTTATTGTCTTTTCTTGTTAATCTGTTTTCCATTTCATTCATTCTGTTGGTGATGCTTTTTCCTGTCATTTCAAATTGGTAGGGTGGTTAGTTACTCTTGTTTGGGAAGCTATTCTTGTGACTTGAGGTGAAGGAATTGGAGCCTGCATGTGAGAGAGGCCTGCAGAGGCAAGATGGTGGTGGATGAGAGAAATGGGATAGCTAGTCCTCCTAAAATGAATGAATTGAAGTCTGCCTGTGACAGAGGCCAGCAGTAGATGGGGTGGGGGTGGATGTGTGTTGGGGACCTCTGTTGTGTAAAGTAGAAGTTTCTCCATGTCCGGATAGCTCACGATCTCGGAGCCATATGCAGAGACTCCTTTCACAGCAGGGTGTCTTCCCGGCATTTTTCCTGACTCCTTTGTGAAGTAGCAGCCACATAAACATGGCCCCTGTCTCTGGAAATGCCATGCTTTCCTGTGTGATTTTTTAGGTTGTCTGGCAGCATGGCAGGAACCTACTTCCATATGTAAATAGGGTATCTCGCAAAGTGCCTATCAGCTAAAGCTTTTACCACTGCCCCTACAGTATAAAAATAATTGAAGGAGCTGGATCACTCTGGGACACTGAGGCTTGGAGCCACGCAGAGCCATTGAATAAAGAGCTGTAACACTGAGTCTGACTGAGCTGAGTCTTGTCTCACTGCCTACGATCCAGCCTTCCCGGGAAGAGCTGTCTTTCCGTCACCGACTCACGGATCCCAGCTTTAGCCGCCCTCATACTCTCCCGCGTGATCCAGATTTTGCATCTTGAGGAAAGCACACGGGTGAAATTAGGGTGGGACTCGGCTGGGCAAAGCCCCAGCAGCAGAGAGCCACGGAAGACCCAGTGAAGCAGCGGAGAAGCAGAGACCCGCTGCCACAACAGAGACGCGGGGCCGCGGTGCTGCGAGACCTTCAGCACTCAAGCGGTGGACAGCGACGCGGGATGCGGCACCGCGGAGAGTAGGACCCGCGCCGCGACTGCGACTCTCCAGGTGTGCGCGGGGGCCCCGAGATACCCGCGCACCCCACACCTGGCGCCCAGCGCGCCCCATAGATGTGAGAAATGAGACAGGGAGGCAGTGAGCTTGATCTGACTTACCAGAGTCCTGGCTGGGCAGGTCTGCCTGTCTGATGCAGAGACTGGGAATTTGGCGGTGAGGGGAATGCCTGGGTGAAGACTAAGAGGTCTATGGTAGAATGTTTAGTTAATCTGGTTTGGGAAGTTAATCCTAGGACTTGAGGTTAAGGGATTGGAACTTGCCTTTGAGAGGCTGGCAGGGGACAGAGTGTGGGTGAATGTGAGAAATGGAGTAGGGAGGCACTGAGCTTGATCTGACTTACCAGAGTCCTGGCTGACCAAGTCTGTCTTCCTGATCTGGAGGCTGGGAATGTAGCACTGAAGGGACCACCTGGGTGAGGACTTAGAGGTCTCTGGTAGGGTGGATAGGTTTGGAATTAAAGCCTTTCTGTGAGAAAGGCTGGCAGGGACAGAGATGAGAGAAATTTGGATAGGGTGAGGGTGAATGTTCAAAATAGGGTAAGGAGGCAGTGATCTTGATCTGACTTACCAGAGACCCGGCTGAGCAAGTCTGTCTGTCTGATCCAGAGACCGGGAATTTGGGGGTAAGGGGACCTCCTGGATGAGGATTAGAGGTCTCTGGTAAGGTGGTTGGTTAATCTGGGTTGGGAAGTTAGTCCTAGGATTTGAGGTTAAGGGATTGGAGCCTACCCGTGAGAGAGGCCATCAGGGACTGGGATGAGAAAAACGGAGTAACTAGTCCTCCTGTGGTGAATGAATAGGAGCCTGCCTGTGACAGGGACCAGCAGGGGACAGGGTGGGGGTGAATGTCTATTTAACTTTTCATATAGAAAAGTCTCAATCAATTTTAATTAACTTTATACCCCCTTCCCTGCTGGCACCCTCCTATAGCTCCACCCCACTGGAAATCATACACTGTCATTTGTGTTAAGGTCTGTTGTGTCTAGTTAGTCTCCCCAGATGTTCCTGAGTACAAGCCTATCCACCGGGGTCTAATCAGCCTGTCTAAAGTTCCTCACTGTAGGAAGATTAGCTATTCCTCACCCAATAGTAATCATTTTCCAATATTTCATCAGCTAAGATTGGGGTCTGCTGTACATTTCCCTAGTTCTATGCTGGATTTTTGTCTTTTTGAGTTTGCATGGGTTTTGTGCATGCTGACACCACTGCTGTAGGTTGAAATGAGCAGGGTCCCAGGAGCTTATAGGACTCTATTTCCATTTGGTCATGCACTTCTACCCTGGCTCTTACAATCTTTCTGCCCCCTCTTCTGCCATGGTTCCTGAGGCCTTGGTGGGTGAAGTTTAATACAGAAGTCCTGTCCAAGGATGAGCATTCTGCAGACTCTTGATCTCTATGCTTGCCATTTGTGATCTTTTGTGTTCCTGGCCCTCTATTTCATGACGGGCTTCATTAATGAGAATTGGGAAATTTGCTAGTGTCCTCTTTACCCTTTGTTTTATGTTCCATGAGCCATAGGTATAGAGGGTTCTTTTTGTTTTAATTATTTTTATTTTGTGTATGCGTACTTTACCCACATGTATGTAAGTGTACCCATGTCAAGCAATGCCTTCAGATCCAGAAGAAGGTGTTAAATCCCCTGGAATAGGAATCACGGACAGTTGTGAGCCGCCATGTAGGTGCTGGGAACTAAACTGAGGTTCTCTGCAAGAGCAGCCAATGATCTTAACTACTGAGCTGTCTCTACAGGCCAATAGATTTTTTTTTTTGTAAGGTAGGTAATCTTGATGCATTTTCCAGGGTGGCTGTGAAACTCTGGGCAGAATAGAACCTCATGCCTGTCTCTGGAGCAGAGAAGAGTGTAACTACTTTATATACTTTTAAGTACTCTCACAGAGTAAACTATAATTGTAAAATATACCTGATTGAAGTGCTTTTATACCTTTTTTTGTTAATTCTCTATTTGAAACAGAATCTTTCAATTAAACTGTAGACTGAAGATAATATATTTAAAAATTATTAAATATTATATATATTAATAAAAATAATCAGAAAAATTAAAACAATAAAGAGACAACAATCAGTTGTATATACACAAGACAAAGGGAAAGATACATTCCCAAAGCCATCACATGAATTGAAACCCTCCTGTTTTGTCTTTGAAGTGAGTGCTTGAAGTGGCATGCTCACAGTTTTTTTAGTTTGCTTCTGTTTGGGTTTATCCTGTGAGGACAGCAATAGCACAGAAATCCTGAAGAAAAGCTAGAGTACAGCTTTATTTATTTAAGAAAACACAGGGCTAATGTTTTAAAGTGAGAGTATAAGCCCAGAGAATGTAATGGAACATAAAAAGACTGTCTTATCATTGTGAACCTGTTGATTGATGGAGAGATGTACAATGCATAAACAGTGACTCTGAGGATCATTTGAACTCTTAGTAATAAAAGAAAAAACTTATATAATTACAATATAAATTTTCTCTTTTTCTTTGGTCTTTTTGAGACAGGGTCTCCCTGTAGCCCCAGCTGACCTGGAACTTGCTATGTAGACCAGGCAGGCCTTGATTTCACAATGATCCACTTGCCTTTGCCTCCTCAATGTTGGGATTCAAGGCATGCACCACCAGGCCTGGCTTATACTATAAATTTTATATTATTATGATATGCAGAGCTCATATCTTGTCATATATCTTGAAAATCACAAAAATTTTTCAGTTTAGGAAGATGAATTTTTTGCTGTGTTAGAGATTAAGTCCAAGGCTTCATGAATGTTAATCAAGTGATCTACCACTGAACAGCTTCATCGACACTCAATAATATACTTCTTAACAAAGAAATTCTTGAACCACATTGAGTACACCTTTGTGGAATACTGATTCTTAAAATACACTTAACCTCCATAAAAGCATGGGGTACTTTCATGACTACCTTTTCCCTTCTAGTTTGGACATCTTGAAGTTTCTTGACCTACTTACTGAGATGATTGTTAGATGGCATCTTGCTCCAGTGAAACTTCCCTCCAGGAGGGAGGGGGAAGCTCCTGAGATTCAGGAAATGAATAAAGGTCACTTGTCTTGTAAAGTGGAAGCTTGAAAGATCGTTGAAGACTCCTCCGCAGCTTTATAAAAGGAGTAAACAGCTGCAGGGGGAGGATACTCTGATCAGCTGTGCTGCTTAAAGGAGAGATTCCTGGACTGTCCTGCTGTGTGCTGTGAGTGGAGTAGGAGGGTGGCCACTTTCACAAGTTATCTTCTGGGTTGGGTTGAATTTTTCAGTGATGCAGCTGCTTTTCTGAGTGGTCCCCACACCTATAGGCAACCCCTCACCCATATTCCTCTTAGTAACCCCCAATATTCATCAGTTCACCAAGCTACACCTGAGTGCAACATTACTTTGGTGTGTCATGGGTTCTCTTCTGGGGTGTGTATATTTGTGTACGTTGTGTCTCCACAATAAACGTTTGCCACACAACAGTGATATTACTGATAGCTGGTCCAATATTGAATATGAGTATCAAGAGAAAAAAATTAATGGACAAAGATTTCTTAGATGTATGTAATCCTAAAATGATCACGAAGATGTTTTTTATTTTCCTATACTACATCATGCACAGATCTTTTATTTTTTTCATTAACTGTCTGATTCATAACCTTTCTTACTGTCTATTCCAATTTTTCTTCACCTCTTCCTTGTTTTCTTAACACATTAAAGTGTGAAGAATATGTCTGAAATGTTAGTGATACTCCCAGTTTAACCTGTTGCTGAAACACAAGACAGACATCATATTGCTTATGAGCTTTTAACTTACTAGTAGAAGATATCAGTACACATTTTAAATCAACATTCTATTTTTAATAGCAGAGTTCTTACCTATCATGTGCCCATTTAGCACACAGTTTCCTTTTTCATTTGAAGCAATAGAGAAAAACATGACTAGAAATGTCCTCTTAGGATCTGTGTCTATGAGTGGAGAAATAAAGATATATTTTTGTCTTTATATAGGTTAAAATAGAAGCAAAAATAATACCAAAAAAATTAGCCAAATCTACAGGGGAAATATAGTTAAAACTAAAGAGTAATTTGAGGAAAGTGAGTTGAAATGTCTTGTGACTTAAATTATGATCTAGTGATTATATAGCATATTGTGAATACAGCTTCATTTGATCGTCACAATATTAGTATAAAACAGAAGTATTTTGACATCATTAAAATGTCAATACTCAAATACCAGTGGCCAAGAAATTTTCCTAGCAACAAACCCTTTTGAATTTTTCTGGTCTCTTCTGAATCTGCTTCTGTTGACATAATATATTCAATTACAATAAACCAGGAAAACCTCTTAGATGAAGCAATAGTCTTTATTATCACAATTTTAAAATGTGCAACAATTAATACTCATAAAAGATTTTAATTTTCTTTTTTGGTCTTTTTGAAGCAGGGTCTCCCTGTAGACCCAGCTGTCCTGGAACTCACTATGCAGACCAGGCTGGCCTTGAACTCACAGAGATCCGCCTGCCTCTGCCTCCCAAGTGCTGAGACTACAGGTGTGCTTCACCAGGCCCAGAAATTAAGGTGATTCTTTACCTGAGTTTTTAATCTTTCAGAAATACTTCTTATAATCTAAAATTTCAGTATTTCATTTGGAGCCTAACTTTATATTACCATATTTAAGACATTAAAAACTTCATCATGGGGGCTGGAGAGATGGCTCAGCAGTTAAGAATACTGGTTGTTCTTGCAGAAGACCCGGGTTCGAATCCCAGCACTTGCATGGCAGCTAACAACTGTCTGTAACTCCAGTTCCAGAGGATCTGAATGCAGTTAAGCATTTTCCACAAACTTTCAATACAGAATTTTACAACTATTTAGGCATCTAAAGGCATTTTATTCTGGGTAGAAATATGCTTAAAATAAACTGTATGCTCTTCTTTTCTTGTTATGTCTTGAGCTACCACACAATGGTTGGTTGTAGATTTCCACAAAGAGAAATCCACACCACTGCTTACTAGAATGTGTTCAGTGCTCCAACAGTGTCACCTTTACCAGAAAAACCTACTACACATGGAGAAGGCCAGGGCATCTCAACCAGCAAGTGCACTTTTCGGCATGTTCCCCAACCATTCAGTTTGGGAAGTTCCTGTCAATAGAGTCTACTTTGAGATTTATTTATCTTAACTTACTTTTTAAAAAACAGGTAATGAAATTATTTGGATAAAACAATGTAGTAGTCTTTCAGTTTAAAAAAAATATTTTATTTATTATTTTTATTTTATATGTATGAGTGTATTGCCTTCATATATGTAAGTGCACCCATGTCATGCAATGCCCATGGAGGTCAGAAGAGTGTGTCAGGTCCCCTGGAACTGGAGTTACAGACAGTTGTTAGCCATCATATGGGTCCTGGGAATCTAGCCCAGTTCTCTGCAAGAGCAGTAATCTTAATCATTTTGGCAAAGTAAATTTTTTTTAAGCTTTTGCAGAAAGGTGTTAATCCTCTGAGAATCCAGAAAGCACACTGTGTTTAGATGGCCTTCCCTTTTTTATACCTAATGCAAAACAGAGCTTGGCTGACCTGCTTGGTGCAGATTCAACTGCATAACCTAAATCTGATTAACTAATTTAAAGGGAAAAGAGGCACTTTAGTAAGAATGCTTAACGCTTATAAACATGGGGTTTTGCATGTAGTCAGAGTCATAAAGGTCATAAAAGTGGAGTATGTGAGGGCCCTGGCATGTAGTCAGATTCAAAAAGTACGAAGAGGGCATTGTGAATAAGAAAATAAGAGATAATTATCATGATGTGAGTTACAAGTGACATGCTAATAAATAGCATTAAGATAGATATTAGCTTTATAACAAGAATACTGTGAAAAAAGAGAAACATATAGCTTAAAATATTTTTGACAGAGAGAAATTTATCTCTTACATTCATAATTTTACATGTTGGAGAAAACCCCAAATAATGAATGTGATAAGCAGAAGGGAGCTATGGAGAGCAGGGTGCAGCTTTGAATAAGCACATTGATCATGTAGAAACCTAGCCTGTGAGTCAGTTCAGGACACACAGATCCACAGATTCCCTGCTGGGAAGAGCAAACTGGAGATAAAGAAAATGCAGATGGCAATTGACTCTTGAATTCTCTATATTACATTGTAAAGGTAAAACTCATTTCAAAAGAAAAGACAGTACATTCCACCAATATTTTCTACATTAGTAAAAACTTGGGGATGTTGAGAATAAATCACAGCATGAAAACTTTTGATAGGATATTAAACAGATTAGAGGGAACTTCAAAAGCATACCACCAGAATTAAGGCAAGAGAAAAGGATTCCACATTCACATTCTGAAATATTTTCTTGACTCTGTATTAGAAGATAAAAATAATTGTGATAATGCTTATAGCTCTTGCTGATTAGTGCTCGTTCTGGGATGGTAAGAGTCAACTGAACACACTGATCTATTCTTCCCTCTGTCTGGTATATTCTGCTAGTCCTTCCATTGGGTGACATGTTCTTACACTTTTCTTGAAAATTTTAAGCAACATTCACTGACCATAGGATTATATTCTATTTCCCATTTCCATTCTAATTATGGTTGCCTTCAACTTTCCCTACAATCACATTTTCTGTGGTCTCTATAGGAAGCATGTTCACTGAACTACAGGACTTGGAGGTATACTTGCTTTTCAGTTCTCACACTGTCACTGGAGCATTTAACTGTGGAGCACATAGCAGATACTGACTAGAGGAAGTTAATCCAAGGTCCAGTAATTAGACTACATGTCTTAAGGTATTCATTGCCAGCTAGCAATAGAGTTTAACTTATGTAGCTAAAATTCCTTCTGGGGGAAAGCCAAAAACAATGTCCACCCCCTCCACACTTGGTGCCAATGACAAACCAAGGTATGATTTCATCAGACTGCAGCCTGGGAAATTAGTGAGTTTATTGGTCTTATTTACAAAGCAATAGGTGAGGGTTTATTTACAGGAGTATGGGTGCTTCCCTCCTAAGACTGCAGTCAAAATTCTTCATCCAAGCATGGATGGTCCTTTCCCCACAGTGACAAAATGGCAAGAGACCCTCCCCGAGGCTTACCCTAGCCTATATACGCTTAGCCGCCTCCTCAGGGCTATCGGGTTTGTTGAAAGTTGTGTCTGGGGTTTCCCAGCCCTTCCTTTCTTGTGGGGTATGACAGTTAACAAGCTCAGCTGTGAGGATCTTAGTAAAATGGATGATCCCAGGCAACTGGATGATCCTAGACAAGTGGGCACAACCAAGCTTGGGAAGATGGCATCTGACTGTCAGAGGACAGTCTTATACAACAGGCTATTAACATGCCGCTAAAGACTTTAAATCTAGGTTCATGTGTCTATATGAACTATCTTTTTTGTGTCTTTAAAAATTCTCATTGTGTACTCAGTAAAGACATATAATAATATTTGCTAGTTTATTTCACTGAAATGACAATATATTAGAAAGTTATCATTTGTACTCTAACAAGTGACCATCCAGAAAGAGAATACTCTCTTATCAGGCAATGTGTCCTGTCGTATTCTCCACCATCCACACTGAATTCAGTACAGACAACACACACAATTAAAACTATACCTTTGTCATTATCTATTGGTAAAATGGACCTACAAATTACAGGTCACTCTGAACAATTATATATGTTTTTAACATTTTTGTGTGTACATGTGTGTGCATGTGTATGTTTGTGTGTGTGTGTGCTACAGTGCACATGTGGTGATCAGAAGACAACTTGTGAGAGGAGGTTCTATCTCTCCATCATGTGAGTTCAGTGAAATGATCTTAGATTTTCAGATTTAGCAGCAAGTGACTTTACTCACCACTCTTCCCATCTTTGAATGATCACTTTTTAACATGTTTGAAATTCATGGGCTGTTTTTATGACAATGATCATGATTATAAATAATTATCCCTAAGACTCAAATGTGTAATTTTATCAGAAGAAGTTTCCTCCAAGTTATTTACCATCAATAACATCCTTAATTAATATTCATTTTAAGAATGCTGTAAGGTTTATAACTTTGTCAGAAAAAAAGTGATGGGGAGATATGGGAGATGTTGGAGGGGAAGGAGGAGGGCATGGATTTGATCAAAACACCTTATATGCCTGTATAGAAAATAAATTTTTTTAAAAGTTCAAAAAAACCCTATAAGATTCCTCCTCATCCCCATTCTTTATCATCACATTAGTAGGTGTCTAGAGTATAAGATTCCTCCTCATCCCCATTCTTTATCATCACATTAGTAGGTCTCTAGAGATAATAGTGGGTTACAACTAAAAAAATAAAAATAAAAACAGGAGCATAAGCTTTGAATAAGGACTGTGAGCTAACCTTTAAAGTCCGAAGAGGTGAAAAAGAAAGAGACAGTAAAGGATTTGCCAATATGGATATAATTTTGAAACGTTTTTAACATTAGATAAAGTAGGGACTATGTTTCAAAGAACTTTTTGAAGTTCTTAATGCAGGCATTAAGACCAATAATTGATGCAAGGGGCATCATGAAACTAGAAAGCTTCTGTACAGCAAGAGACATCATCATTCCTGGGAAGAGGTAGCCTGCAGGACGGGAAAAATATTATCATCTTTATGTGTGACAAAGATATAGTATATAGAACATACAAAGAACTAAGAATAATTAAATGCCAACAAAATGAACAACTTTATAAAAAAATTAGACCTGCAATTGAACAGAGAGTTCTCATCTCTAAATGGGACACCTATATCAAATCTCCCCCTCCCCAGGCTCAGGAATCTTCATGTAGAGGGATGGAAAGATTGTAAGAGCTAGACCCAGTGGAAGATTATAGAAAAACAGTGTTTTCCAGACATAACAGGCTGTTACACAGAGATGATGGCAGCAAGTATAAGACCTGTGCAAGATGAAGCCAAACAAAATCCCAGCATGGAGGTAGAAGATGGTCATAAAATACCACCCTTAGCTGAGGATCTTATTGGCAGTTGATGGCTGCTGAGAAAGGGAGAGTCAGTTTTCATCAAGAATGCAGCCCTTAAGAGGCTACCAGTGGCCCTATATCCATGAATGTACTGGCAGCACTAAGTTGACTGTGGATCAAAGAAAGAAAAAGATGAAATTTGGAGGGAGTTGTGATGGTGAGGTTTAGGGGAGAATTGAAGGGAAGGGAACAGGGGAGTGGACTTGATCAAAACACATATGTATATATAAAATTCAGTTTTTTAAATTTATTATTTTTTATGTGTATAAGTGTATTACCTGCATGTACATAAGTGCACTCATGTTGTGCAATGTCCCATGGAGGTCATTTGAAGGTGTCAGGTTCCCTGGAACTGAAGTTACAGATGGTTGTTAGCTACAATGTGGGTGCTGGGAATTGAGCCTGTGTCCTCTGCAAGAGCAAACAGTGCTCTTACATTCATATCTCCATTCCTCATTTATGAAATTCTTAAATAATAAAAAGAATATGATAAATTCCTATAGTATAATGGTGTACTGCTATTTAAACTTAATTTGGTAGAACTATTTGACATAAAACATAAACTTATCATTGTTGGTACCACCTGCGATTTCAACTACTTACAACATAGTGGCAGCGTCTCTCAGAAGCGCAGTAAATAATGACTGAGTAAAACTAATAATGATTCCTACGGAAGGGGTTTGGCATGATGGTAACTTTCATTCTAGGAGGAAAATGGAAAAGCAAGTAAGAAGTAATTTTCAGTTCAAGTGAAACAATTACACCTCAGATATCAAATAGATGACTAAGGAACCTCCAAGAAAAGTAGCACCTGTTTACCTTGGGAAAAAAAGAATAATAATCAAACAAGACTTTATAACAGAGCAATGAGTTTTAACAAAGAATTGAAATCTGTCAGAAGCCTAGACAAAAGAAATTAAATGTAAAGAGGAAAGTGTTCCCAGTAGAGCTGAATGTACAACAGTAATTAAAAAAGAAACACTCACCTCACTACCACAGTTATTAGCAGGATGTAGCAAGCAGTGCACCATATGAATTCATTCTCATCACGTTGTGAAGTTTAATTATTTGAATTTGTGGAGAGTATGGGAATATATCTTCCAATTGTTTGTATTTATTGCACTTAACAACAGAAACTGTAGATCCGAGTAATTTCCCGAGCTTTTGGTATTCAGCTGCCTTTCAAATACTCTGAATCTTTTGTTTAAAATTAATCTGAATTTAAATTTTTATTTGTAAGAATGGAAATAAAATTTATGAATGATAATTTTTTAAAAGCTATCTGTTGTTATAAAGACATAGTTTTATCTACAAGTAATTTACAGTTTATTTTAAAGAAATGCATTGATCTATCAACAGAAGACATGTTAGAACTAACTGCACAGAAAGAACCAGAAGGAAGTCAGAGCTACAAACGCACCTGCACTGGCATGCAAATACTCAGAAAGTATACTATAGTTTTTTTCTCAATAATGTAGCTTAGGCCAAATAACATTGCATTTCAGATTAGTCCTAGCATCAACTGCCAATAAGATCCTCAGCTAAGGGTGGTATTTTATGACCACCTTCTACCTCCATGCTGGGATTTTGTTTGGCTTCATCTTGCACAGGTCTTATACTTGCTGCCATCATCTCTGTGTAACAGCCTGTTATGTCTGGAAAACACTGTTTTTCTATAATCTTCCACTGGGTCTAGCTCTTACAATCTTTCCATCCCTCTACATGAAGATTCCTGAGCCTGGGGAGGGGGAGATTTGATATAGGTGTCCCATTTAGAGATGAGAACTCTTGTACAGTCTCTTATTTTCTACATGTTAACCAGTGGTGGGTCTCCATATAACTCACCATCCAATACAAAAAGAAGGTTCTCTGATAAGGGTTGAGAAATGCACTAATCTCTGGGTATGATAAGTCTTTCATAGTCCGTTTAATATGCTGTACATTTAGGAGGTTATAGTAGTTAGGTTCTCCATTAGGTCCTATGACCTAACTTGCAATTTGTTCTTATTGACAGTGCCAGCATGAGGTGCATCTTGTGAAGTAAATCCTAAATCCAATCAGAAAGTGGTTGGTTGCTCCCATGACATTCATGCTGCTAGTGCCCCAGTGGGCATGTCTTATGATGCCAATTGTTATTGTAGCTATCAGAGTTCTCAGCAGGGTAAGAGTCACGGTTACTTTCTCACCCAAAAGTGCGCATCTCACCTTCCAACACTGTGAAAGTTAACCAGTAAGAATGAAGCTTCAAGACTGGTTTCTCCATGTGCTGTGATATAAGTATATGATGTCAATAGGGTTTTACAGTAAAGTTCTTGAGGGTAACCACAGGAATGGCAATAGCCTCTAATATTTGGAGAGTCTATGGGACCCCACTGATCAACAACTCAAAAATAAAGGATAACCCAAGCCAGGCACCAGTCTTTTAAATTTGATAGCCTCTATACCCAGCTATATGGTTAGTGAATTAGAGTCTTCCAGGAAGCTTCTAAGTAATAGATTTCCATATGACATTTTCAAAGTTCTCTAACATTAGTTATCCCTCGCCACACTTCCTCTTTTACCCTGCCCTCCTATACTTCAAACAATTTATCTCCTCTTAGTCTACTATTCCTCTGTCCCCTGTCATAACACCTGCATTCTACCTGTCTCCCAAATTCCCACTCAATATGGTCCCTCGCTAGCTTTCTACCTTCTTTAGGTACCGAACCTAAAAGTGCATAATTCAAAGCTAGCCTCCATTTAAGAGAGAGAACATTTGGAGCATTTTTGCTTTTGGGTCTGGGATACCTTACTCAGAATGATCATTTACAGCTGCAGCCATTTACCTGTGACATTCATACTTTCACTTTTCTTTGCAGCTGAGTAATATGTCTTTATTTGCATGTACCACATTTTCATTACCCATTCATCACCTGATGGACATCTAGGCTGTTTCCATTTTTCCACTATTATGAATAGAATAGCAAGGAACGTGATTGGCTATCTCTGTAGTAGGACATGAAGTCCTTTGGAAATATAACCCTGGAGAGGTGTAGCTGGACCACGTGGTGGATCAACTTCTAGCATTTGAGAAACCTCTACACTGATTTCCATAGGGGCACCCCAGTTTTCACTCCCACCAGCAGTGAATTAATGTTCCCTTTGCCAAACATTCACACAGCATCTTTTGTCATTTTTTTAAAATCTAGCCTTTCTGACTGGGATAAGATGAAATCTCAACGTAGTTTTAATTTTCATTTCCTGACTAAGGGTATTGGAAATTTAAAAAAATATTTTTCAGTCATTTGTATGCAATTTGTTGTGCTTATCATGCTTATTTATTAGGTTTAAAAGTTGGGTAGGACCATTGATTGCTCATCTCCCTTTGTAGCTTGTATAATATTCTCTTTTACCATGAGAGCTAGTTTTCAGGGAGATGGTTTTCTGGTCACTTCCAGTTTGATTGTCCCAAATCCTATGGCCAAAGTATGGCCTGTCTCCTGAAATAGGGTCTTACAGTCAAGTTCTGGGAGGTTATCAAGGGCTGTGGCAATAGCCTGTATTATTGTTGGAGTATCTTGGAATACCCTGACTGACAACTTGAAGGGAGACTTTGTCCTGCCTGGCACTGTGTTTTTTGTGGCATAACCTTCAGATCTCCACATGTGTTCCTATATGTCTTTTATGTGTATTTTTTCAGTAGGAGTTTGAATTAATCAACTTCACTCTGGTTTTCATACCATCTGAGCATTATTTATCTCTCCTCCGAACTCCCGCATATAACCCTTTCTACTCCCTCCCCATTTAAAGTATCCACTCTTCCCAAGGTACCATTGGTCCCTTAATAACATCTGTCTCCTACTATTTCTAGCTCCCACTTCCCTGTTATCCCCATGGTTCATTTCAATTTTCCTGACTCTTGTGATTACATTGGGATGTATACTCACATGTAGGGATTTGGAGGAAAGATCCACAAAATGAGAGAACATATGTCACTTGTTTTTCTGGGTTTCTGTTACTTCACATAGTATAAGTTTATAGTTCCACCCACTTACCTGAAAATTTCATGATTCTGTCTTTCATACTGCTGAGTAGAATTCCATTGTGTAAATGTACCGCATTTTCATTATCTATTGATTATTTGAAGAGCATTTAGGTTGTTTCCATTTCTTAACTATTGTGAAAAGAGTAGCAATAGACATGGCTGTGCAAGTATCTCTGTAGTAGGATGAGTTCCTTAGGTATATGCCAAGGAGTGGTATGTCTGGATCACAGGGTAGATTTATTTTTAGCTTTTTAAGAGTTTTCCACACTGATTTCAATAGTGGTTGCAACAGTTTGAAATCCCACCAACAGTGGATGAGCATTACCCTGTCCCCACATACCTGACAGCATTTGGTACCATTTGGTCTCTTAATCTTAGACATTTTGACAGGGGTCAGATGAAATCTTAAAAGGTTTTGATTTGCATTTCCATAATTACTAATGATGTTGAACACTTTTCCAGGAGTTCTTAGCCATTCTTATTTCTTCCTTTGAGAGTTCTCTGTTAGTACATAGCCCATCATTTAATTGCATCATTTGTCTTTCCTTTTGTGTGTGTGTGTGTGTGTGCTTTACACATTTTGGATATTAATTCTTTGTCAAGAGAACAGCTGGTGACGGCTTTCTTCCACACTGCAGGCTTCTGTTGACTTGATTGGTTGTTTGCCTTGCTGTACAGAAGGTTTTTAGTTTAATAAAGTCCTACTTGACTTACACAATCCTGTGTGATTGATGCCAATTTAGAAAGCTCTTTCCAGTACCTATATCTTATAGAGTACTGCCCATTTTTTATTCTAACAGTCGCATCATTTCAGGTATCACATTGAGGGTTTTGATCATGTGTAGTTGACTTCTCAGCAAGAAAAGTAAGATTCTAATTTTTAAGTAAGATTCTAATTTCATTACTTTACATCTGAAGATCAGATTTTACCAGTGCCACTTGCTGAAGATGCTCTATTCATCCAGTGTGTGGTTTTCACCTTTGTCAAATATCAGGTGGTTGTAATTGTGTGCACTCATGTTTAGGACTTCTATTTTGTACGGTGATCTACGAGTCTGTTTTTGTGACAATACCATACTCTTTTTATGACTATGACTCTGTAATATACACTGAGGTCCAGCATGGTAAACCCCCTAGCATTATTCTTTGAGCTCATGATTGTTTTGACTATCCATGGTCTTTTGTGTTTCCATGTGAATTTTAGGATCGATTTTTCTACTTCTGTGAAGAATGTCTTGGGGATTTTGATTGGTACTACATTGAATTTGGAAATTTTTATTGGTAGGGTGGTCATTTTTACTCTGTTGGTTCTACCAATCTGTGATCACAGGAGTTTATTTCATCTCCTGTGTCTTCCTTAATCCCCCTTTTTCAATGATTTGAAGTTTTCATTAAATAGGTCTTTAATGTTTTTGGCTATGTTTATTCCTAGATATTTTATTATTTTTTAGGGTATTGTGAATTGAAGTAATTCATAAACTCTTTCTCTGATTACTTATTTGTATATAAAAAGGTTACTTATTTTGTAGATTGATTTTTGTGATCTGCCATTTTGCTGAAAGTGCTAATCATTTCTAGTTTTCTGGTGGAATTTTTTTGGATCTCTTATATATAATACATCTGCTCTGCAAATAAGGTTAATTTGATTATTCTTTGCCAATTCGTATCCCTTTAATTTCCTTCTCTTCTTTGGTTCCTGATTTTCAAGAGAATGCTTCATGTTTTTCTTTATTTAGAATGATATTGACTGTGGCTTTGCTGTATATAGCATTAATTATGTGGGGGTATGTTCCCATCTACTGTATTTCCTTCTAGGAATTTTATCATAATTACATGTTGGATTTTCTCAGTTCTTTTCTGCTTCTATTGAGATAATCATGTGATTTTTCATCTTTAACCATTTATTTGATTTATTACATTCATTGACTTGCAAATATGCAACTATCCATGTATCTACCATTAAAGAAGTATAAAGAATAATTTCATAATGACTAATGCCATTCCTCTTAATTATGTACCACAACTTGATGGCAAGACACAATTGCTGAAGACACTATATATATGAGACATAAAACAAACATAGAGAAATAAACCTAGGACTGACTGCAAAGCTTCATCTCAACTGGATAGATTTCATAGTGCAGGAAGGGGCTATGCATACCACCAGAAAACAAAAGTAATAATCAATTTTAGTCATCTGTGTGCCTTTCAATCTACAATAAGGACTGGCCTTGCAAGATACACCTACCTGTGCAATAGTGATACAGATGTAACCACCCAGTTTAGATTGGATTGAAGGTCTTGCTTCATAAGATGAAGGCCAAACCTGGCACTGTTATCGAGGCCAAGAACTTGTGTCTGGACAGGTCACAGGTCTGAGGGGAGAATCTACTACCACTATTGTGTTAAACACAGTATTAAAAACAGCTCCTAATGAATTGTTGTTATACTTATTGATTAGTGCATTTCTCAACTCTCACCAGAGAAACTGATTCTTGCAGCATATGGAAATTAATAGAGATCCACCAAAGATCAACATGTAAAGAATCAGAAACTGAAGAATTCTCGGCCTTAAATGGGAGCTCTGTATCTTTATTTTTTATGAATAATTTTGATTTGAAGTCTATTTAGTCAGATATTAGAATTTCAATGTCTGTTTGTTTTTTTTAGTGTCATTTGCTTGGATTATTTTTTCCAACCTTTCCCCTTAAGATAGTACCTATCCTTGAAGGTGAGATAGTTTCTTGCTGACAACAAAAAGATAGACTTTCTTTTTTAATATTCTATTTATTATTCTTATGTGTATATGTTGCCTGCATGTATATAAGTGCACCCATGTCTGCGGAGGTCAGAAGAGGGCATCGGATCCTCTAGAACTAGAGTGACAGACAGGTGTTAGCCACCATGTGGGTGCTGGGACTCCAAACAGGTCCTCTGCAAGAGCAGTCAGTGCTTTAAATGATTGAACCATCTCTCCAGCAGCAGATTTTTTCTTAATCCATTCAACTAACCTGTGTCTTTTGACTGGGGAGTTGATAATATTTATATTTAAATTTATTGTTGAAAGATGTGTGTTGATTACTCTTTAATTAGTTTGTTTTCTTGGCCCTATTTTGTGTTTCCATAATTGTAGCTTACTTTGTTTAATCTTTGTATTTTCTTATGTGTGGGCATTCTTTTCTTCAGTCCTTTATATGGTTTTGAATATTCTCTGTGGGACTGAGTTTTTTGTATATTAATTCTTTTAGCTTATCCATGTCATGGAAGGTTTTTCTTTCCCCTTTGACTATGATAGACAGTTTTGCTAGGTAGAATATTCTGGGTTGGCATCTATGGTCATTTAGAACGAGAAATACTTTGGTTCAGGCTCTTCTGGCTTTTTAAATTTGTATTGAAAAGTCATTCTGATGGATTTTCCTATATATGTGGTTTGTTGTTTCACTCTATCAGCTTTCAGTATTCGAGCTCTTTCTTTGCACATGTACTGTTTTTACTATGGCATGCTCTGGGGAGTTTCCATTCATGTCCTGTCTATTTGGTGTTCTGTGTGTTTTTATTGGCATGGCTATATCTTTTCCTCACTTTAGGGAAGTTTTCTGCAATAATCTTGTTGAATATCTGGTCAGCCCCATTATATGGGATCCTTCCTCCTCTATGCCTATGATGTGTAAAATTGGTCATTTTATGGAGTCCCACATTGCCTGAATATTCCATTCCTGTGTTTAATATATATATGTATATATGTATATATATAATATACATATATATAATATCTTTTCTTGAGCTGTCAAATTCTTCAGTTTTATTATCCAGTCTCTTATTCTGTTTTCCATTCATTCATTTTGTAGTAGAAACCTTTTCCTCTTGTTTAAATTGAGTTATCCAGATTTTCAATTTCATCTTCATTTCAGCCTGAAGTTTATTTAATATTTATGTCTCTTTCATGAATTCACTTTTCAAATCCTGAGTTGTCTTTGTTATTTCATTCAAGTGAATATTTGTATTTTCTTGAGCTTTGATTAGAAGTTTATCCCTATCCTCTGTGTTCTTAGAGTTGGTTGTTTGCACGTTCTTTAAATGCATTGAATTCTTTGATCATGTTTATGATTGTGCTTTTAAATTGTGTATCCTAGTGTCCCTCTGGTAATTCTCATTGTAGAACACTCCTATAGGATTTATGGGATTTCGAAGCGAGGTATATTTTCTTTTTTCATATTATTTTTATTTTTCATTGTGGTCTAGACGTGGATTTCTTTTGTTGCTTGTGATTC
This sequence comes from Nannospalax galili, assembly GCF_000622305.1. Lineage (NCBI taxonomy): Eukaryota > Metazoa > Chordata > Mammalia > Rodentia > Spalacidae > Nannospalax > Nannospalax galili. The sequence goes on along the minus strand of NW_008349074.1, from coordinate 158,709 downwards.
TGGTATGAAACTCAAGTCTGTCTTTGTTGAATTGACTTTTGATTCTGTTTTTATTGTTGATGCGGGCTGGTTGCTTTCTGATTTGGTAGGAATAGTTCTTTGTTCTGAACTTCAGGTTACCTCTTTTTATTTTATGTTGGAGGAACTAGATAGATCCAGGCAGGCTAGTCAGGAGTTCTCCAGGAAGGCAGAGGAGCTCTGGTTAGCCAGGCTTTTTCTGGCAGCTTCTGTCAGACAGGGCCAATGTCCCAGGAGTCAGGATCAGAACAGAATAGTCAGGCTTCTACTAGCTAGCCAGAAAGGACTGAGCCCTGGAGCAGTGGGAGGGACTAAAGATGATAAAAAAGCAGGGACATGAGAGTACTGAGATTTTGTCAATTCACTTATGGTGGATCAGACAGTCTCAAGGCAGCCTCTGTGGGACAGGACCTAGGCACCAGGAGAGTGGATGGGAACAGAATGGCCAGCCAAGATATATTTCCATTTCTATTTTATTTTATATTTTATGTATATGAGTGTATTTCCAGCATGCATTTTAGTGCATCGATATCATGCAATGCCCATGCATGTCATAAGAGAGTGTTGAAGCCCCTGGAACTGGCGTTATGGATGGTTGTTAGCCACCATGTGGGTACTCAGAACCAAACATGGGTCCTCTGCAAGAGCAGCCAGTGCTCTTAACCACTGAGTTCTCCCTGAGAGCTAGAGATAAGTGGCTGCTCTTAACCACTGATATTTTTGAGGCTATTGTGAATGAGATTCTTTCCCTGATTTTTTTCTCCAAATATTATTAGTATGAAAAATGAATACTGATATTTTTGGTGTTAATTTTGTATCATGCTGCTTTTCTGAATGTGTTTATTAACTGCAAGTGTTTTCTGGTGGAGTTTAGAGACATAGAATTATGTCATGTGCATATAAGAACACTTAGATTTCTTCCTTTCTTATTCGAATTCCCTTTATCTTCCTTTCCTGTGTTTTGCCCTAGGCTAAGACTTCAAGCACTATATTGAATGGGAGTGGAGAAAGTAAATGCTCTCTCCAATTGTCCATTACTTGCTCCTTATTTTACTAAAAATTCTTTAATTGTTTTCCCTCTATTTAGAATGATTTTGGCTGTGAACTGAATTTGTATTTCCTTTATTATACAAAGATACATCCCTTGTATCTCTAAAATGTACAGGATTTTTATCATGAAGGTATATTGGATTTTGTCAAAAGTCTTTCCTTCATCTACTAAAATGAAAATGTGCTTTTTATTCTTCGGTCTATTTATGCGGTTAATTATATTTACTGATTTATAAATCTTCAAACATCTCTTCTTTTCTGAGATGAAGCTAACTTGATCATGGTGAGTGATCTTATTGATATGTTCTTGAATCCACTTTGCAAGTATTTTATTGAGAAGTTTTATGTCTGTTCATCAGGTAGGCTAATGTATAATCTTGAAATATCATGTACTGGAGTGGACATTGATATTATCTGTGTTTAATCATTCTATCAAATTTAGGGGAGGAGATAAAAAGTATGGAAAATATTATGAAAATTATCAAATATTACAAGTTACTTTTAAGCAGAGTAATTTTTATTGCAAAATTTCCCTGATTACAGTGTTTGCCTTTCATCCAATGCTACTGTCTTTTTTGGAATGTAATCTTTCACTTCAATGGTAGATTAGATAGGTTATGAATTGAGACATTTAAAATTATCCTATGGATCACAGATTACAATGCAAATAATGCCTAAAAAATATGTATGCTATTAACTGAAAATGAGTAGGTTTCCTGGGAGATTCTAAAAAGCCAAAGATTCTAAAAAGCCAAATTCAAGGGTCTGGAGAGATAGCTCAGTGATTAAGAGCACTGGATGCTCTTGCAGAGGACCTAGGTTTGGTTATCATCCCCCACATGGCAGCTAACAACCATCCATAACTCCAGTTCCTGGGGATCCAATGCCTCCTCTGACCTCCACAGATGTTACATGACACAAGTGCACTTACATACATGCTGGCAATACAGTCATATA
>NW_008349074.1:150739-156671 GCF_000622305.1 Nannospalax galili | reverse complement strand
TTTTATTAAAAATTCAATTAAATTAGAAAAGGGAGCAGTCACCACAACCCATGAACGTTAATATGGATACAACTCTTCATCAACAACTTTGTAATTATACTAGGTTAAGGTTATCAAAATATTTGAGTGAATTAGAAAGATATTAACAATCCTCTGCACTTAAGAGCAATATCATAACTTATACAAGTCATAATTTTTGTGTTCAAAGAATGAATGTTATAATGACTTTTATTTTCATAATTACATTGGCTGGGTATATATCACTTAATACACTAATGATTTTTATATAACAAATACCAAATTTTGCTATCTTTAAAAGTGGCACATGGTCTTGTGTTCCAATTGTTCTCATTTCAGAGCCTAAGCATGTCTGATGCCCGAAAATTACAGAGAGAAGTGAGCTCACTGTAAATCCAGTACTGCATCTTGCTAATTATGGCCTATACTAAAACAGTAACATAAACGTTTGTTTCAAGTGAAAATATACTGAAGTCAGAAGTAACTTCTCGTGAGTTTATTCATCATGAATTTAGTTTCTGAGCTAAAATGTCTTTCATTCTTCCTTTATCCACATATCATCCCTCTTTTTTCAATATAATCTCTAGATCTATGTTTCTGTTTCATTCCATTTCATATTTCTTTCAGAATTTATTCTCGTAGCTTCTATCCTCTGTACTGATAGGTGCATCTAAGAATTAGAATTGGAGATATATGTAGCCATAGAATGGAATTCTAAGAAACATGCTGTATTATAATGATTATTTCTAAAAGTCTTCTCATTTCCTCTATCTAAAGACATATTTGGATGTAAAAGCAAATTTTGTGCTGTTTATTTGAGACAAAGTTTCATGCAGCCTAGCCTGACCTATAACTTCCTACAAAGCTGGGGATGACCTTGAATTTCTGACCTACCTGCCTCTACCCCCCAAATGCTGGGATAACAGGTGTACACCACTGCATCCAGTTTTTGTGGTACTGAACATCAAAATCAGGCCTTTGTGTGTACTAGGCAAAAATTTTACCAACTTGGCTTTACTCTCACTACCAAGTTTAACATTTTCTCTGACTGAGCTGCGTGATCCAGTTCCTTTATCTTGTCTTCAAGTGCTGATATTCCCTCATCCACCATAGCTAGCTGTTTATGCCTCAAAATTCCCAAAGCAAGATATATAGAAGACCTTACCCAAGAATAGCTTTAGTTCAGTAAAATCCCCATGCATGAAAGCAAATGAATGTTATCGGAATTTTGGGGATCTCTTCATGGTCACCAAGAAGATACAGAGGAAAACAGATTTCCATTTCAAAGCTCTTAATCTCATTCATAAGAGAATATAATAATGGACTCAAATGGAAGCTTTAGGACAATTTTATTAGAATTTAAGGAAAAATATTCAGGGCAGGCAGACTGTAAATCTCAGCTGTTGCCTTGAGGGGGTGAATGGAGGGGAAAAAGAAAAAAAGCCATAAAGCTGTATGGGTTTAGAGCTGCCATGGAGGTCAGACACACCTGACTAGCAGTAGTTCATGATATTTCTGATTACCCTCACCTACTTAAATGATGAGAATTTAGAAAGACGCTGTTTGTTCCAAACATCAAAGGCCCATCTGGACAGGAATGTTCTTTAATAGACTGATGGATGTGATAACATGATTCTGTTCTAGCCTCAACTGTAGAATCAGAAACTAACTAGTGATCATAAGGAAAACTTATAAATTTACCCTAGGCCTGAGTGACAGTTATTTTGAAACTGCAAATTTTGAGTCAATGGGAATGATCACTCTTTCACATGAACCCAGTTCGGACCCTTCAATTTTACCAAGTTCATAATTTCAAATGATCAGTCATGAGACTCAGATTTGACTTTGCCATTTTTTTTCATGTAAAGAGGTTATGAATGTGAAGCACAAAGAATAATCAGAGATTTTATGGCTATGCAACCAACTATTATTTTAGCTATGTAATTGCAGAATCTAAAAATATCTCATGCTTTATAACTACTTAAAAGGTCCTAATATTAAATATTAAGGTATAATGTATTGATTTATATATAGTTGAAATGTAGTTTCATTTAGATTATGCACATTTATGTGTGTGTGCACATGCGTGTGTGCGTGTGTGTGTGTGTGTGTGAAGGCACCCCTGTATGTGCTGGTACATATATGTACACATGTAGGTAAAGGCCAGAGAACAACCATTGCTGTTATTCCTGTGGTGCTGCTGTCCGCCTTCTTTTTTATTTAAGTAGGTTCTCTCACTGTCCCAGAACATTCCAGGTAGTCTGGGCTGATTGGCCAGTGAGTCCCAGGGATTCACCTCTTTCTGTCTCTAGGTACTAGGATTGCAGACACACTTTATCACATTCAGTTTTTTTTACTTTTTATTTTTGTTTTATATGTATGAGTGTATTACCTGCATGTAGGTAAGTGCACCTGTGCCTTGCAATGCCCGCAGAGGGTCAGAAGAGGCTGTCGGATCCCCTGGGACTGGAGTTACAGACAGTTGTTAGCTGCTATATGGGTGCTGGGATCTGAACCCGAGTCTTCTGCAAGAACAACCAGTGTTCTTAACCACTGAGCAATCTCTCCAGCCCTACTTTTTATTTTTATTTATTAATTTTTAATGTGTATGAGTGTTATGCCTGCAAGTATGTAAGTGCTCCCATATCATGCAATGTCCACAGAGGCCAGAAGTGGGTGTCAGATCCCATGCAACTGGAGTTACATATGGTTGTTAGTCACAATGTGGGTGATGGGATTTGAACCTGGGACTTCTGCAAGAATAGTCAGTACTCTTAACTGCTAAATCATCTCTCTAGTCCCTCACATACTTTTTTTTTAAGGGATCTATGATTGAACTCAGGTCATCACTCCCACAGGTAACTGAGGTTTCTTCCCACCCCATCTATGCTATATTCTTAAGCAAAAGAATCCCATATGCTGGAGGAAGAGAACCAGCTCCTGCAAATTCTGACCACCCCACCTGTGATGTGGCAAGCACATGCTTTCCTTACCCTCAGTATAGATAAATATTAAAGAAATTATAAAAAGAATTAAAATTGAAATTACTGTTTGAGTATTTCCTTCTTTAAGACAAACTTCTAATCATATAAAATATAACTTGGTCACTTTGACAGTTAACATATTGCTTGGTTCAAAACAATCATCTGAAATCTCCTAGGCATTAATCAAATGACAGGAATGAAAAGCTATTCAGAAACCACAGGTAAAACTAGAACAGAAACAAAGTTCAGCCTGTGAGTTCCCACTCCCAAAACAACTTGTAAACAACTTAAGAATATTCTTCATCAAAATTATTGTTATTATTTACAACTTTATCTTTTAATATACGTATGTTTGCTGTATCTGAAATGCATTCATCCACTATGCTTAAAATTTTTTCTTCCATTCATTGATTTTTTAAAATTATTTTTATTTATTTGTGTGTGTGTGTGTGTGTGTGTATGGTGTGTATACATAAGTTTGTGTTTACCATGTGCATTCAGATGCCCAGAGAGGTGCAGGTGGTTGTGAGCCACCTAGTCAGGGTGCTAGGAACTGAACCTGGATCCTTTGTGCCTGGGTCCTCTGTAAGATCAGCCAGTGCTCTTAACACCAAGTCATCTCTCCAGGGTCTTCTTTTTCTCTTTTTAAGACTCAGTGTGCCATTTGAATCTTTCCATGGTTATAGGTCTTTTCCTAGATAAGTAGATGTTTCTTCTTTGGGGCCTACATTAGTACTTTACTGACTTCCATCTCATCTGGTCTTTACTTCTTGGACTATAAATTATCGTACCTATCACATTCTGCTGGAATGAGTAGGACACTATTTTGAATCATCATTGTACAAACTATATCTAATTACTTTATTTACTTTTTATGGTCTTTCTGCTAGATCCTGGTTCTGTAGCTTAGATTATAACTAAAAATATCAAGGCTATTTTTCCTAGGAGTGATGTCTGATCTGACAGATATAGGATGAGTTTAGGTAGATAGAATTCCAGAAAAAGTAAGTGTATGCATGCATGACAGAAGCATGGGAGGAAAATAAGTATAAGCCATACATGTTGTTTTAAAAACACAGTGATGGTTGAGGAAGGCTTAATCAGAAGATTATTAGTGACCAAGAAAGAGCATAAATATGAAAGAAGTGGAGATGGAGAGCCCTGAAGCCATGTTAAAGTCTTATGTATCTCTTTGAGATGCTTGGGTGTTGTTCTAGTTACCTTCTCTACTTCTGTGATAAAGTGCTTACTGAAAACAATGTGGAGAGGAAGGGATTTGTTTGGCTTAAGGCTCACAATGCTTAATCAAAGGAAGCCAAGCAGGAACTCAGGGAAGGAACCTGGATGCAGGGACTGAAGCACAGACCTTGGAGGAATGCTGCTTACTGACTTGCTCCCATGGATTTTGCTTTGTCTGCTTTCTTGTATAACTGCAGACCACCTGCCCAGGGGTGGTACCACTTACAATGGGCTGTGCCCTCCTACATGACTTCAAGCAAAAAATGCCTAACAGGTATGGTTACAAGTCAATTTGACAGAGGAAATCCCACAACTGAGGTTCTCTCTTCCCAGGTGTGCCATGATGACAAACGAAGCTGTCCAGCCCAGACATTAATGTTCCAACAGTCATTTGTGTTTACATTTACATTAGCGCTGCATCATTTTAGATACAAAGCAGGGAAACGTGAAAGACGTATTAATAAGTGAAACAGATGAATTGATAAATGCTGACAGCACAACATACAGATGCTGCAGGCCTGAGCTGAAAGGATGTTTCCATAAATATTGAGGACACAAACTTATCAGTGTACATTATAAAGTGAAGTATTATTTCATGAAAAGCTGTATGAAAATGAAAAAATGCAGTCTTTGTTCTAGAAGAATGAGAGTCTGCTCATACATTGATAATAGTTATTGAATGAGTTGTGAAAGGAATTACACAGTTTTTTTTTTTTTTGCTTTAATTTAAGAATTTCTGTTTTACATTTTCAATGCTGAAGGGTTTTATTTTTCATTGAATGTCCTTTTATTTTCTCCTAAGCTAATCAGCAGATAAGATCCAGGCTGAAAGATAAAATTTAAAGTAAGAGGAAACAAGATCTGAAATCAGTTGGAAGATAGGCCTATTGTTACACACCTGGGGGGTTATCTTACGTTAACTGATGTGGAATGACCCATCTTAATTGTAGGCAGGGTTATTCCATGGGCAGAGGGTGCTGTATGTATAAAATGGGGACAGTAAGCTGAGCAGTAGCATGCATTCATCTCTCTATGTTTCCTGGTTGTGGAAGCAATGTCACCAGTGTTTGGAGAACCTGCCATCTTGACTTCTCAGCTATGATAAACTATGCCATGAAATGTAACCTAAAAAAACCTCCTTCTCCTTTATTTTCTCCCAGTTCCTTTTGTCAGAGCATTTTATCACAGCAACCAAAGAGAAATTAAGGCAACTCTGTGTGTGTCTTCTGGCTTCAGAACAGACTGACTTAACATTTCTAAATTAACTGGTACATAAAGTAGGACACACTTTACACAGAGTTAATTACTTGGTGGCCTAGTATAATTAAAATTGATTTTCTTTTTTAAAGAGATAGGATCTTGCTATATTCTTAGGTGAACCAGAATCTCTGAGATTAATTAATCTCATGTCTCAGACTCCAAATTAGCTTTATACTGCAGGTATGCATCAGGGACACAGTTTACCACAATCCGCTGCACAAAAAAACTCCTCTGATGAGGTCTGAGAGCTGCATTAATCTACAAGTGGGGAAATAGGAACCTAGATGGCACTTTGATACTGTGTTCATTTAGCAAAAATATATTAGAAGGTTCATTCCTCAGACCTGTGAGCTGCCCATTTTACATTCTTCCTAAGAATTATCCCTATATCATATTTTCTTTATTTAAGAATTTAATAAAGAAATTTAATT
>NW_008349074.1:114002-150653 GCF_000622305.1 Nannospalax galili | reverse complement strand
TTTAATTTTAAATTTTAAATTATTTAATAGCATTATCTTATGTTTCTAATTTCTATTTCATCCTTTCCTTCCATATTTCTCTCTTGACAGAAACATGTTCAGAATAAAAGCAAACTTTATGCCTTATTTTGATGCTTTGATGTCTTGAATTCTTATCCGATGGAGTTATGTTTGCATTTCTCTAAAGAAGTATCACCTTGCTAAAGAATACTGTGCAGGGCATGGACATTGCCTGATATATCAGATATCCAACCTAATGAATCATATTGTATATTTTCACATCATCTTCATGTATTCAAAGTTTGAAAAGTATAGGTTTCTGTAGTAGAGTCCACATTCCATTACGTTGACCTACCTTTCTAAAACCTAGCCAACAGTTCCTGGCTATCATGCCACCTGAACTGGAACTGCATAAGAAATCTTAAACTTTTCAGTGACTTTTGATCTAGTCATGTCTTTCTTGATATCTCTATAACTAATCTTATCCTTTAAAAAATTTCTTATTTTCTCCTATATGATACTTTCCTGTGTAATAGGAACAGTTTATATGATATTAAGGAACATATATGCATGGCTGACTACATATACTTACATTTACCTATGGTAAATTAAACATAGGTATGCACTATCAGATATTTTAGTACTTAATGACCTCTCAATAGTGAATATTAAAATAACTAAGTACAAAATCTTCTTAAGTTTGAAATGTAGGAATATGACTGAAGGAATTTGAATGGATATTTTTAAGATTTCATTGGATAAACTCACACAGAGAAACATCTGAATACAAAACGACTCAGTAGGACTTAAGAAATATAACATAATGCATCAAATCCTATGGATGGGTTATGGTGGGGATGCAGAGAATGGAGGGGGTCTAGGTGATTAAGATGTATTGTATGAAATCCACAAAATTCAATAAAATATACATTGAGAGAAATGTTTCGGCATTCTGTAATCAATGGGTAGAGACATAATTTTTAAAAATATTTTATTTGTTATTTTCATTTCATGTGTATGAGTGTATTGGCTGCATGTATGTGAGTGCACCTATGTCATGCAATGCCACAGAGATCAAAAGAAGGCTTCAGATTTCCCTGGAACTGGAGTTAAGGATGGTTCACAGCTGCCATGTGAATGCTGGGAATTGAATCCAGGTCCTTTGCAAGAGCAGTCAGTGCTCTTAATCGCTGAGCCATCTCTCCAGCCTGAGACATAAAATTTTAAATGTGGCACAATACTACCATCAAACCATCTATTTGAAAATACTTAAGCCAATTAAACTCCAAGATGCATTAATATTACCAATGGTTTTCATCTTCACAAAATTATAATCACACCAGTCTTTTAATTTAAAATTCTTCTTACCAAGGACACTACATCTATTTTCTTACAGTCACTCTTATCTTAACTACAAATATATCAAACAATACATTACTTCAGTTTATGTTAAGAGTTCAGGGGCCAGGCAGAGGTAAGTTGCAAAGCACTTATCTTGCATGCATGAGATCTTGTATTTGCTTCCCAACAATAAACATTAAATAGAGTTCAATTTTTTTAATGTATTGAAATAATTCCAAGTAGAATTCAGATACATTTTTGTGGGTCTCTCCCTCCCCTTGTGAGACTTTGGCCACTGACCCAAGAGAACAAAGGGAGCAGAAGCAATGAACAGCGTCAGAATGGCCAATGAGCACAACAGAAAAGACCTTCTGGGAGTTTGTTTCAGCTCGTTTATTCAGTGGGGGTCAGGGGAAAATATAGGGTAGACACAGTAGCCAAAGCTTCACCTCATAGGTGTTCATAGTATGCTTTATTTGAATGTGGCAGGAGGGCCCTATCATCTGGCTATAGTGCAATGCCTAATTGTAATAAAGAAAAATCCTAAGGGAAGTTTTTTGCAGGCAATAATGTCAAGGTCATGTTCTAAATAAGGGCACGCATCTGTGCTTGGAGGCACTTTCGAGATAAGGTCAGGCAGAGAGCAGGAAGCCCCCCATTGAGAAAGGGAGTCCTCCATACAGTGGTGAGCTCCTTAGAGCTACCCAGACATGGTGGACTGAAACCTTAGCAGCAGGGTCCCCTAGCATCTCCCTCTGTTTTGTTTTATAATGGAGAAGTGTCATCATAAGCATTAAGAGCCAACTCATCTATCTTGGGAGAATCCAAAGTTTGATAACTGACCATGACCTGATTGCCAGTAATTTTTGCAATGGCAGTAATTTGTCAGTGAAGAAATTGTATGAAACAGGGAGCAAGCATCAAAATGACACAGCATAATCAGGGGCCTACTGATATTGTAACATTCCCCCTCTGAAGAGGTAACTCAAAATCTTTTGGGGATAAGAGCACCCAAATAATTTTAACCTTTTTGGCCTTTGGGACAGAGCATTTTGTTAAAAGGCCCAAGGACATTTTGACTTTTAGCAAAAAAAAGAAACTGGTTACTTTTCTTTGGGGTCTTTTTACCCTAGCTTCCTAGCCAATTTCTATCTCCTATTTTTATCACACCACACTCTGAAGAGGCTTACCCAAATTGCCAATAGGGAATTGGGATGCAGACCTTTCTGGATTCTTCCATGCTGAACAGGGACACAGGGTGAGGCAATTGGGGTACCCCCTTCAGTGGGTCTATCTAAAAGATTCCCAAATTGCATAACTCTTAACTATAGGGAGAAAAGGAAGGTGCTTGACTGGTGCCTGGGAGATGTGAAGGAAAAGTAAAGGTAAGAGTAGTTAGTATTACAATTTCTAGGCAGGGAACCAGAAAATGTCCAAATTAAAGTCCATTGGAATTTTTTGATAAGGGTTTCCAAAGGCATCCATCTAACGGTTTCCTCCTCATTTTTCTTTTGTCTGCCAAGCCTGGACTGATGATTGATGAGCTCAGGATTTGTTCTCAGGCACTTTGATAACTGTTGGAGTGGCTAGAATCAGCTCCCTCTTAAATGGCCTCTAGATAGGGAAAGAAAACAAATTCAGCCATCATTTTAGAACAACAGTGAGTTGCTTCCCTCAGCTGAAGGTGGGCACTACAGTATTGCAGACCAAGAATTGAAGTCTTACAGCTGAGTAGCATTGGCTTACTAGAAACAAATCATCAATGAGAAATAAATGCCTAAATAACATCTTATAAGAACTTAAGTCTAATGTTTGGGATGTGTAATCCCTTGAACTCTTAAAGAAATATACTGATGACTTTAATCTTTGGTTATACTTTCCTTTTGGGTGTTTAAGGCCACACAGTTGCCCCAATTAAACCAATTTATTTTTACTCTTAAGGTCGTATAAGGATTTGGTCCTTTGGGTCACATGGGCTTGGGGGGATCACCTGGCTCCTCCAGCTTTTCTTTCACCAGTTCCATCTACATGAAGATAAGTCAAGAGGTCTTGCTTGACCTGGGCTTCGCTTGGAAGCATGGAGGAAATGTTTCCTTTGTGTTGACCCTCCTCTTTGCAGACTGGACACTGGCTCAAGTCCATCTTCTGGGGTCTCCATCGCCTCCCTGAACAAGAGGACAGGTGACTTACCAAAGTTACAGGACATTTGAGAGATGCTCCATATCCCCTGGAACTTTGTTTGACCTTGGAGGGCAAGTAACAAAAGTAGTCCCTTTAGGTCCCTCTGACCACATTAGTATAGGCCTCAAAGTCTGGCTCTTAAACATCCAAGAAGGTTAGTTACACTAATCTGGTGTTTTTAATTACCATGTGCCATGTAGCCAAAGCTTGGGCAAAACCCAAACATTTTTAAATAAACCTTGATAAGACATCCTTAAAGTAGTTGACTAAGCTATGACCTTAGAAATTTTAAGATATTTTTTTCATACTTGATAAATCTTAACAAACCTACTCAGACCTCCATCACTTGAACTCACAGAGGATCCGCCTGCCTCTGCCTCCCAAGTGCTGGGATTAAAGGCGTGTGCCACCATGCCCGCCTTTCTCATTTTTAACAAAATATCTCTACTCCTGTATCCTAACATCTTTTGCCTTACCACTTTCTTTCTTAATAACCATGAGACATAATACCATTAACAAATAAATTTGCCATTTGTTGTGAGAATTTTTTTCTGGGGATACTAAGCAATGATTTTCCACTTTTAAGGTTTTGGTGTCAAACCAATGTTTGATTATATTAAAATTTTTCTGATGGACCGATGAATTTATTCAGCACACTTACAGAGATGACTGAGGGGTTCCTGAGGTATATGAGTGACCTGAGCACATGTACACTGGAAAGCCTTAACCCAGCATGGAACAAGCCTTTTTTTCCTGGCCTTCCCCAGATAATATACTTTAGTTCTCCCCAAACCCAGGAGGCCATGTGATTAGGACCAAATTACATACAGTTGACTGGGAAGAGCATCTGGATGCTCAGGTGAGGGTCCAATGACCCTGATTACCCCTTCTCCTTTAATTAAGGAATATGATAGTCAAGTCAACAAATCCAATTGTGATGATCTTTTGTTAGTGGACCCAGCAGAAGTCATGAAGATGGTAGTTGTTTGACTTAGAAGAAAGTAGTGTGTGGCATCATCTTATTAAAAGAACATGGAATCTAAATTATGTACATAAGATAATGTAATAAGTTAATATTACCGGTGTTCACGCTGTTTTATAAGTTTCCAGGTAAATGTTATAGAAAGCACAAGAGGTTAAAATTTTTTTACCTTATGTAGTTTAGAGAGTGGTCTAAGAAAACCTTGCCTTCGGTGGAAAGAAGCAATTGGTACATAGTTAAACATTATTGAATTGATGTTTACACTCTCCAGCATAATCGAGTCAGGAAAACTGTGCTATAACCCTGTTCAGACTTTAATAAACTCTTTTAATAACAAATTATAAACAATTCTATAAATAAATTTACCAAGCAACTAATATTTTACCTCACATATATAGAGATGAATAATTATCTTAAATATATTATTATATTGTATAAACTTTGAGATTCCCTTGTAAGCCTTGAAGCAGGTTTTAAACAACCAAGTCTCCTTTAAAGGTTTAGAGATGTTTTACATAGACTGGGAAAATGTTTATTGCATATAAAACATATCTAAACATAAAGATGATTTGCACCCTGGAGCAGAAGCAATCATTCCTTAAAAGTTAATTTAATAGGAACCATATTGTAATTTAACATTTTTAGTTTATAAGAGAACTTACTTACAAGCCAATTTGATATCTAGTAAATTATTATTTAATAATTGTTTCATTAGTATTAAACATAAATCTACATATTCATAACAGTCTCATTCAATAAATACTGTGGTTAGACACAATGTCACAACAAACCACTTTAAAACCAACACTGATTATGTTGACAAAATTTTGATCAGATGCATATGAAAGAAACTCTTAAAAAAGCCAGCAGTACTTTACATATACATCCATATACATACACACATACATATATATATATATACACACACACATATATATATATACATATATGTGAGAATCTCATATCAAAATGGATGTGTTGGACAAAGCCATAAACACTGATGAGGTAGAATGAAGCAACTGGTACATATTTAAGCATTATCAAATTGATGTTTACAGCTTTTAGCATATTCAATTAAGGAAAACTGTGATGTTTTAGTTACTGACTGTGGAATTCTAGGTAGAAGATCTCTCTTTAAAAAAAATCTATCCTATTGTTTATTAAGTAGTTAAATTTATCTTTGTATTACCATACATTTCACATTAGTCTGTGTTAGTGACTTTACTCAGTATTGTGACCAAATAGAGAATCCCATTAACTACTGTTACTATAGACAGTAATACCCTCTATTGAAATTAGTTTACACTTTAGCCATTTTTAATTGTACAGTTCATTTACTCTTAGGCTGTTTTGTTGTTTATCTTTTCTTGTCCCAGGGTCAGAGGGTCAGCCTGAACCTGGAAAAATCTTGGAGAACATGTCTTGAGATAATAGGCTTCAGTCTGAAGTGGGAGGGCCATTACCATCTCCAGAGTCAGCATCTCAGGGAGCTCAAATAGCATGTGACAATTTAACAATATTTAATACAAAAAGGCATTTGTTTTTCTTTAAAAGTTTAGAATTGTTTGTCTATATTTTACTTTTAAACTAAGGCAAGATTGTTAACTTGCATGGTGAATTACTTTGAAGAGGGCTGTCAGTCTGGTTTGGAAAAAACATTTTATAATTTATTATAAATGATCTTAGATTAAGTGCCCATGACCTGGGGAATAAGAAACACAGAAAACAATGGTACCTAAAACAAAATGCAAAGAGACAACATCATAATACTCTTTTCTTTTTAGTCTGTCCATGACATGGTAACTAGAAGGTACCCAGGGAATGATGTGGCAGGGACAAAACAAGCCTATTGTAACTGAGCATCAGAGAGGGAAATACTCTATTCCAGAGAAAAACAGGCTTAGAATCACAATGCAGAAAAGGGTAGCATTTGGGAGCAGTGGAGTCTGCATCTTAAGTCTCCCATCCAAGTAGGTGATGCCTTTTAACCTCTCATAGTTGTACCTATGCGTTGGTAGTAGCTTGTCTCCCATGGGCCACCATAGACACCACCACCATGGGAGAAAAGGCCATGACCCGCGCCATGCCCTCGGTGCAACCCAGCCACCATCCAGGTACATGCAGCACAAAGGTGCTTTCCCCCAAGAGGAAGCCCATGAAGACGTGGAGGACTATGGGAGAAAGCCCTCCACACTGGGCAGTCATCTCAGATGAGGTCCTTCCCCAAGAAAAAGATTATGGAAAATAAATGGCTTTTAAAATATTTTTTCTGTTTATCCATGGGGCAAACTGCTTTGAATGCTCCTCAGCCACCCACTGCTTTAAATCCCTTTTTTTTTGTTTGTTTGTTTGTTTTGTTTTGTTTTCTCTCTTTCTCACAGGGAAGGCCAATTTAAATTCTCACCTACTTGGTTTGGCCTGACCCTGAATGTCCTGAGGCAATATAACAAAATGGATAAGGAAATTTATTAGCTCTCTTAACAGTTGAATTCAATGTGTGTAAAAATCCCTGCATGATAGAACTTTAGGGAGTCTTTGTTTCTAGGGGTGTTGTTCAAGATAAAAAAGGAAAGTGGGTGAAACGCCGATTCCTAGGGGAACATTCCCAAGACCTGAAGGTCTCAGGGTATTCCTCGCTGGTCCACAGCACAAGCCTGACCATAAGTTTCAGAGAACGGGTGACCACTCTAAGAGCATTTAATTGGTCATTGCATGACCGGGTTTTGCATTAGAAAGATGTATAGATAGGAGGTCTTTGTGTACACCCGGGCAGGCAGTTGGAGTCAGTTCAGAGGACTAAGAACCTTCAGCTAACATCAGGGAGTAGCCCTGATCAGAAAGCCTCAGTTGCTCCTTCATCTTTAATGGTCTCACATGAACACTCAGACTGAAAGTAAAAGGGGGAAAGGAAAGGCTGCAGATCCTCAAATGTGGGATGGCCAAGGCAAAGCTGCCACTACCCTCTGTAGAGGGGATACTCACAAACTCCATGTGTTCCAGGAGCCCCACGTTCAGGCACCAGCTGTGGGTTTCTCCCTCCCCTTGTGGGCCACTGGCCACAGACCTACAAGAACAAAGGGAGCAAAAGTAACGAACAGGGTCAGGACAGCCAGTGAGCGACAGAAAAGAACTTCAGGGCATCAGTTTCAGTGAGACAGCTCGTTTATTCAGTGGGAGTCAGGGAAAAATTTGGGTGGAGATGGTAGCCAAACCTTCACCTGATGTGTCCATAGTATGCTTTATTCGAATGCGGCATGAGGACCCTGTCATCTGGATATAGTGCAATGCATAATTGGAATAAAGAAAAAACCTAGGGGAAGTTTTTTGCAGGCAACTATGCCAATGTCATATTCCAAATAAGGCCAGGCATCTGTGCTTGGTGGCACTTTCCAGATAAGGTCAGGCAGCGAGCAGGAAGCCCCCATTGAGAAAGGGAGTCCTCCATATAGCACCGAGCTCCTTAAAGCTATCCAGACATGGTGGACTACAACCTTAGCAACAGGGTCCCCCAATACATTTTTATAATTTTTTAAACTTTCTTCTTCTGTGGGTTTTTACTTTCATTTTGACAAATTGCCCTTCGGATAACTTCCTTTTAACTCAGGGACTGAAGCTCATTTGTAGAGTGTGCTAAGCATGTACTAGGCCTAGAGTTCAGCATTGTGCACAGAAACTAACAAACAAATAAAAAAACCAAAAAAACTAGAAACAAGAATGCTTACTTTTAATTTTATTCTTAAGAAGGTCATTCAAAAAATGCAAAATGGGCATTTTTTTCTTGATTTCATTTTATATTACTTAATCTCATTACAACTGAGAACTTTTTTAATCGAAGAGCCTGCTCACTTTTTTCCACATAAAAGACATTTTATTCATGAATAGTTCTTTTTACCCTGCTGTGATATCATCAATTTTAGATTAATTTTGATATTTCTGGGTTTTTTTTGTTTCTTTCATTTATCTGTCTTTTTGACTATGTGGAAATGATTCATTTAAGAAAATTATAAGCATATTTTGATACTTAGAAGAGTAATGTGCTTTTTCAAAGATTAAAGTTATAACAATAGCTAAACACAGTATATGGAATTTTAGTCTTAAAATTTTGATTCTGTATATGGTTCACATAAAATGATCACTATTAAACAGCTCTCATTTTGCAAATATTGAATTTCCCCTTACAAGATCATGGACTAGAGTCTAGGCATAGCACCATGTAAGTACTTTGCCAATAGGAGTATTTGAGCACTTTCTGACAGTCTGCACAGAGCTTAGATATCCCTATTCTCTCTCCATCAAGGTATTGTCAATTGGGGGTTGTGTGGGCTACACATAGATTTGTGTATAGGGCCTGTTTATCTCAGAGGGGGAAAATCACAGAGAAATATAAGTGGATATAGAAAATAGTACTGGATCCATGGAAATCAGCAATTTTGCACTGGAACATTTAGGAGAATGTGGTCTGCTTCAAATTGGGACAAAATTTTAAAAGCAAAATAAATGTGACTTCAAATTCCAAACATTCCCAATGTGTTCTATTCTCATCAAGGTAACTGAAGATACTAGAAGAAGTAACTTGAAAATAATCTAGCTTGCTGATCTTGAAGAGTATGAATAACTCTTCAGAACTACTAAAAGCAATGGGTGAATAAGTATTTAGAAGTATGGAAAATTTACTGTGAAGTGAAAACAGCATCCCTACATATGCTAGTGAGAAACAAGAGTAGAAAAATTAAATAGGAGGGATAAGAAGAAGAAGAAGAAGAAGAAGAAGAAGAAGAAGAAGAGGATAAACACCTGACCAAGAAAATACAAATATATGAATGAATGAAATGATAAAGATGATTCAGAATTTGAAAAGTGATGTCACAAAAAAGATACAAATATTGAAGAAAACTCAGGCTGAAATGAAAATGGAATTGAAAAACTCAATAAGTCAATTTGAAATGACAGGAAAAAGCCTCATCAACAGAATGAATGAATTGGAAAACAGAATATCAAGATTGGAAGGTAAAGTTGAAGAATTAGACCACACAAGCAAAGAATACGAATTCTTTAATGCAGGAATGTAATATTCAGAGTATCTGGGAAACCATGCAAAGACCAAATGCATGTGATATAAGCATAGAGGAAGGAGAAGAATCTCAGGTTAAGCCATTGACCAGATCGTCAACATGATATAGAAGAAAAATTACCAAATTAAGGAAAGAAAAACACATACAGATACAAGAACCACAAAAAACACCAAATAGACAATACCAGAACAAAAACTCACCTCGGCATATCATAGTATATATTACGTATATACAAAACAAAGAGAATACTGAAATCTGCAAGAGAAGAACATTACATATAAAGGAAAATCCACTAGAATTACAGCTAACTTTTCAAGGCAAACCATAAAAACAAGAAGATCTTGGAGCAAAGAATTCCAAGTTCAAAATGATCATAGCTGCCAGTCTAGGATATGTTACCCAACAAAACTGTCATAGTTGAGAGAGAAATAAAAACTTTACATGATACCAATACAATGAAATAATTCTTGTCCACAAAGCCAGAGCATGCTTGAAGCAATACAAAGAACTGAAGAGAGGAATACCATGAGGCAACAGAAAGTAAACAAGTAGAAGTATATTTGTGGAAATACAGAATAGGACCAATAGCACAAACAGAAATTAAAATGACGGTAACCAATACACATCAATGGCCTCAACTGCCCAGTCAAAATACACAGAGTAGTTGAATGGATTAAGAAACAAAATTCAATATTTTCTCGTCTTCAAGAAACTCATCTCACCTTCAAGGTTAAGCACTATGTTAGAGTGAAAGGATGGAGAAAATATTCCAAGAAAAAGGCACTAAGAAACAAGCAGGCATTACAATTCTTATGTCTGACAAAACAGACTTCAAATTAAAATTAATCAGAATAGATAAAGCAGGTCACTTCATTGTGATCAAGGGAACAATGACCAAGAAGACATTACATACATGAACATACAGGAATCAAACATTGGTGTACCCAATTTCATAGAAGCAGTACTGCAAGTTCTCAAGACATAGATTAACCTCAACCTAGTAATAGTAGGTGACTTCAGCACTACACTCTCTCCAATAGACAGTTAAATGGAGAAAGAATCAATAGAGAAACATTTGATGTTAAAGATATTAAGCATCAAATGGACCTAACAAATGTCTGACAAATATTTCACCCAAGTGCCATACAATACACATTCTACTCAGCAGCCCATGGAAGTTTCTCTGAAAACTATCACATATTGGGCTTAGAAAATAAACTTCAGAAAATCAAAAAAATGCAATAGTTTCAAGTATTCTAATAGGTCACAATGCAGTAAAGCTTCAAGTCAACCAGAAAAGAAGATCAAGTAACTACGCAAGCTCATGGAGATTGAACAACGCATTTCTAAATGATGAATCTATCAAAGAAGAAATCAGGAAAGAAATAAAAGCACTCCAAGAACAAAATAGAAATGATATTACAAGACAACAAAACCTCTAGGGCCTATTAGAAGCAATCCTAAGAGGAAAGTTTATATTTCTAAGCACCTTCATTAAAAATGACCAGAAAGAGCAAAAATAAACACATTAATGATACAACTCAAGACTCTAGAAAGGCAAGAAAAAACCCAATCCAAACTCAGCAGAGAAGAAATTTTTTAAATCCAGTCAAAAATTAATGAAATAGGAAGAAAGAAAGTAATATAAAGAACCAATGCGTCTAAGAGCTGGCTCTTTGAAAAGAAAAACAAGATAGACACTCTTAACTCAGTTAATCAAAACAAAGAAAGAGCACATCCAAATAAACAAAAGCAGAGATGAAAGGGGAAACATCAAAACAGATACCAAGAAGACCCAGAATATTGTAAGGGATTACTTAAAAATCTGAAAGAAATGGATGAATTTCTAAATTCATGGAAACCACCAAAATTAAGCTATGAAGAGATCTATAGCTTAAACAGGCCAATAACATTTAAAGAAAATGAAACAGCAATAGAAAGACTCCTGACTAAAAAAATCCCAAGTCTAGATGGATTTACTGCAGAATTTTACCAGACATTCAAAGAAGATCTACAGCAAATATTAGTTAAATTATTCAAGAATATAAAAACAGAGGGAGAACTCCCAAACACCTTCTATGACACCAGTATTAATGTAATACTCAAACCAGGAAAAGAAACAAGAAATGAAAACTGTAGATCCATATCCCCAATGAATATAAATGCAAAAATTCTAAAAAAATACTTGCAAATCTCATACAGACAAATATAAAAAAAGATTATCCACCATTATCAAGTTGACTTTACTCCAGTGATGCAAGAAAGGTTCAATATACATAGGTTAGTAAATGTAATAAATCATAGATGGATTCAAAGACAAAGTCACATAATTATCTTAATAGACACAAAAAGTCCTTTGAAATAATCTAACAGGCAATCTTTCAAAAGTCCTAGAGGGAATTGGACTGGAGAGAACATACTTCAACATAATTAATGCTATATATAACAAACCCACAGCCCATATCATTCTTATTGAAGAAAATTTTGAAGCATTCCCATTAAATTGGGAAGTAGACAAGGCTGTCCACTATTTCCACCCCTTTTTAATATAGTGATTAAAACTCTAGCATGACCAATAAGAGAAGAGAAGGAAATTGAAGTGGTACTGATTGGAAAAGAATTCAAAATATCCTTATTTTCAAATGCTATGATATTATACATAAGAGATTCCAAAAATTCCACTAGAGAAATTCTAGAAATGATTACAAAACAAATCTATAAAAACTGGTAGTCTTTCTATATACAAATAAGAGAAAGAGTTCAGGGAAACACTATGATTCTCAATAGCCTCAAAAAATATATTGGAATAAAGATGATTTTAAGATATTTTGTATGACATGCACAAAAATTCAATAAAAATATTTGGATAATATAAAATAAAACATTAAAAACATCTAGGGATAAACCTAACCAAAGGCAATAAAGACATATTCAATGAAAACTTTAAATCTTGAAGAAAGAACTTGAGGAAGATTCAAGATGGAAAGCGCTCCTGTGTTCATAGATTTGTAGAATCAACATAGTGAAAATGACCATCCTACCAAAAGATATTTAAAGATCCAATGAAATCCTAATCATAATCTTGTGACATTTTTCACAGAAATAGAAAAATTAATCCTAAAATGTGTATGGAAATACAAAAGAACTCAGAGAGCAAAAGTAATGACAAGTGATTATCATACCAGACCTCAATTGATATTACTTTCCACAGTCATAAAACCACATAGTATTGGCACAGAAACAGACTTGTAGATCAATGAGGCAAAACAGAACCAAACATACGTGCATGCAATTACAACTACCTGATGTTTGACAAATGTTCCAAGAACACAAATGAGTAAAAAGGTAACATCTTCAGGTAACATCTTCAACAAATTGTGCTGGCGTGATCACTATGTGTAGAAAAATGATATTAGATCCATACCTATCACCTTGCACAAAATTTAACTCCAAGTGGATCAAAGACTCCAATGTGGCACCTCAAATGCTAAAGTTTTAGAATACATAGGCAGTACCCTACAAGATATAGGTGCAGGAGAGGACTTTCTAAATCAGACATCAGTTGCTCAGGAATTAAAGTAAAAAATTGACAAATGGGACTTAACTAAACTAAAAGACATCTGTCCATCAAAACGAACTACCAATCAAGGAAGCCCACAGAATGGGAGAAAATCTACAGCAGCTATTCATCTGACAAAAGTTTAGTATCCAGGATATACAAAGAATACAAAAAACAAGCAAGAAATCAAATGACTCAACTTAAAAATGGACTATAGATCTGAGCAGAGAGTTCTCAAAAGAAGAAATAAGAATGATTAACAAACACCTTAAAAGGCTTCAACATACTTAGTAGTTAGGTAAATGCAAATCATAACTACCTAAAAGTATCATCTAACTCCAGTCAGAATGGCCAGAATTAGGAGAACAAATGACATTAAACACTGGTATTGATGCAGGGATGGGGAACCCTCATACACTGTTGGTGTGATTGAGAATTGGTGCAAAAATTTTGGAAATAAGTATGGAGAACACTTTTAAAAAACTTTAAACAAATCTACCATACAATCCCATCATACCACTCCTTGGCATATACCAAGTGGACTCATCTTACTACAGAGATTCTTGCACAGTCGTATTTGTTGCTTCTCTTTTTATAATAGGTAAGAAATGGAAAGAACCTAAATGTCTTTCAGCTAATGAGTGGATAATGAAAATGTAGTAAGTGTACACAATGGAGTTCTACTCAGTGGTAAAAGAAAATGAACTCACGAAACTTGCGTTTAAATGAATGGAACTAGAAACTATTATACTAAGTGAAGTATCATAAAGTAACAGACTCAGACACATAAATGGGCTGTTTTCTCTCATTTGTGGATCTTAGATCCAAATCCCTAGATGTCAGTATATATACTGATGCAACTTCAGGAACCAGGAAACTGGAGAGGAACCATGGGGATAAAGAGGAAGAAGTAAAATAGAGAGGGTAATAGGAGCCGGGTGCTATTAAGGGGAAAATGGGCAAAACGAGGGTATTTAACTAGGGAAGGAGTAGGGAGGTTAATAATGGTGGAGTGAGAAGAGAGCTAAGTAAGATATGGGTGCATGTGTATCGCTGAAGGCTATATAACAAAAAACACAGTGCAGGCAAGAGAAATCTCTCATTGAATTTTTGGTTAGCATAGCCTAAGAGACTCCCTGAATAACCCAGGCTATTACCATAGCCCTTGATTGCCCAGAACTTGAGAGTAAGACCCTATTGCTATAAAGAAAACATACTTTGGACACAGACCTTGAAACAATTGAGGTGGATCTGACCTGGAAGCCTTTTCTCTGAAGACTCAGTCTCATGGTATCAGAGGATACTATAAAATCTTCCAAGGGAGAAAAATCAGTTAATGGTCCTATCCTGCTGTAAAGCATTATAAACATAACTGACTGGCCCAGAAAAGTATCTCTATCCATGCAGTATCAGTTCTGTTACCTTGGGGTTATTCAGAAGCTGTCTAATTGGAAATAAGACCTACTCAATGGAAGGAACTTATGTGTAGTACTGTAAACATAGCCAAATATATATAGCGAAGAGCTCATAGATCCTAGAGAAATCCTACTTCTGCTACATCTCTAGACCAATATATTTTTGTTTATTTCAAATATATATCCTCGAATTACAAACAAGTATACTTTTCATCTACCATAAAAGAAGCTTACTTTTGCAAAAATAGAGACTATTAGAGAGTTCCAGAACTGGTCAGCCACAGAGCTCAAGTGTCTGTGAGACAGTTAACCCTAAAGGACACGTCTTCACCACAGCCTTTACACATAGGATGAATGCATCTCTCAACCCTCTCCAGAAAAGCTCCCTTATGCATCGATTAACACAGAAACCTACAATTGGCCAATGTGCAGAGAACAAGAGGCTTCAGAGTGCTTATTGCTATTGGATGTCTTATTTCAAACCTCTGCCTCCCAACAGTCAGGAATAATTGCAGAAGAGGAGGAGAAAAGTTGTAAGAGCTGGGGTGGGATGGATGATCACAAAGAAGCAGAATCTTCCAGACAGTTGGTCACTTACTCATATGAACTCACAGCAGTGGTGACAGGATGCACAAGTCCTATACAGGCTCAAACCAGACAAAATCACAGCACAGACACTGGGAAGTGGGTAAAAATTCCAACACAAACTAAGGAATTTATGACAATTGATAGTTGCTGAGAAGGGGAGAGACAGTATCTCACAGTGATGCAACTTTTGGTGGGCCTAGTGGATGGACCCACACTGAAGGACATTTATGGACACAAATCAGAATTTATAGGTGTGTATGTGTGTGTGTGTGTGTTTGTGTGTGTGTGTGTGTGTGTGTGTGTGTGTGTGTGGTATAGTTGGGCTAGGCAGTGGGCAGTAGGCAGAGGTGCAGACAGGGGATAAGAGCTGTAATGAAAAAACTAGTGAAAAGTCAGGACTGAGGCTTTGGCTAACTTAGTGGAATGGGAATGCCTGCTTAGCATACACCATTCCCATGGTTCCATCATCAGTACTGAGGATGTGAAGCAGCAGGATCAGAAATCTAATGTTATCCTGGGCTATACAGGGAGTTACTGGCCAGCATGTGGTTATTGAGATTCTGTCTAGAAGAAGAAATAAGTTAAATGTCAATAGGAAATCTTTGGCAAAAAGAGGCAAGAGGATCAGGAGTTCAAAGGCAAACTCACCTATAATCACATCCTATCCACACACACACACACAAAAAAAAGAAAGAAAACGTATTGCAATAGGAGTTCGATGTACTTGTCTCACTTTACAAGCACATATCACCTACATGACAGCAGTGTCTGGGAATGACTATGTTGAAAGTAGGAGGTACTTGAGGATGCTGAAGTTGTAGTCCATGAAATCTAAAATAACATTCCAAATCCTTATCCCTCCTTTAATATTCCTTCCTTTCCCCCACTGCACCCTGCAGTTCTTTGTAGGCATTTAGCAGTTTAAGCAATGGGATTCTGTGTTCATGATCACAGTGATGGTGTTGATATTTCAACGGTTACCTTTTGAAAATAGACTTGTATTCTCCAGATAAAATGAACATCAAGTAATGCACACTCCTATACCTCCCTTCTGCCCCAGCCTTGTTTTTATCCTCTTATTTTATTTTGTCCTATTATACTTGCAAGGAATCAGAGATTTATTTTGGAATGTAGTATAGCGTTTAAATTCCTTTTTTGTTTTTAATTGGCCATTCATTTGTCCCCAAAGTCTATGTTTCCTCATTGAGTTAAAATTCCATTTTTTTGTGCACCTCTTGGTCTCTGCCTCCCAGGCCTGGCTCAGGGACCATTATTGTGTACCTTTTCTCCTCATCTCCATCCTTATTGTAATGATCTTCCTCTTCCTTCTTGAACTCCACAGTTTCCTCCTTCAGCAGGCACTAGAACATAGCATCACCTCCAGCACATTCCTAACTCTCTCAATCCAGTCTTGGAAGGAGCATCCTTGTTTCTGCCCTTAGGACATCTTTCTCTCAGTCTTCTCTTCTCAGAGCTCTTCTCCTTCTTTGGTCCCACTTGCTTATGACCCCTATCCAGTTAAGCACTGCCTGTGCCTATTCTGTTTCATGCTTCTTTCCATTGAAGGGTAGTGCAGGCAAATCTTAGCACTGCCATGCACCAGTTCTCCTAGATGAATAAGGACCAAGAAAATGAACACTGTCAACAAAGCACAGAACCCCCAAAGGAAGCCAACATTCTGAAAGATTAGGTTGAGATGCTGTCAGAGGTCTCCCTCTTGATACTGATTCAAGCTTCATGAACTCATCTTTTCAGATTAATGAAGAGCACTCAGATTCCTCAGATTTGATAGCAGTTTAGGATCTGCACAAAGAATACGTCAATGTTCTTTAATTCCATTTTACAAACAAGAATACTGCAGCACACTAAAGCAAATATGCAGATGTCCAAGAACAAACAGGCCTCTAAATACTAGGTCTCCTCTGTCTGACACTGAAATTTCATAGCCACAGAGTCACATGTACTCAATGGCTGTATTTTTCCCCCTTAGTCCTGATGATGTCACCTGTCCTCCTTGCAACAGCCTACTTGCAGCAATACCTCCCTTTTAGGCTATCTGTGAAGGCTAAGAGAGTCTAGCGGTTCTGAGAAATGCTGCAGTGTGAGGGCTGCTGCAAACTGTCTTTCAGATATCAGTGTGAGCTTCATTTCCCGAGTGTTCTCCACTTCATCTGCAAACTTGCATTGGAGAGCTGCAGGCTTGCCCTGTCCACCACCTGCATGCAAGTCTTCTCTTTGGTCAGCCATTATAGACTTTATCCTAAAGCTCTTTTGTTTCTTGGTTCCTCTCACTCTTTACTCAGCTTGAACCTTTAATAGAGCTTCTTTTAGAGTACTTTAGAATCACAACAGAACTGAGGAGGCAGAGACTTCCATATACTTTGTGACTTACATCCTTTCATCCACAGTCCACCCCCATCTCTAAAAAACCCACAGAGTGATCCTTCACCATCCTGTATCCATCAGTGAACTTACATTGCCTTGTCATGACCACCCAGCCTTCCGAGTACATATATACATGAGACGTATTATACAGTTTTTAAGAATTTGCTTAAAAATTAATAGGTTTCCATTTCAGTCATGTTTCTTTTTGTTTGAATATCTTCTTCGTTTCCCTGATCCCCCTTTCCTGCTAAATGAGCCCTTTGGGCCCCAGTACCCCTTTCTTCTTGACTTTTAATGGTTTATCTTCTAGTTCTCAAAACTTGCTTGTCTTAGTGCTTAATATGTGTGAAAATTATTTAAGTGTTTTTAACACTGTATATTATATTTTTCTGAATTAGAATTGTAACTACAACAATTAAATATTTGTTTTTAGTTGTTTCCATCTAATAATTTTTGTTTGTGACTATCCTATCTCATTATATTCAATGTCAAAATATGGAATAATTCTTTTGTGTCCTTCTGTATCAACAATACCTATTAACTAGGCCAATATCGAACAAATACTCAGTAAGTACTCGACAGATATGAATGAATGAATGACCAATTTGTAAAGTCACTTGAGGTACAGCAATTGTGCTGTCCTACTGCCATGATAATCTGCCTTAGTGGGCACAGTTGGCAGAAGAAAAAAATGTCATCAAAAAATGGTGACAAACACCTTTAGTTCCAGTACTCAGGAAACAGATACAGAAAAATCACTGTGAGAGCAAGACCAGCTTGGTCTACATATCAAGTGCCAGGCCAGGTGGGGCTACAAGGAGACTGTCTCCAAAAGACCATACTACTGCCATGATAATCTGCCTTAGTGGGCACAGTTGGCAGAAGAAAAAAATGTCATCAAAAAATGGTGACAAACACCTTTAGTTCCAGTACTCAGGAAACAGATACAGAAAAATCACTGTGAGAGCAAGACCAGCTTGGTCTACATATCAAGTGCCAGGCCAGGTGGGGCTACAAGGAGACTGTCTCCAAAAGACCATAAAATAGGAAGAAAGAAAGAAAGAAAGAAAGAAAGAAAGAAAGAAAGAAAGAAATAAAGAAAGAGAGAGAGAGAGTGTGAGAGAGAGAGAGGGAGGGAGAGGGGGAGGGAGGGAGGGAGAGAGGGAAAGAAGGAAAGAAAGAAAATAAGAAACAAGATAGAAACAAAGGGGGATTCATATGGCTTTCTGTACTGCACCCAAATATGAATCATATATTGTCAGTCATTTCAGTAAATGCTATGGTCACCACCATTCCTTTTCAGTGGAATCAGGTAGAATCCATGTCCCAGAGTAAGTAAGACTCTGGCACAAGATACCTCCCTGAAGAGCAACCATTATCTTTTTTTTGTATTTTATATGTAGAAATGTATAATAAGGGATATTAAGTGCATCTAAGGAAAAACACCACACTCTGGACCAGGTCCTGCCTGTGTATGGTTCCTTGGTGTGTCATTGTGCACATTTGTGCCATGTCCCTGATTCTAGCCTCAACATTGACAGCGGGCAGGAAATCCATTAATTCTCCATGATAGTTTCAGACTTCTTCTCCCTGAAGGATTGTGAGTGTGATTAAAACTGCACCTGACCTCTGGGAAGGCAGATGTTGAGTGATAACTGAGTAAGGGTATTCTCAAAGTGGGTAGAATGAAGAGCTACAAAGAAAACAGGAAAACTGGAAACAAGTGTCATCCAGCAAGCATTCCAAAAGGGAAGGAATGCTTTCCCATCTTCCCATAACCACCCAAGGCAATTAAATTTTCAGAAAACTACAAAGGACAAAGTAAGACACTGTCATGGTGGGTTGGCTATAGAGTACTTGAATATCTCTCCAAAACTTCTATTTTAGAGCATTTCTTACTGAGTTTTTGA
The DNA here is from genome assembly GCF_000622305.1 of Nannospalax galili. Taxonomy (NCBI): domain Eukaryota; kingdom Metazoa; phylum Chordata; class Mammalia; order Rodentia; family Spalacidae; genus Nannospalax; species Nannospalax galili. Next base: position 131,220 of record NW_008349074.1, on the reverse strand, counting down.
TTTCACAAATGTTGAGTGAAAAAAACTTTTGACATTGTTGTCATAAATACACCTTCTTTCCAATTTCAACACCATTCTGACTCCCCTGTGATTCTTATTTCTCGGTACTTTTTAATGTCTGGGCTATTGGATTTCATCATTAACAGCTCTACACTCAGCATGCTTGAGCAGTATAATGGAAAAATGTGAAAAAATATGGGTTAGGTTTGGCAGTGCAGATATTCATAACACAGGTCACACTTCATGAAGTATCTGCAAAGCTGAAGGCAGTGCTACAGAGCAGTCTCATCGAGGTTTATGTCTCCTTCATGTGGAACTGCTTCATCATGTTTCAGAGTCTGGCTTGGCTCCCTAGGACCAGAATTTACAACCCAGTTCTGTTGCCCACCTCTGTACTTTACAGCATGTTTTAATCCTCAGAATTGAGTTTTTACCTGTTGTGGTAGTTTGAATGAATGTCCTCTATGGGCTCCAAGTATTTGAACATTTTGTCCTCAGTTTATGGTGTTGTTTGGAGAGGATCACGGAACCTTTAGGAGGTATGGCCATGCTAGAGGAAACATGTCACTGGGGGTGAGCTTTGAGAGTTCTGAAGCCTTACCAGAGGATTTCCTGTCTCTTCCTGCTTCATGTTCCTGATTGAAGGTGTGATCCCTAGGCTTTCTGCTCCTGCCAACTCCCCACAATGACGGTCTCTAATCCCTCTGAAATAGCAAGCTCTAATAAGCTCTTCCTTCTGTTGTTCTGGTCTGTGTATTATTACAGCAACAGAAAAGTAACATACAGAATTTGGTACCAGAGAGTTGGTTGCTGGCTGCATGTGAGTGCACAAATATGTACAAACAGATACATATACTGATACATATACATATATAAACAGACAGACACACATATACAAAGAAAAAGGAAACTTAGTTGCAAAGGTATACAAAGGTATACAAATTCTTCACTTCCTTGACTAAATGAGAGCTGTAGAATAATCCTTACAAGATAACATTGGTAGATGAATCATGTGCAACTTTTCAGGTTTAATATTGAAAATCAGGCCCGATACTTTTAAAAGCTTGATAATAAATACATTCATGATTGTTAAAATGATAAATGAATTTAATAAGTGCTTGTTGTGTTAATATGTTGCTTTAAAATAATTATTTTTTTCATAACCAACTTTGTCTAGTTAGTGCTGTCCATATGTGAATGGATGTGGGACTTTCCACTAGAGCATGGAAAGTCTATCAGGGATACGTGTAAAGAGTTGGAGTGGGATATGGAGGGGTAAACATGATACATCATTGTATACATGTATGAAATACTCAAAACGAAAGAAAAATTTAAAAATAAATAACTTAAACCTGTGTGCTGAATATTTTGAAAACATCACTCTTTGAAAACTATCTGTCCTTTCATCACTTATGTTATTGAAGTTACATAGCATGTAATGGTATATCAGGCATTACTCCATGCACCTCACAGGCATTAACTTATAAATATTAACCCTACTAGAGAAAAGAAATCTAGGCCCATAGTGTTTACTCCTGATTAAATGTCAACACTGACTCCATTTTGTTCTAGCTGACTTTTACTTTACCCAGTGTTTTTGCCCAGCCATTCCCACTGCAGTCAATTGTGAAGGCTACACCTGTAGTTTGTGGGGGGTGGTACATTGTTTCCACAGTTCCAACTAGGCCATTAGCATGTCCAAGTCACATATCCTCTATCCAGCTACACCTGCATCTCCATAGAAACCATTGTCTCTACAATTCTGAGAAACTTGTTTTTCCTAACTGAAACATTTTGTTAACCGAAAATCTTTTTGTTAACTGACCTGCCCATGTTCTTGTGTAACTGTGGTGATCCAATATAACTATGGTTATTGGCTTTTGCCCTTGGCATGATGCAATTGTGGTTTTAGGTTTTAAAAACACCACTGTGCCTCCCTCAGGTTTTAGCCCCTTCTCTAACTGCCAGTTAATAAAAGACTTCTAATTGGATCCTCCCTAAGTGGTGGTGCTCTGTGCCTCTTTCTTGGTATCATGCTGAGTTCTCACAAACACAAGTTAGACTGACAGGACTCATACCAGTTGGCCCAGGTCAGAGTTTGTTTCTTGCCACCATACTGCTGGTGGTGACTGAGGCACTGAATTTCAAATGGCATCCATCCTTCTTTAAAAGAAGTTAATTTTAAACTAATTTCAGAGGCAAAATGGTTTTCAGAAGTCAGTCACATAATTACTTATTAGAAGGTACTTAAAGATAAGAGACAACATTTTTTCTGCCAAGATTTTAGTAATTCCATATAAATTTTATGCAGTTTAGTTCTAGGGTGTTGTATGACTTTTCCTGGGGAGACCTGAAAACCCAAGAGTGGATACCAGTAACAGACTAAAGAAATGATTTGACACATCAATCTTTGTGAGCCAGTGAGTTTATTGTGGTTACTTACAGGTCTGTGGGAAAGGAGTTACTTAAGGAAGATGGATGGTATGCAGGCAGCTGCATCACTGAAAAGTCCAGTCCAGTATGGGCGAGGTTTCATGAAATCTATATACTTGGAGTATTTTCCTCAAATTACAGGCTGCTCTGCTGGTCAATGTCTCTCTATCCAGCAATTGCTACTGCTTGTGCAAATTTGGGGAGAGTTCTTATGAATCCTGAGGAGTTTCTTGAGGATTATAAGTTTTGTTTGTTTCCTGAGGTTTAATGAGTAGAAGGAACCACACTGTATATACCTGATTTTTGTTTGTTAGTTTTGTATTTGTTTTTGAAACAGGGTCTCCCTGTAGCCCCAGCTGACCTGGAACTTGCTATGTAGACTGAGCTGGCCTCAATCTCACAAACATCTACTTGCCTCTGCCTCCAGGATGCTGGGATTAAAGGTATGTTCCATCAGGCCTGGCAACACTCCACTCCTTACTCCACATCTTATAATCTTTCCATTCCCTCTCCTGAATATTTCCTGAGCTTTGGAGGCAAGGGTATTCATGGTTAATTATTTTCCTACATTTATAGCAAAGTGCTAGGGCAATAATCACTTGTCTCAGCTGCTTGGTGAATTAGTTATGAGTCTCTACAGTACACTTCTCATTGTAAAAAGGAAAATTTTTCTATGTCTTATTGACACTGGCAGCAATTGATGAGCATGAGCACAAATGCATAGAAAGCAGTTTGACAAGTACATCATGACATTTAAAAGACAGATCATCAGTAGCTTCTATACTGGTGTCTATGACCTCTTCCTCTTTGCACTTTTCCCCTCGTTTACAAGACCAGATGTGACTTTGTCCTAGAATCTTAAATAACACCTTAAATCCAAGTGGTAGCACTTTAGTTGTGCCACTATTATAAAAGTGTGTGCATCTTGTTGGCCTGGGCTCATAACAGAACAAGACTGATGGTGACTCTTCTCCCCTATCAGTCTGCATGGGGCCTCCTGTTACTATGATAAACTACCAACAGTGAGGACCCTTCCAGTGTAATTCTCCCTGGGTTCTCCATGTCCTGAGCCAAAGCATGTGATATTTTGAGTAACATTAACTTAAATATAGTTCAGATATGCCTCCCTTGGCAACAAGTAATGGAGATGTGTCCCCCTCTGGAACTGGGACTTTCATTTAAAAACCTGATGACCTCTGGTTGTACCTTTTTCCACCCACACAAGGTGCTGTTATTTACACTCATAACTACTGTTTTCCAGATGCTTTTCAAAATATGCATGATACTTAAGAGTAATCAGGATGCAATGAAACCTTTTTAAAATTATTTTATGTGTACAAGTATATTGCTTGCATGTAGGTAGACACACCCCTGCTGTGCAGTGCCCAAGGAAGTGTGAAGAGGGCAGCAGATCCCCTTGAACTGGAGTTATGGACAATTGTTAGGTGCCATGTGAGTGCTGAGAATTGAACCATCCTCTGCAAGAGCAGTCAGTACTCTTAACAGCTGAGACAGCTCTCCCACCCAATGTTAATAAAACCTTTTTACAGAAAGTGGTCAGGATCTCTGAAAGCTCAACATCATCCATTCCAGGTGAATGCTAGTTCGTTTGGGGCAGTCATGTGGATCCTGAGGAAAAAAAAAATGTTAACAAGGTCTCATATAGTCCAAAAACATCTCATGATTTTTGTCAACTGTTTCATCAAAAGCATGGTATTGGGTTCCCGGGGCATGGAAGGATGACACTGCAGCACCTTGGCCTGCACAACCTGCAGCCATTTTTCAGGAGCCATCCTGCTTCTTCATCCTGGGATACATCAGCTACCACATAGCTTCTGCCCTTCTCTCCTCCCACAGTGGTCTGCATGGTGCTGGAGTGCACTATTCAGCTTGGCTCATGTCCAGGTCCCGGACACAGCCACCCTGCCACTGGATTTGATTCCCTAGTTTAGACTGGCTCTGGACCAGCCATGTTGCTTTATCCATTCCATCGGCTGCATATATTATTCCCAAAGTGAACAATATCTAACCCCAGCATGCTTTGTTACAGCAAGAAAAGTACCACATGTACTCTGGGAGGCCTAGATAAAGTTTAATCATTTTTACCTGCACATTTTTATCATTTGCGTCTTCTGTGAACTACCCTTCAGGCTTTAAAGTGTTCTAAAAGCTCGCTAGCACAGCATTGGTCTTTATATTAATTTTTCTCTGACTTAACACAAATCTAATCACTTTTACCTTCAAGTGATCTAAATGGATCTTTTTGTTTTCTTTCCCTTTCTCTTATCCTTTCTTGATTGCTTTACCATTTCATGAACCTAATTTACATGTCAGTCTAGATCATTTCACTTCAGAGAGGTCCTGTCACACCGCAAGACTTAGTAAATCCACTAAAAGCCCACATCAGACCTGACATCTCTAGAATCAACTTTCAGGCCCAATCCCTCAGTGATGTCTGTCCTTCTTCCATCATTGTTTTATAGTAACTGTATGCACAGACACTATTTTTCTTCTAGTGGAGTACTGGGCAGTGATCCTGGTGTCCAGAACATGAGTCCTGTGGAAAAAAAAAGACACCCAAACCCTACTGCATCTTAATACTTCTTGAGCATTTCAAACACTTCCATGAGAAGAACGAGAGTGATTAAAAAATTATAAGCAATGGCTTAACCCTAGGTGTTCAGGTTTTAAAACAAAGATACAGGACAAATGAAAAAAAAATGAAGGCAATGTGACTCTTTTTAAAAATTACTAACTATATACTAATGTCCTCCAGTTAGAATGAATTAGATAGAATCCCACAAAGTAATTTTGAAAGAATAATTTAAGTATGTTCCCAGAAATTCTGGAGGACAGACCTTCTCCCAAATGAATTCCAAGAGAATAAACAAAAAATGAAATTAGGACATTAATACAGGATATTCAATGAAAAGACAGAAATCCTGAAAAATAAAAGGAACTGAAATATTGAAAATGAAAATTTCAAGAAGTCAACCAAAAGGTCTTGAAAGTCCCTCATAGGGAGGATACATACAATAAGGTTTTGGAGACAATGGGAAGAATTGGAATAGGCAGACAATAACAACAACAAATTAATAAGAGAGAACAAATGTAACATTCAAGATCTATGGAACACAGAAAGAACAAATCTATGAGTCACTGACATAGGAGAATGCTCCCACACTGTAAAAATCACCCCCAAGTGAATCAAAGACTTTAAGACCTGAAAGACCTGAAAAAATTGAAGCTGTTATCAAAAGCATAAGAAAAAAATACTCAACATATAGGCATAGGACTCTATAACAAATGGAAATTTGTGAAACTAAAGAGCTTTTGCACAGCAAAGAAAAGCATTATCTAAGTGAAGAAAGAGCTGACCAAATGAAGAAAAACATCTTTGCTAGGTATATATCTGGCAGAGAATTAGAATTCAAAACACTAAAATGTTTTTAAAACTAAATTAATACATTGTCTAATGAAATGAGTTCTCAAAACAAAGATGAAACAAAAATGGAAAATAATTTCAACCTCAATAAACATTAGAGAAACACAAATTTAAATTATATTAATATTCAATTTCACCCAACTTAGAATGACTATCATTCAGGAAAAACAAATTACAAAGCCAGCAATGAAGTAAAGCAAAGGGGAATTTTATACACTTTCAATGTGAACGTAAATTAGCCCAGCTACTAAAATAGGTGTATCACAAAACCTATGCCTATATCACGCCTCAATATTTGCTCAAAGGTTGGCAAGTCCACATATCCCATAGATACTTGCACATTAACATTGGATGCAGCACAATTTACAAAAGTAAGTTTTAGAAGCAACCTATGACTATATAAATAAAATTTAGTATACATACACAATGTAATATTTTTCCATCATAAAAAGGATGAAGCTCTGTCACCAAGATAATTAAGCCAGTCTCAGGGATAAAGATCATGTTTTCTTTCATGCATGATTCCTCAATCTCATATTGATACATATAGGCATGTAAAATTATAGAAATATGCATATACATACATAAAATTAATATAGAAGCAAAATTTTCTAGAGAAACAGAGAAAGCCAATGGAGGAGAGGGGTCTGTGGAGGGAATATGCTGTGTACACTACATTCTTGTGTGGAAGTGTTATTTTGTGCAGTATCATGTACAATTAACAGGTACGATGACAGTTTTTAATTAAATACTTTCGAATGTCTCCTTAAAATTATTTTTAGACTCCTATACTCATTTATGTAGCATTTTTTACTGTTTGAGAAATTCATACAGGTATGTAATGTATTTTCATCAAAACCAACCCCCATTCCCTACTGTCCAGTTCCTTCTCTATCTATCACTATTCATTCCTAATTTCATATGCTCTGATTTTAGTTCTTTGAGAATTTCATATATTATATTTCCCTCCTATAAGTTATCCACCCTCAACTTCTCCCAAATCCACCCCCTCTCCTACCTGAAAAGCTTTGAGTCCTAATTTTTTCTTAAATCAATTCAAATTCGTGTTGCCCCCATATGCTTTAGGGCATCTGCTGGAGACTTGGTCAGCCTGTCATAGACAACATTCTTAAAGTAAACTGACTCTCAATCTTCCAGCAGCTATCAATGGCCAGTATCTCCTTTTCAAGAAGTGTGACTTTGTGCTAACCACTCTCTCTCCATGCTGGGATTTTGTATAGGCCTTGTGTGTGCACTGTCACAACTGCTATGTATTCATGTATACAACTGTCCTGTTGTATCTGAAAAATGGTTTCATTATAATCATTCACTACTGATGACTCTTACAGTCTCTCTGCCTCCTCTTCCATTATGATCCATAAGCCCTGGGAAAAGAGAGTGTGCTATAGGTGTTCTATTTAGGGCTGAGCACCCCACAGTTTCTAATTTCCTGCATGCTACCAGTTGTGGGTTTGTGTGTGTGTGTGTGTGTGTGTGTGTGTGTGTGTGTTAATCTACTGCAAAAAGAAGCTTCTCTGATGAGCACTGAGAAATGTATGAATCTATGGCTATAGTGATAAGTCACTAGGTGTCGAGTTAATACTCTGTCCATGCAACAGAAAAATAGTAGTAATGTGTCTGCTAGGGCCACGGACCTGTCTATGCACATGTTTTTGGCCCAGACAACTGTGCTAGGTATAAATTCCCTCTTGTGGAATTACATCCACACTGAAAGGTGTTGGTCATTCCAATGATACTTCTGCCACTCTTGGACTGCTGGGGATATCTTGCCAGACCAGTGACAATTATAGTTCAAAGGATTCACAGCTAGGTAAGTAAGATTGATGACTACTTTTCTTCTCTGGTAGTATACATGCCACTTCCAGCAATATGAAGCTAGCCAATAAGGAAGAAGCTTCTAGCTCAGTACCAGCTTCAGTTCTCCATTTTCTATAACTATGCAGTGTTTCAGTAATAGGTTCTTACCATCACAATTTGAAGTTATCTAAGAGCAATGGAAATAGTCTGTAGTGTTTGAACATCCATGGGACCCCACTGTCCAATAACCAATTCCTGACACTGGGCTTTTTATTTGTTATTTCTCTGGTGTCTAGTAGGAATATTATTTCCCCTTCATAGGGTAACTCCATCTAAGCTCTTTTAATACATACATATGTATACATTTTAGGAAGCTTCTACAGTAGCATGTTTACATTTAACTTTTCAAAAGGTATTTGGTGTTAACTATCCTTCCTTGTAACTCCTCCTCTACCTTCCCCTCCCATCTCCCTCCTCATTTAACACTTCTTGCTGTGTTATTCCCTTTTCTCCTTTATAACACTGTGTCCTAACTCCCCTCTAACTGAAGCCAGTCTGGCTCCTTAGTAATTTTCTATCCTCTATGAGTATTCCAAACAAAATACGCATATCTAGTGGTTCAAAGCTAACACCCATAAGTGAGAGAAAACATGCAAAGTTTGTCTTTCTGGATCTGGGCTACTCGACTCAGAATGACTGTTTACTGCTTCCACCATTTACCAGTCAAGATGCCTAAGAACAAAAAGTAAAAAGAATACAAACGCTGGCATGGGTGTGGGGAAAAGAGAACACTTGTTCACGTCAGTGGGAGTGCAAATCGGTGTAGCCAGTATGGAAATCAGTGTGGAGTTTTCTCGAAAAGCTAGAAAATGATCCAACTATACCACTCTTGAATTTATCTCCCATGAAGATACCTGCTCTTCCATGTTTATTGCTGCTCTATTCACAATATCCAGAAAATGGAAGCAGAATAGATGTCCATTCACTGTTGAATGGATAATGAAGTGATATATTTACACAATATAATAATATTCAGCTGTTGAGGAAAAAATCGTGTTCTGCTTTATTTATTTAATATTTTATCTATTATTTTTATTTTGTATTTATGAGTGCATTGCCTGCGTGTATGTAAATGCAGCCTACCATGCAATGCTTGTGGAGGTCAGAAGAGGTCATTGAATTCCCTGGAACTGGAGTTATAGATGGTTGTTAGCCACCCTTTGGGTGCTGGGAATTGAACCTTGGCCATGTGCAAGAGTAGCCAGTGCTCTTAACACTGAGATCTATTATTTTTATTTTGTATTTATGAGTGCATTGCCTGCGTGTATGTAAATGCAGCCTACCATGCAATGCTTGTGGAGGTCAGAAGAGGTCATTGAATTCCCTGGAACTGGAGTTATAGATGGTTGTTAGCCACCCTTTGGGTGCTGGGAATTGAACCTTGGCCATGTGCAAGAGTAGCCAGTGCTCTTAACACTGAGCCATTGCTACTCCCATGTTTAACAGTAAATGTAGGAAGTTTAGGAGAAAAGTATCAATTCCTGCCCATAGCATACTACTCTGGATCATTTATAATCCGACAGTTGAAAAAAAAAAAAAAAAAAAAATCTGTTTTTTTTAAAAAAAAAAAAAAAAAAAAAAACCTACTGAATCCACTTAGTGCATAGAGCTGCCAGTATGTACATTGGTGTGGAGCCATATACTGGAGCCTCTCAGTTGCCACAATCCTGAAGAAAACTAAGGGCACGAGCTACAGTTCTGACCTTTTAATGTTAATTAAAATAGCCTTTTAACCCAATTTTTGCTTAGTCCTAATGTCTACACAGCAAGTAACAACCTCATTTATTTCAGTGCTGTCTTCTACATATCAGGTTGCCCACACTATGTAAAATTGCTTTTGTTACCCTATTTTACAGATGATGACTAAACTCAAAAATAACTTAATCGATGGTTTGCACCCTGTAAGTTTCAAATATATTTCAGCCCCTTTTAAATAGAAATTCCAACTCACACAAAAACTCTGTGTGGTGCTTTAGTATTGTATGTCTCCTTTCCTTTGCCAAAATGCCTCCATAAAGAAGAAGTGCACTGACAAGTGAAGACACTAGGGTCTTCATTGATCTCCTCACGTGAACAATGATAGAAATGGTTCAAAACACAATGCCTGGCCTAGTTATAGTTAAGTTCCATGCAAAAGAAGCAATTATTTAGCCCTCTCTGTTTTTGAGTAGAGAAGAAGGTGGGTGTGGTGATGGTATATAGGTTGAAGAACTGAATTACAGTTACCCCAGGCACCACACATTCTTCTTTTGCATCATGGCTGCCATCTTCAAAAGCCAATCATTCATTCACTTAATATGACTTTGATCTAAACTACCACAAAAGCACATACTAGACACTAAAATTTAGCCTTGTATTTTAAGAGTGAATATTCTAGTAGGTATGGAAAACTTATTAATATATATATTTATAATTTTGCTTACAGATTTCTCCACAAACACTGATCCATGTTGTAAGTTGATATGTAAGCAGACTGTAACTTCCTCTTTTAAGGAAAAGTCAAGTCTCATCCAATCACATGTGGCCCAATTTTTAGTTGTTTTCATATACATATATATGGTATATAGACTTTGATTTGTATCACAAATGTTTTTCAATATGGGTCCATCCCCTGGAGACTGGTTAACCCACCAAGAGTCTTCTAAAAGATTGTCTTTCCTCCTCCTTGCAGTCATCATGTAACAAAAGTTCATTCCGTTGACTTGGAAATTCTTACCCTCTTCCCAAGGTCTATGCTGGAATTTTCTCTGGTTTGCGTTTGCATGGGACTTATGTATGTGATCACTATTGATGTAAGGTCATATATGTAACTGACCTGTGTCTGGAAAAGTCCGTTTCCATGTGGTCATCTACTATATCTGGGCCTTACAGTAGGTCTGCCACCTCTTCCACAATGATCCCTCAGCTTTCATAGGAAGAAGATTCATACAGGTGTCCTATTCAGGGATAAGCTCTCTATGGCATCTTCATCTCTCACATTAGCTAGTTTTGGGTTTCTGTGTTAATCACCATCTGTTGCATAAAGAAAGTTCTCTGGTAAGAGGTTAGAGATGCTTTCATCTTATGTATAGAGGTTGCGATGAATATGACACAGACACATATTCTATGCATTTGACCAGTTGTTCAATTCTACATTAGTCTCCATCTGTTACAAAAATAAGCTTATCTTATGAGTAGTGAGAGCTATACTTGTCTGTAAATATGAGAATGCATATTTTGAATATAGTAAGAAATTGTGTTGTTCTAGGGATGTGGCAAAAGTAGGTTTTTCTGTAGGATTTATAACCTCTCCAAGCCATGTGCAACTGTGTTTATAGTACCACACATAAGTTCCCTTCCATTCAGCAAGCCTTAATTCCAATTAGACAGCTGTTGATTACCCCCTAGATAAATGTGCCAATTTCTGGGCCAATCATTGTTGTCTATTAGGCTTTATAGCTGGGAAGGAACATTGATTGCCTTTCTTCCTTAGCGGCTTGCTTAGTATCATCTGATACCATGAGAGGTGATCTTCATTAAGAAGGCTTCCAGGTCAGTTCCATCTCAACTGATCCAAGTCCTGTGTTGTAAGTATCACCTGTCTTCCCTAAAAGGATCTTATCTTCAGATTCTGGGAGACAATCAATGCTATGGTGATAATCTGGGATATTTCGGGAATCTCTACCCTGTCCAAGAACTTGAAGTGAGGTTTCTCTTTCTGGGCACTGGCATTATTATTATTTTTTGTTGTTGTTAAATAGCCTTTCATTACACATATCCACATAGATGTATATGAGATGTATTTTTAGTAGGACTTTGCACTAATACAGTTCCATCTGATTTTTCACACCATCTAAACATTATCTCTCCTCTCATTCCCTCTATATAACCCTTCCTACTCCCAACCCAGTTAAAGTTCCTCATTTCCCTTTTTCCCCATTTCCCCCTTGATAACACCTGTCTCCTACTATCCCCCTCACTCAAGCTATTTCTTCTTCTTTACCCACATGGTTTCTTTCCATTTTCCTGCCTTCAGTGGTCACATCAGTATATATACTCACATCTAAGGATTTGGAAATAAGATCCAAAAAGGAGAGGATACATCGCTTATTTTTCTGGGTCTGTGTTACTTCATATAACAGTTCCTAGTTCCATCCATTTACCTACAAATTTTGTGATCTTGTTTTTCTTTATCACTGAGTAGAACGCCACTGTATACATGTACTATATGTTCATTATCCGTCAGTCGAGAGATACATAAGTTGGTTCCATTTCTTAGCTGTTGTGAAAAGAGCAAGAACAAGCATTTCTGCACGAGTAAATCTGCAGTAAGATGAGTCCTTTGGTTATATGCCAAGGAGTTAGGTAAGACCAGATCATATGGTGGAATTATTTTTAGTGTTCTAAGAGTTTCCATATTGATTTCGGCAGTGGGGCTGGACCATGTTGCAATCTCATCAGCAATGAATGGGGTTTCCCCTTTATCTGTCCTCCTCAGCATTTGGTTTCATTTGTTCTCTTGATCTTAGCTATTCTGACTGGTGTTAGATTACACCTAAAAGTACTTTTCATTTTCAGTACCCTAATTACTAACAATGTTTAATACTTTTTAATTTGTGTTTTTGCAATTTTTATTTCTTCTTTTGAGAGATCACTGTTCAGATGCATAGTCCCCTTTTTTAAATTGAAGGCTTTTTTCTTGCTTTGTTTTTTCTTTGTACATTATGAGAATTAATGCTCTGTTTGGTGAATATTTTCTCTCACTTTTCAGGCTTCCTCTTCACTCAATTTTTTTCTTTTTTACTGTAGAGACACTTTCCAGTTTAATGGCATTCCATCTGTCCATGTTAATGTTAATTCCCGAACAACTGATGCCAGATCTAGAAAGTCTTATCCTGCAACTGGATCTTGTGGTGCACGACTTGTATGTTCTTCTAGCAGTTTCAACACTTCAAACATCACATTGAAGTTTTTGACCCATTTGGAATTGGCTTTTGCACAGGGTGTAATTTTGGGGTCTAATTTCATTCTTCTATACCTGGAGATAAAATTTCCAGAATCATTTGCTGAAGATGTTGTCTTTCCTCCATTGTGTATTCTTTGCACTTTTGTCAAATCCCAGTTGTCTGTAATTTCATGCACCCATGTTCAGATCTTCTATATTGTAAAAATACCATGCTGTTTTTTATGACTATAATGCCATAATATAGATTGAGGTCTGGTATAGTAATTCCCTGCATTGCTCTTTGTGCTCAGGATTGCTTTGGCTGTCCAGACTCTTTTGTGTATCCATTTGAATTTTAGGATGTATTTTTCTATTCTTTGGAGAACGACATGGGAATTTTGATTAGGACTGCATTGAATGTATAAACTGCTTTTGGCAGAAAGTTCATTTTCACTATATTGTTTCTAGCAATCCATGAGCGGGGGTGGGGGGCGCGCTTTCCATCTCCTTGTTTCTTCTTCAATTTTATTCTTCAAAGATTAAAGATTTCATTGTAGGCTTTATTTATTTTATTTTATCTGTATGCATATATTGCCTGCATGTAGGTAAGTACACTCAAGTCCTGAAATGCCCATGGAGGTCAGAAGAGGATGTCGGATTCCCTGGGACTGGAGTTATAGAGCATTGTTAGCTACCATGTGGGTGCTGGGATTCAAGCCTGGGTTTTCTGCAAATATAAGTAGTGCTCTTGACCACTAAGCCATCTCTCCAGCCCCAATTATTATTATTATTTTATTTTTGAGACAGGGTTTCCTTGAACTCGCTATGTAGACCAGGCTGGCCTTGAACTCAGAGATTCACCTGCCTCTGCCTCCCAAGTGCTGGAATTAAAGACGGTTGTGCTCATTCATTAAAGGAGTGCCAAGCAGGGTCACTGGCCCCTCACCTGAGTATCTAGCCACTCTTCCCAGCAAACTAGTCCAGCCTTGGAAGACAAAAGAAAAACAAGGAAGAACCCAATAGAGCAATGCTTTTGGAAGCCCTTGTCAAGAAACTCCAATGGACTCTCATATGAACATTTGAAAATTGCCCTGTTTGGACTTTTTTCTAGTTCCCTGTCTAGAACTTGTAATGCTAATTACTCTTGCCTTTACTTCTCCTTCACATCTCCTATTCACGATGCAAGGACTTTCTTTTCCCCTTAGAAAGAAGAGTTATGCAATTTGGGAGTCTTTTAGACAGATCCACTGAAGGGGTGCTCCAGTTACCTCACCCTGCGTCCGTGTTCAGCATGGAAGAAGCCAGGGCAGTTGGCGTCTTTATTTCTTATTGGCAATTTGGGTAACCCCTTCAGAGGAGGTTGTGATAAGAATAGGAGGTAGGAATTGGCTAGGCAGTTAGGGTACAAAGACTCCAAAGAAATGTATCCAGTTTCTTGTCTAAAATTCAAAATGTCCTTGAGCTTCTTAGCAACATACTCTGTTCCAAAGGCCAAAAATGTCAAAAGTATTTGGGAGTTTGAATCTAATCCTTCAAAGATTTCAGGGTTACTTCTTCAGAGGGGGGAATGTTGGAGGGGAGGGAGTGGGCATGGATTTGATCAAAAGACCTTATATAGATGTGTGAAATTCTCAATTAAGTTTTTGTAAAAGTTAAAAAAAAATGAACTTGGAAAAAAATGTAGGAATCAGCATATTTTAAAATGAAATGGAGATCTTCTTTAAGGGTAAAAACTCATTCAATATCATGTCTCACCAGGTTTATACTGAGTTCAGTATTGTATAACCATATTAGTTGAATAACTGTGAACCTAAAAATTTACAGTCACTTTTGAAATAGATGTATCCTTGCTCCGGAAATTGTTACTGAATATGTTAAAGCTGTAATGAAATGTTTCTTCTAGTCATGTGGTTATTAAATAAAAAATAATAATCCTAGCAAGCACAGAACTATGGAAATGGATAGAATCTTCCAATTTTAGTCCAAGAATTATTGGTGGTTGATTACTGCTGGGTGAGGAAGAACTGATATTCTTAAAGGGAGAGACCCTAGATAGGCTGACTAGACCTCAGTGGATGAACTTGTTGGTACTAAGGGACATCTTGGGACACTTGACATGATAGACCTTAACACAAATGACAGAATGTATGAATTCCAGTGGGAGAGGGCTATGGAAGGGGGCCAATGGGGAAGGGGACATAAAGATGATTAAAATGTTCTGTATGAAATACACAAAAATTCAATAAAATATTTAAAAAGAACAATGTTTATTAAAGTCTAAAAAATGATTTCATTGTAGGGTATTTTATGTCTTTGGTTAGATTCATCCCAAGTTATTTTATTTTATTGGATGGAAGTGTTTCACTGAAGTTGTTCTCTGATCTCTTATTTGTATGTGGAAAGCCTTCTGAATTTTTTAGATTAATTTTGTAACTTGCCACTTTATTGAAAATGTTGATCATTTACAAATAAAGATAATTCAGCCTCTTCTTTTCCAATTAATGTCCCTTAGTTTTCTTCTCTTGTTTTATTGCTAAAGCAAGAGTTTCAAGCACTATATCAGAAAGAATTTTAATGGAAATGCTTCATGTTTTTCTCCATTTACCATATTAACAATGAGTTAGTTGGAAACAATCTGAATTATGTTGATGTATGTTCCCTCCAGCCCAATTCCCTTTAGGATTTTTATCATGAATTCGTGTTGGATTTTGTGTATCTATTAAGATAATCATGGGATCATCTTAAGTGCACATCTTAAGTATTTAAGTGCATTTATATGATTTATTACACTTATTGACCTTTATATATTGACCCATTCCAGGAACTCTGGTGTAGAGTCTACTTGATGATGGTTGATGATCTTTTTACTATGCATTTTATGTGATTTGAGAGCATTTTCTGCACCTATTCACTAGGGATATGATCCCATAGCTTTCTTTTGTGGTTGTTGTTATGTCTTTCCTCATTTTGGTATTAGATCAATACTGTGTGATTGAGAGCATTTAGGAATCCCCCCTCTGTTTCTGTCTTTTTGAATAATTTAAGTAGTATTGATTTCAGATCTTCTTGAAGGTCTGCTAAAATTCTGCAGTGAATCCTTCTGGGTCTGGGTTTCTTTTAGTCAGGAGGCTTTGTATTACTGTTTCAATTTCCTTATTTGTTATTTGGTGTTTTCCATGAATTTAGAAATTCATCTCTTTCTTTTAGATTTTCAAATTTAATAGAGTATACATTTTTAATAGTATTCCCTTACAATGTCCCGGATCTTTCTGATATCTGTTGTGATGCTTCCTTCCCATTTTGGTGATTTGGATTCCCTCTTTTTGTTGTTGTTGTTGTTGTTGTTTCTTTTGTTTCGTTGGTTAACTGGGCTAGGGTTCTTTCTATTTGCTTTATCAAACAACCAGCTCTGAGATTCGATGATTACTTTGTTTCTGTTTCATTAACTTCTGCTTTGAGTTCTGTCACTTCTTCTGCTTTGCCGGGTTTGGGCTTGGTTTGTTCTTGCTCTTCTAGATTTTGAGTTGTACTATTAATGGATTTGTTTGTACTCCTTCTTATTTTTTAATGTGTTCACTTATAGGATGTACACTTCCCTCTTAGGACATATTTAAAGTTTTCCCAGACATTTTGTAGTGTTGTATTATCATTTTCATTTTGTTCCAGTAATATTTTTATTTTTTTTCTTTGAGCCATTTATCATTTAGGAATATTTTGTTTATTCTTTATGAGTTCAAGTTGTTACTATTAGTGCTAATAATTAAAAGTTATTAAGGTATACTCAGATCTAAATTCGAGCATCTATCATCAGTCATGGCTGGATTCTCTCTTTGGATCCATGAAGAGCTGGTTATAGCTATTAAGAGCCCCAGTGGCTCCAGAACTCACACTTTTGATTCTAACTTGTGCTTTTTGTCCTTATATTCTAAACCAAACAACTCAAATTGTGTCTTATTGAATCCAACAATCACTGCAAATAGGAGTAATGACCCTCCCAACTATTTCCTGGCCCAGAAAGACCTGAGGCTGAAATGCAGACTCCTCTCCAATACATGGACAGAACAGGGAGAGAATACTGTGTTCCTTTAGACAGGTTTTCTACCCACGTTTAGCACAAAAGCAGGTATAGAAGATGGATCATCACCTTTCTACAATACAACTTCAGTAAGAAATTAAAACAGGAGAGTGAGGAACAGGGTAGCAGGAGTAGAAAGACTGAACCCTGGAGCTGAAGTGATGGCTCAGCAGTTAAGAGCACTGACTGCTGTTGCAGCAGACCTGGGTTCGATTCCCAGCACCCACATGGCAGCTATGAACTATCCTTAAATCCGATTGCAGGGGAATCCGATGCCCTCTTCTGACCTCCGTGGCATTGCATGACATGGGTGCATTCCAGCACTCAGGAGGCAAAGGCAGGCAGATCTCTGTGAGTTCGAGGCCAGCCTGGTCTACATAGTGAGTTCCAGAACAGCTGGGGCTATAGGGAGACCCTGTTTCAAAAAGACCAAAAAAATTAAAAATAAAATAAAATAAAAAAA
>NW_008349074.1:52627-113896 GCF_000622305.1 Nannospalax galili | reverse complement strand
AATAAAATAAAATAAAAAAATAAAAAAGAAAGATTGAATCTTTTAGCTTTCTTGAACTCTTTCAACCAACAGAACATGCTGGGAAAAATCAGCTATATAAGAGCTTGGAAGTGGTGGGTACTATATAAATGACCCATAAAAGGTAACATAGACTCTCCTATCCCTTCCTTTTTCTCTCTTGGAGCAGGCCACAGGCCAGGTCTGACACATCTACAAGCTCTGCTGTGTCTCCTTTAATAAACTATCTCCTTTCCAATAACTGCCCATGTGTCTCCACAGCTCATCACGAAGCAGCACAACAACCCAGAAACTCCAATGGCCGCCCCACTCAAGTCTGTGCTTACTACATTAGCATGCCAGCCAGCATAGTGATTGTACCTTAAATAGACTGTCAGTATGCAGACAAGGCGGGTGCTTACCTGCAGTGCAAAGGGAAAGGTAAGGGTATGAGAATGGTAATGAGGGAAAAGCCCATGCTACAGGTGGCCTTCTGGATGTGACAGGAGGAGGAAGATACAGGCATTCGCGTTCATTATATGCACATTTCCTGCCAGGCTGTGGAGCACACCAATTGAGCAGGTAACTTTCAAATAAGGTATTGGCAGACCTCTCTAAGGCAGTATTTACTTGCATAGCCCTAAATTTGCCTTCCATCTGAAAAAGTTTTGATGTGCCTCACTTACTAATGAAGGCCAAGAGTACCAGGACAGGCTTGATATACATGTATTTCTGTTGCCTCATGAATAATGTATCTGCAGGTTTTTCTGTTGAATTAAACAGCTATAAGCTGGTTCCCTGACAGATCTGCAGGCACATGGCATTTTATCCAACCTCCTCTGTCCTCTGCAAGCAGCATCACCACTCTGTGTTTATTTTATTCCAAAAGCAATTGATGTAAATCCTTCATCTCTTAAAGAAATCTCATGATTTTCAGTGTCAAATTTATAATTCTTTGAGGTATTCTTTATACCGGTTGCTGGAAAAGATGATGGCCTAACCACACAGGATTTTCTTCAAGATAGATTTTTCTCCCTAAGTAAGCATGAAGTGTATTATCCTGCAGCTAAGCTTCCTCTTCAGGGCTTTATTAAAGTTCAACTCCCCTCGATCACCTGAAGAAGCGAATTGCTTTCCAAGCTTCTGTGTGGTAAATAGTGTACCACATCATCCCTTCCAGGTAGTCTCTATAAACCAAAAGTGCTGGAAGACACTGAGGGGTTAAGAAGGCTGTGCTGAGAGTCAATTCTAGAGCCAGGTGTGGCCTGCAGGGCTGGCTGGAAAGACTACTCATCAAGCACAGAGGTGGGGTGACTGCTCATCAACCCTCTCTTCTTAAGGAGAAGAGAGGCTTGGGACTCTTCAAAGTAGCTTTCAGGGAAAATCCCCCGACCCCCTTTCTGAATTATGTTTTATATTCTAGAATAAAAAATAAAAATGTTTGGGGAAAAATGATGAATAAGTTTTAGAAGGCAGTCCCACCATATCCAACCTTCTCCTTCATTCTTCATTTTTTTCTTTCTGATAGATGCTTAAACTTTTTTCTCTTGTACTGTTTCTCATTTCCACTACTCATTCCTCCCCTTCTCTCATTTTTTTTATCATGTCCATTTTACATGATGTTTCTAACACAGGAGAAATTTTTCTTTGTTTTTTTCTTTTCCTGGAGGTATTTAACAATGTTTTTCCAGAGGTGAAATTCAATTAAAAAAAAAATCCTAACAAACCTGGATCCTAGGGATTTTCCCACTCATATAGCCTTGTTTTGCATGTTCATAATTTTCATGAACAAGCTCAAATTTCTGAGAATCCTGCATGAAATGTAATCAGAGTTTCGGGACAAAAGCTGGACTCCAGCAAGACACAACACTTATGGCTCAGCTTCTTGTCCTGATAGGCCAAGTAAGGAGACTTATATTGATAAAAAGCACAGATTTGTAGATTTAATCAATGCATGGGGAAGTAGGACAAACAAAGGAAGTTTATCTTTAGGAAGCTGATCTGAGATTCAGGTTCAAATAGAAAACAGATTGCAATAGGAGGTAAGAGGCCGGCACAGTTAAGCAATCTTGGCCAAGGAATGGTTTGGTTTTCATTTTGCAAGGCGTTTGAATAAATCATTACTAATTAAAGGGACAAACTGGTTTTCCAGAGGTGACTAGTCCTGACCCAATGGCTTCTCTGCCATCCTTTATGGATGGTTGCCTTCTTTTGGATGGGGGGGGTCTGCCCTCTTAAAGTTTTTAGACCCCAAGGTGACTACATGTTTAGGACAATGACTTCAGCCTTAAGGAGGGATGAGGTGGGTTAGGTAGACAGATACTGATTGGTGACTGTCATGACATCTAAACAGAAGTCTGATCCAAAGTAAAAGAGACAGATTCCAAATGAGGTATGAGTGACAGGCTTTTATTTGCTTTTAATTCTCTTTTGGGTCCAGGTGAGTAATCAGTTCTTTTTACCAAAAACAGATTCTAAGTGTTACATAGAGACAGGTGGCACTGGTGGTTTTATAAATTTGATTGTAGTCTTCTTCCTTTTTATTAGTAAACTTAGGTTCATTCCAAACAAATAATTTTGATATGGTGATTTGCAGAGAATGTTTATATAGTTCAGTGTCCTTGCAAATCAGAATGAGGACCCATCCATCCTATCCTACAATAATGATGTCATCCGGGAAATCTTAGTAGGAGAGGAGTGTCTTCCACTGTTAGAACACTGCCTCTTTTTCACTTGTAAAATTAGTATGTCAACAGGCAGGAAGGAATGTGAGCCCAAAGCTGACCCCCAAAGAACAGAGGAAAAAGAATTCCTGCAGCAGCTCTCCTGGGCACCAAGGCCGCTCTTCTGCTCACCCAGTGCTGTCTCTGCTGGCACAGGCGCTGCCTGCGGCCGCTCTGTGTTCACCCTGTGCTGACTCCAATCGCACAGGCGCTGCCTCCTGGGCACTGCCTCCTATGTCACCAGTGGCGCGTCCTGGCCACCTCCTTCGATCGCCCAGGCACAGCCCTTCGATCCTTGCTGCAGCCGCAAGCTGTGGCCGCTCTTCTGCTCGCTGAGGCTGCTATTCTGCTGGCCCAGCGCTGCCTCCAATCATCGCTGCTTCTGCCCAGTCCGGACCCCAGGGCTGGAGAGGAGACTATGTCAGCGGAGCCACATTCAGACACAGGAGACCAGGTTTGGTGATGCAGATCTACCTTATTGTAGAAGGGCACAAGCTTATATAGGGGTAGGGGTCAAATCAAGAAGTTACAACTCAGATCTTTGGCAAGGCTATGTCCTATCATGATATCTGGGTCAGACACCTTATTAGCATAATAGGTTTCAGGTTACTTAGGTTCCGGTTTCCTGTGTGGGGCCTGGATTCCTGCGAACCACATGACCCAGGATGTTGCAATATCTAAGTGCTGCAATTTAGGATCTCAAGGGTGGTGATCAGGGAGTGGCGAGCTCTAGGCATCAGTCTCATGATCTGCCAATGGGAGCAAATGTCACAAGGCGTTCCTTGTGGCTCCAGCGGTCAGGCCATTGCCTCAGGCCTGCTGTATGGCTGTCATTAAGACTTTCACCCTAGGCTCAAGCCTGTCTCCCACAAATTCCCTCTGCATCTTTCAAAAGAATTGACCTAGAGTCTCAGTAATGAGATTTCGTTATGCCCATTTCCTTGATGTTAATAGGCTTTGCTGGATGGAGGAAGGGAGGAGGAGATGAAGCAGTCAGTCCAGTTCTCACCTCACCTGCTGGAATGGGAAATGGACTGACCAGCTTATCTCTGAGGCATTGAGGCTCAGTGGTATCTTCTTCCCCTGCTGCAGCACAGGAATTCTGTCTTCTCTCTTGTCTTTAGCTCACTGTATTAAAATATTTCTAAAACTCACCCTCTCTGGTCCATGACAAGGACATGAAAGCCTCAGTCTTGGGTGGCTTTGGTGGCTGTTGAGTTTCCAGAATCCCCACTCTCAAGCTCAGCACAAGGGCTGAAAAAGACACTAATGCTATAAAGGTGCACAATCTTCCCATATTCAAACAGTGAATTTCATTTCTCACTCAAGCTTTTTAAGCCTACCCCATTCTCTATGACCTTTACTTGAGTAAATGAACTGTGTTTTTATCATAGAAGGAGACAGTGGGGACATCCTAGAGCCAGATCACTTCTCTCCACAAACGTTAGGTTAAACTATCTCACAGATATATGGAAGCATTCAGGGAAAACCACTTAAAGGACCACTCCGTGAACGAGAAAAGCAATCCATTAAAGAACCAACCCCTGGGCTACCTCTAGAGAATACAAAATAACAACTAAAAGCAAAACGGGTTTTTTTTTGTTTTTTTTTTTTTTGAGAGATTTAGTATTTAGTGCTCATTTTTAATTGTTTATATTCCATACATATTTAAATTCATGTAGCCACATGTAGTGACAACTGTTGACCAAAGGTATCAAGGAAGTTTTACTATATAGTGACAATAAATGTTTTTCTTCACCCATTTTGTCAATATTAGAGATGAAATCTCTGTTCAACAGTTTTAGTTTCTTCAGTAATCTTTAAACTGTTAACATCTATCCACTTCTAGAGAAGAAAGAACTGAGATGAGTTGAATTTCTTTTTTAGTTTAGGTGCCTGCAAGTCCAAGAGTTGGATACATAAGCCTGTTCCTGTTGTGTGTTTTTCTTCTATTTCTCTGAGCACAACCAAACAGCAAGTGGGCAAAACAAATAAAACTACAGTTGTAAATGCCATCATCTAAAACCACAGATCATGTCCAGTTCGGTTCTCTTATTTTCCATAGGGATTCATGCCAGTCTTGTTGTTGGCTATGTGTCCTTCATGCTTAGTGCAACAGTCCTCATAGGGTTATTTGGAAAACCTCTCCTACATTTTCATTTGTTACCTGTACTGCTTTCATTGTAAATCACTCAAAACAGGGTTCATAGGTAGTTAGCACCTTGACATTCCATGATGCTCTAGCCTAGGGGGTGACCATTGGAGAATGAGGAAGCTGTGACTTCCAGATAAGCAGGGGGTGTGGAGTCACATGCCTTATGAGAAAGCTGTTTCTGGTTGAAGAACCTGCCAGTCTTGGGAGCTTGGCAGCACTGTAATATTATAAAGAGAAAACATTCTCATGAGTGAAGCACTGTACACACAGATTCTGTGAGGGCTCAGAAACAATGACTTCTTGGGGCCAAGACTGATGTGGCACACACAACTACTATAGACCCAACCATCAGAAGGAAAGACAAATGCTGAGTTTCCGCTTAGGTGCTGAAAATGCCTCTTAAGGCACTCATAAGAGGAAATTTGAACTGTAAATAACTCCACCAGGGCAAGAAACATCCTCTGAGTCTTTTCCATGCAAACTGAAGTCAGAGGTGTTGCCCCAGAGCCAACATTGATTTCATCAGTTGCACGATTATAGGTGAGGAGCAGTAGCTTAACAGAACTTAAAGACAAATTTTATTTGTTCATAAATGTTTTTGAGAATTTCATACATACTGTATATCATTTCCAGAGCTCCTGCTGCCTCCTCCAACTCTCCCCATATCCCCCTCCATTCTCTTACAATTTTGTGACCCCTTTATTATTTTTATGCATTTGTGTGTGTGTGTGTATGTGTATATGTGTGTGTGTGTGTGCATATGTGTGTCTGTGTATGTGTGTGTGTGTGTGTGTGTGTGTGTGTATCTACTGAGTCCATGTAGTGTTGCTTGTGTGTACATGTGTTTAGGCTGATTAATTTGGATTGAATAACCTATCAGATAACTTATGTCTGAAGAAAATGGTTCTCCCTCCCTCAGCAGCCATTGATTATCTGTAGCTATGTGTCTGGAGATGGGACCTTGTGAAATCTCTTCCATTCACATTGGCATATCTACTGCTGTTGTCATTACGGAGGTCTTGTTTAGGTAACCATGCTGTTGAGAGTTCATAAAGCTTCTCTGTCATGTCAAGGAAACATTATATAACAGCAGGTGCCCTGGCCCTCTAGCTCAACACAACCCCCTTCCACAATGGTGCCTGAGCCCTAAGTGTAGGGGTTGCATTAGAGAAGTGTCAAAATAGGTATGTCACTTATTCTCTGCATTTTTATCAGTTGTGGAACTTTGCAATAGTGTCCATCTGGTGCAAAACTGAGTGGTGAGATGTACACTTATGAGTGGCTATAAGGATAATATTTAGAATATAGTAAGAAATTATAACAGTTTAGAAACGTGGCAGTAGTAGATTCTCCTCTAGGGTCTATGACCTCTCCAGTCACGGGTATTTCGCTAAGTTTAAAGTACCAGACATGAATTCATTCCAATTGAGTGTGCCTTAAGTTCAGTTAGACAGCTGTTGGTTACCCCCAAGATAAAAGTGGCACTATTGAAACAAGGTATTCTTATGGATATGATAACTGTTGTGATTCGTAGGTTTTATAGCTGTGTAGGATTATTGATTGTTTTCTCCTGTGAGCAGCTTGCATAGGACATTATCTACCATGAGAGCTAGTCTTCAGGGAGGAGGCTTCCAGGTTACTTTCGGCTCAATTTCTCTAAGTCCCATGTCTGAAGTATGTGATATCTTTAGCAATAGCATCTTACCTTCAAGTTCTAGTAGGCAACCAAGGGCAATGGCAATAGGTCCTATTGTTTGGGGAGTTTCTTGTGTTACCCTGATCAACAACTTGAAGGTAGATTTCCTTTGTATGGGACTTGTGAATGCTGTCACCACTGCTGTGAGTTTATATCAGTAACTTCGCCACAGTCTGGAAAACTGTTTCTGTATGGTCATCCACCACCTACGTCTCTTACATTCTTTCTGTCCTCTTTCTACAGTGCTCCCTGAGCCTTTAGTGGCAGAGATTTGATATAGAAGTTTATCTTATTCAAAGATAGTCACTCTGCACTCTCTCATTCTTTGCACTTTGATCACTTGTGGCTTTCTGGGTTAATCACCATCTATTGCACAAGGAAGGTTCATTGGTGAGAGCTGAGAGATCCTTTTTATCCCGTGTTCTACTATGCTCCCTGAGTCTTAGGTATAGCATCTGCATTGTAGATGTGTCACTTAGGGCTGGGCACCTCCCAGATACTTATTCTTTGTATTTGACCAGTTGTGGAACTTTGTAATAATCTCTTCCTGTTGCAAAAGAAATGTCTTTGATGAGTGGTGAGAGGTACAGTTTTCTGTAAGTATGAGAATATACATTTAGACTATATTAAAATATGTATTTAATATTTGTAGTTATTTGCCAAGTTATTTCAGTGCTTTGGGTCATCTTATCTGCCAAGTTATTTCGGTGCTTTGGGTCATCTCCAGTTTACTGAATAGCAAGTTTAAAGTTTCCACACCCTGTCACCCTCAGCTCTTATGTCGGTGCTGGTGCTATGATGGCTTCTTGGACTGTGAATCTGGCAGGAACTTTTACTCACTAGCTTTTGGTACTTTAATCCCATGATGAAGCAAGATGTCAGTTCCCAGGTTCAGAGTATCTTCCAAGAGGAATAAAATTCACTCTTCATTCTGTCTGTTAGCTACAAAACCAAACACATGCCTATGTCAAATCTCTTGTAGATACACACACACACACACACACACACACACACACACACACACGGGTTAGGTTTCCTGAAATGACTCTGTCATTATATTGGCAATAGAACTAATATCTTGTACTGAGGCTTTCACAGCAAGGCAGAAGAGGCAATGAAATCTACTCAATCTTCTGCTTTTTAATCTTAACCAGACATTTATGTGCATCACATAAAGCATTAATATATTGTGCTTTCTTTCCAGGGATTTTGTTTCTGTGTTGGGGCTCATTTAAAGACTATGCCAATAGGAAAATTCAACATTGGATGTTTGCAAATTTATGCCATGAACTATCATTTTAGAAGCACAAATTGTAATTTAACAGAAGTATAGTAATCAGTTATTTGATGCAATATTGCTTCTGTACAAATGCTAAGTTGATACTCCAATTTGTTAATTATCTATGCTTATTCAGGAAACATAAGACTGTGAGTATATGTACGTCAAATAGGATCATCTTACTCCTCAATGAAGTGCCTGGCAATTTATTTTTAATTTAATTTAATTTATTTTATGTGTATGAGTGTTTGCCTGCATGGATGTGAGTGTCCTTTGCATACAGTGTCACTGGAGGCCAAAAGAGGCCATAGGATCCCCTGGAACTGGAGTTATGGACAGTTGTTAGCTACTAAGCAGGTGCTGGGAACTGAACCTGTGTCCTTTCTAAGAGCAGCCAGTGTTCTTAACCACTGAGCCATCTCTCAGGTCCAAGTACTGTTGTTTTAATTTAATTAATCAATAATGTTGAATAATTTTGCTGTTATTATTCTCTGTTTACATAACTCAGTTCCATGAACCCCACCCCTTCATTATTTGGAGTTATCTGAGTCTTTGCCTTCTTTCAGAAATGGAAAGAATGTTGTAAGCTCATGCCCCAAATAGCTTGCTTTCTAATTTGATGTTACAAAACCCAGAGTTCCATCCAAAAATTTTGCTGTAAAACTGTTGTGTGCCACTCTAGTAACCTAATTAAGTTGGATGTTTGAGTGTGACTTCACAGACCTAATGTTTGCATTACTTAATCCACTTTATGCTCCATTGTACCTCCAATGTGTTCTCTATTTTCTTTTATGCTGAATTAAATATGATTTTTATTCTAGGACTCCTTGGTCATCTAAGTTGAAGAGACTTTAGATCACGTGATATTATTTGGAAAATACCATCTGATAGGCCCCTCCAATTTGGTCCTTACCCTATGTAGTATAGCCAGATCAGTTATTCATTATCATGTCCATTTACCAGTGAAAGTATTCAACTGTATACAGACAAAGCAATTTATACAAGATGCCCAATTGGACATGATGAACCAAACTGTAGTGTTCCTCTACTGATCCCTAGTCGAGTGTTTTCTGTTACATCCACACTGCTCCTGGAAGTCATTGGCTTTCTGAGCATTGCTAGTCCCCAACTTTAAAGACAGAAGGCAAAGGTATGAAGGTTTGCAAATATTCTGTTACACAACAGAGGCTTTGTCCACTTTAAATGCAATGAGTTATGACAGGTACATGTGTTGAAGACACAGGGAGAGAAGAAGACAATAAAATAAATGAACTAGAACAAAAAGTAGTGTTTCCTTCGGTTCACTTCCTCCAGCAAACACTGAGTGTGATTTAATGACAGAGAAAGATGCTTATGGAAAACACCGTCAAATAAACAAATAGGTGTGCACACAAATCTTTAATACCATTAAGTTTTGAAGTTTAGGCCTAGGACTAGCCTTCTGAAATAGCACTGTGAAAAATAAGTTAATGTATTTCCTATTGACCGTTCAGTGTGAAAGCACTGATATAAATCATCAGTGGGCCTAGTCCAGAGTTTAGAATGCTCTCCTGCTTGTTTCACTGTCAGTGGTTTCCTTGGACATTGTCGATATTTGTTCAATTTATGATTTTCAGCAAATGTATTATTAAAGTTTACTATGATTCAAAAATTTCTCTTACATATATGAATATGTACATATGTTTGTATGTGTGAGTCTGAATGTGTGTCTGCTATTTCTATGACTATGCTTCTACCTATGTGAATATTACTTTCCTTTCTTATCCTTCGAAAATTATATTTAAAGCAACTCCCTAAAATGAAATTTTATATTCTTGAAGTGCTATTTATTTTCACGTAGCCTTTTAATTATGATTTATTTTGCATTGTTTAAGTCATTTCTTATGTCACTTAGGAATTCCAGAGCTTTTGCCTCCTTTATATTCATCAACATTTCAGTGAGTTCCTTCAGATCCTTGTGATTCACTCCAAGGTTACAATGGGAATATTTAGGCTGGTATATTCATTTAGAAGAGCCAGCTCCTTACAAAGAAGTCAAAGAAAGGCATTGGTGTAAAGATTTTACCACGATGTACAGACTCCTTAGTTTTACAAATGTGGAGGAATGTTTTGTAAAACATAATGAATATGATAAAACTTTGGAAATGATACAGATCACTTGGGACAAAAAGCCTTATTTCCCCAAAGACAGATAAAAATACAAGGAAATCCTCATGGTCGAGACTGGTTGATAAAATATTTGTACAGGAAAGCACTGTCATAGTTAGGATGTAGTGGGCTGTGTCATCTAATACTAGAATGACTGAGTATGTATATATCCCTGCAAGTTAGTCCACAGCATCTCCTAATGATGTGTGCAACTGCTATGTGCAAAAACATTAATTTTATGTATGCAAAATTTTCTTTTGTTTTCCTTCCTCCCTTCTTCTCTTTCTCCTTTATTTCCTTCCTTCTCTCTGTTCTGTAGAGCTTTGATACAAAAACAGGATGTCATGATTGGTAGATCCATTTTATCTGCTACAATCACCTTTGAATTTTGTACCCGTAAGATTGTTGCCAGGTTTTTGACTATAAATTCCTTAACATAATTTAACTGCCCAGTAAATTTATATTTAGTCTATGTAACTGGTCTACAAAATACCCCTATCTCTTTACAGTTACATGTTTTGCCCAAACTGTTGTCAACCCAATGGAAATAAGATACCAACACATTCCCTAATCCCCTGATACTGCCTCATCTAGACGCTCTGATTTTGACCAACAAGTGTAGTTGCTGCATGCATACTCATCCTTAGAGAACTATTTTTAAGTTCTCTAAGAAACTGACTAGAAACTTCCACTGATTCCATTTATGGATAATTTACATTCTATCCATGGGTTAGGAAATTATAAGTACATTTTGAAAATGCTTTGCTGATTGAAAGTGTGTTACTGAGAGAACACTGATTAGCAGAATTGTTGAAGCATGCTTTTCCAAGTGAGTGCCCCATAAGTGCTTTCCATGTCTACTCAATCAATGTAGCTCAGGTTGAGAATGTAGTGTAACATAGAAGGATACCAAGGCACAGTTCAGGTACTAAAAGGCAATTCTATACAGATAGACATATTCAGATTATTACATGGTTCTACAGTCACTTAATGGTAAGGTAGAGTAAGATGTTTTTTAAAAAATATGAAGTGGATTTATATTAAGGAATTTTCAGCCTACGCACACAATGTTCACCAGATATTACAAAAGAAGCAACTTTTTGAGAAACGTCCACGTTGATTTCTGTGGACACTGTGCCCGTTTGTATTCCCACCATGAATTCATGGACAGCCATGCTGGGATTTGTTGTCATTTGTTTCATCTTATCCATTTTGTCAATGGTAACATGAAATTTCAAAGTAGTTTTGATACATGTTCTCTGATAGTTAAGGATTCTGAACATTTGAAAAATGTTTCTCAGCCATTTGAATTTCATCTTTTTTTTCCTTTTTGGTCATTTTGAGGCAGGGTCTCTGTGTAGTCCCAACTCTCCTGGAACTCACTGTATAAATCATCTGGCCTAGATCTTACCCCCATCCCCTGCTTCTGCCTCCTGAGGGCCTATGCCACCAAACCCAGCATTTGGATTTCATCTTTAAAAAATCATTTATTATTATTCTTTAATTTTATGTGTATGTATTGTCTGCATGTATGTAAGTGCCCCCATGTTGTGCAATGCCCATGGAGGTCAGAACAGGATGTCAGATCCCCTGGAACTAGAGCTATAGATGGTTGGTTAGCTGCTGGGAATTGATCCCAGGTCCTCTGAAAAAACAATCAGTTATCTCTCCAGCATCCTGGATTTCATCTTTCAAGAGCTCACTTTTTAGTGCCCTGTGACATTTTTACTGTTTAGTTTTTAGAGTACTTTGTATATTCTAGACACTAACCCTCTGACAGGTACATGGCCAGTAAAGAATTTTTTCCCATGCTATAGGCTTCCTTTTTACTCAAATGATGGCATCCCTTACATGCAAAAGAGTTTTAGTCTCATGTGGTCACATCTATCAACTGTTGGCCTTACTGCCTATGCTACTGGGGCCCTGTTCAGAAAGTCCTTTCCTGTGTCTATAAATTGAAATGTTTTCCCTGCTTTCTTCTCCATTTGATTCAGGTTATCACATCCTATGTTAAGGTCCTTGATCCATTTGCAGATGAGTTTTCTATGGAGTGAGGGACAAAGGATCTAGTTTCAGTCTTCTATATGTAGCTATCTATTTTGACCAGCACTATCTGTTGAAGATGTCTTTTCTTCAATGTGTGCTGTTGGGCTCTTTGTCAAAAATCAGATGTCTGGAAGAGTGTGGCCTTACAGCTGGGTTCCCAGTTCTATTCAATGTATTGGACTTTTTTATGCCAACCATAGTGTTTATATTGCTATAGATAGGTAGTATAACTTAAACTCAGGGATGATGATAACTCCTAAAGTTCTTTTATTGTTCAGGATTGTATTGGCTGGACAGGTTTCTTGTGTTTCCATGTGAAATTTAAGATTATATTTTTCAATTTCTGTGAACAAATGCATTGAAATTTTAAGAACAATTTCCCTTAATCTGTAGATTGCTTTTTGTAGGATGATTATTTTCACAATAGTAATCCTACAGATCCATGAGATAACCTGTCTTCTGATATCTTCTTCAACATTTCTTCAATATCTGAAATATTATTATACAACTCTTTCACTTTCTTGACTAGATTTATTCCCAGATAATGTTTTGATTTGTGATCATTTCCTGATTTCTATCTCAGTATGTTTGTTTGGGATATACAGAAATGCTACTGGTTTTCGTGTTATTTTCCACCTTACTACTTTGCTGTATGTGTTTATCAGATTTATGCAATTTTGGATAAAGTCTTCAAGGTCTTCTTTGCATCGAATTGTCATTGTTTGCCAATGAGGATACTTTGACTTTTTCCTTTCCTATCCCCTTGATCTCTTTCACTTGTCTTATTTCTCTAAGACTTCAAGCACTACACTGAATAGTAATGGGGAGAATCCACCCAATCTAGAAATAGATCTAACACATATTCCAGCTATACAACTAATGGGCATATACCCAAAGGCCTCTCTATCTTACTACAGATATACTTACTCATCCACATTCACTGTAGCTCTCCACAATAGCCAGGAAATAAAAACAAACTAGTTGTCCATCAACTGGTTCATGGATAAGGAATATGTGGAACATTTTACACAATGGAATATTATTTAACTGTGAAAAATTATATGAAGTGTATAGGAGAATGAATGGAACTGGAAACCATCCTCCTGAGTGAAGTAATGCAAACCTTGAATGTTTTCACTCACATGTAGAGGCTAATGTTGGGTCTTTAGTGTGTGTCATGCAAATTTCACTTGAAATACCCATGAAGGTCAGGAAACTGGTAAGGGCCATGGAGGGTAGATTTTAGGGCAGCTGAGATAATATGCAGTGATACAAAGTGGTAAAGGAATAATGGAATAGAAAAACTTAAATAGTTGGAGAATGGGAGAACAGTGTTGTGGTCCGAATATAGGTAGCAGTAACTAACACTAAAACTCATTTGGAAAAGTTCTAAAGAAACCTACTACTGAAGTAGCTTCCTAAAATGCACTTACAGAAAAGTTTAAATGAAATTACTTTATAACAAGGAGACAATGTCTCTCCTAAATATGACAGGTTAGCAAAATAAAAATCCCAGTGCTAGGTATGAGTTATCTCTTTGGTGTTGTTATCCAGTGGTATCCCACAGACACCCAAACATTACAGGCTATTGCCCTTGCTTTTGGTTAGCCTTCAGGATTTGATGACAAGACCATATTGCTGAAGACACCACATACTTGACTCATAGACTGTGGAAGAAATCCAGGGAGTTCTGACCTACAAGCTTCATCCCTACTGGCTAGCTTTGATGGTATTGGAAAATGTTAGGCCTGCTATTGGAGGATGGAGGTACTCACCATTCTTCCCAGCTGTGAACCCTTTGAGCTATAGTAAAGGCCTGGCAAGATAGGTCCACTGTTGCAATAGAGCCACAAATGTCATGGGAGTAACCATTCACTTAATGATTGGATTTAAAACCCACTCTGCAAGATGGAACCCATATCTGGCACTATGATTGGGGCCAAGACCTATGGCTAAGTAGATCATAGACCATAGGTAAGATTTGCTAAATGGGCATGGTATTACAACCATTCCTAATGTCTTAGTGTTATACCTATAGATTAATGCATCACATAATCTCATCAGAAAAACTTCTTTCAGTATATGCAGATGAACAAAGACTCATAACTGGTCAACCCACAGAGCGCAAGAGACTCCAAATTGCTCAGCCCTAAATGAGAAATTGATATCACACCCCTATGCTCCAGTCTCAGGAAAGAGGGTTGATGTAAGAAGGAGCAGAAAGCTTGTAAGAGCCAGAGCCAGTGGATGCCTACAAGGAAAGAGAGTTTTCTGGACACAACCGAGCAGTTACACATATGAACTTACAGTGTTTATGACAGCATGTACAAGACCTGTACCAGCCCAAACCAGACAATATCCTAGCACGGAGGGCACAGGTGGTCATTCATGTTCCACCCCTAGTTAAGGAGCTATTGACAAATTGATAGGTGCTGAGAGAGGGAGTCAGTTGTTTTCGAATATTTGATTGCCTTATTGGTTGAACAAGCTCCAGGGATGACCCAGCACCCCAGAGTATTTGAGCAACACAAATTGAAGTCAATGAACTTAAAAAAAAAGAGAGGGAGGACATGAAGTTAGGTAGGTAGGACAGTGGGGATGGATTTTGGAGGAGTTGGGGATATTAAAATATTTTGTATGAAATTCTCAAGTAATAAAATTATTACTTAAAAAATAAATGTTGTCTTTTGAATGCTGACATCATGCCAGTCAAAGTTCTAGACTTAGAAATACAGAAATTACCCTGCAATCTTTTTGAAGACAGACCCAAAATAGCAATATATAATTAATGTAGCTTATTTTCATGTAGAGAAGAATCTCTGAATGTGGTCAAAATACACTGTATGACAGTCTCAAAGAATTCATAAAAATATTTTAAAATATATATTCCATAAAGGTTAGTGAATGATAGTACTGGTTTTGGTGGTTGCTGTATTTTAAGAGTGGTCAGGGAAGCCATCAAAAATGTTATGTCAATAAAGACAGTTGGATTTGCCTCAGGAAATTGCATGAAAGTGTCTTGGAAACCTCCAATACAAAGGACCTGGGGCAGAGGCAAGTGAGGTGTTTTGAATGCAGGAAGGAGACTAAATGTTGCTGGAGTGGTGCATCAGCACAGGTGAGAAAGGCTTGATATTGAAGCGCTCTCTTAGCCTCAGCAAGGTTTCTGAATTTTGTTAAATGTGGTGGGATATTGTCAAAGGATCCTAGAAAAACATAATTGATTTCCTGTTTTCTTTTAGAGCTTACTTCAACAGTGCTGTCACTTATATGCATGATATACTTGTAAATATTAAAAATTACTAGTATGTGGAAGATGGGGAAATGGCCATGGAGGTGGCAGAGACTCGGTCAGAGCCTATTATGATACTAGAGCAAGCTGATTCCAATTTGTGGAGATGGATTTGTTAAAATGGCTATGTTCTGGGGTTAGGTTCTGAAGGGAGAGTAACTGCTATCTCCAGAATTTCTTAGAAACACATAAAAAGTATTTTGATGTTATGATTTCTCACAACATAACAATCAAAATACTTTTTACGTATTTCTAAGAAACTTTGGAAATAATAGTTACAGTTACCAAGGTAAGGAAGATGAAGAAAAGGGTGGTTCGGGGAACAAGAGAAGGAAAGGATGACAGAAGGGTTGGATGCGATCACACCACATTTTTATTTTATTATTTCATTACGTGTATTCGTGTGTGTGTGTGTGTGTGTGTGTGTGTGCGTGTGTCTGTGCCTGCACACACAGACATACATGTGCCATGGCATGAGTTCAGAGTCCAGGGAACAACCTGTGGGGATGGGTTCTCTCTGTCCATCATCTGAGTCCTAGGAATACTCAGTATTTTCGGCTGTGGCAAGCAAGCTTTTTACTTGCTGACCATGTCACTGGCCCTATCAGATGTAAATGGGAATGGTGAACAAGTTAGTTGGCAGACTGTTTTCGAATCCTGTTGACTGATTAGAGGTAGATAGAAACTTGAGAGTCATAAGCCTATAGGTACATTCACGTATAGATGACTTATGAAGCTGTAGAACTGAATATTTTATAAAGAAAGAGTTTAGACTGAGAAAACTTCCCAAAATCTAAGCACATTGCATGCTGCCATTTAGAGGCAAGGAGATGGTGCACTCAGCAAGGGACCTGAGAACAGCAGCCAGTCAGGTAAAAGGAGGAGCCAGGAAGGTGACCTCTCAGAGGGCAAGGGAGAAACAGTGTTGCCAGAGTTGAGGGCCAAGTGGGCCACTGCTTCTCAGAGATCCCTGAGGTGGCTCTGGTGATGGCAGTGTCTGACCATGTAGGATCCAGGCAACAGTGATGGAATTTGTCTCAACTGTGAACTGGGGACACTAACCTGATTCAAATGGATCAGGAAATAATGAAATTTCTGCAACAGTTATGATATAAAACGATAGCCTAAAAGCAAAAGGTAGGTAAAATTAAAATAATATTTACTTATCACATAATTGAAAACAAATGACACAATAAAGCCTAGTTAATACCAAGAAAATGAATGTTCCCATATGAACATCAAAACTGGGGGAAAGTGCAGGGCTTTGCTCTTGGTGAGTGGAATGGGTTGCTTGGTGGCTGTGGTTGGGTTAATGGTGGTGGGACGGTCTGGCAGTACAGAATCGTTTCTGGGAAAAATAAACTCCAAGGTAGTATTTTAGTTGCTTCAGTGTACTTCACTTCTCATAACTCCGCTAGAGGATTGACAGCATGATTGAAATTCAGGTAAAGGTCTTTGTACATGTGTGCATTCCTCAACAGCGTGCATAAGCCAAAATACTTCTCTACCTGAACAGCAATGAGACTGGAAATTCAGTGGCCTCACAATAGGAGCCCTGTAATTTACAGGCTAGACTGACCTACAGTAAATGCCTTCTTATAAAGTTACAGCTCAGCCCAAGTGGACATGACAGATGATTAGGTCTAGACACACATCTCCTCTGGTCAGATGAGAAACACTATGAAAGTGGTTGAAATGAAAACTGAAAAAGAAAGCATTGGTGAACTTGAACATAAGTGAGTAGTAATTATCTGAATGTAACACAGAGAGAATGAAATCAGGAAAAAAATCACCCAGAAAGATAATAAAAATGTGTGAAAGTGTCAGAGTAGCCTTCACACAATTAAAATCCTAAAAGAAATGAAGAAAAATGAAGAAATGAAGTGTAAAATGTATTTGAAGAAATGATGGTAATTTTTCTCACATTTGATATAAAACATAAATTTGGTACAGTAGGTGACTTCTGGTTGTTGTGATCAAATTCCTGCCAAAGCAACTTAGGGAAGAAAGAGGTTATTATTTTCTTAAATTTTCTTTGATTCATGGTTGAAAGTGATTGATTTCATCATGGTGGGGCACGTGAGGCAGTTTGTGATCACAGTCAGGAAGCAGAAAGAGGTATGTTGGTGTGCTACTCACGTTCACCTTTTTATTCAGTCCAGCATCACCACCAGTGTAACCATGCCATCCACATGTAGGATAAATCTTTCCACCTCAATTAGTCCATCCAGAAACACTCACATAGACGTGCCTTGAGATTTGTCTCCTAGGAGATTCTGGATCCTGTCAAATGGTCAGTATTAAACACCACACTTAACAAATGCCAAGCCGGGCATGCAAAAACCAAAAATCACGTTAAGAAACTCATAGACTTCTGATAAGAAACAACAGCATTGTTTATTAACAAAAAGGACGAGAATCTGGAACTCCCTCTACATTTTCAAGAATGGGACTAAGATGGGACAGTCTCTCAGCATCACACAAAGAGTAGGTAGAGTCCTCATCACAGTCAGTGGCCTGAATTTTCATAGAAGTTTCACAGTTTGGAGGCTTGAAGAACAAAGAACAACTTAGAAAAATGAGAGGAACTGGAAATGTAAAAAGAATTTCAGAAAAGAGAAGTTCAAGAAAAGAGATTGTTCTAGGTTCTGTCCTAAGCTAGTAATATACGGCAGACTGCCAAACCATTCATGAGCATGACAAACACTCGACATTTCAAAACACACAAGCAAGAGCAGCTTAATTACTAAGTGCTCTTAATTACTGAGCCATATGGAAAAAAATATATCATCTCTATTTTTGGAAATATGTACTTTGAGGTTATAAATCTTTACAGTGAGAATTGGGAATTTATATGAAAGAGCTACTGTAAACATAATGCATATCTAAGAATTAATAAATATGGAATTTGACAAAAAGAAACTCAATATTGTAAACAAGATAAAGTAAAAAGAATAAATAGAAAGCATAAGTAAAATGGTGTGGTTAAACCTATCCTACATCCATTGCCAGTTACACTAAATTTTAAGAACTAATCATTTGGGGATGGGGAGATGACTCAGCAGTGAAAGGTACTTACTAGTCTTACAGAGGACTTGCGTTCAGTTCCCAGCATCCATATGGTGCCTCACAACATCCATATCTCCAGTTCCAGGTGATCTAATACCCTCTTCTGGTCTCTGTGGCTACTAGGCACACATGTGTTACACATACATACATGCAGGAAAATACTCATACATAGAAAATAAAAATAAATCCTGAAAAAGAAAAAGAACAAATTACTCCAGTTAAAAGTAGAACATGTGTTCTTTTTGCCTGTTGTTACCTTGGATTGAAACTACGATCTTATGAGTACTGATAAAGTACTCTACCACTGGATCAATCAGGTGCCATGAGATTTCACCTAAAATATTCCCAAGACACAGAGAGTGGTTCTGACAATGAAGATACAGCAAAGAGAGGTTGTAAAGTGTTCCTTTTAGTTAAAAAGTGTAAGTAAAACAGACTACATTCATATAATGGTTTTGATAGTAATTTATTATATTTTTCTGTTATTAATAATTAGTTTTATTAATGTCTTACAGTTTCTAATTTGTAAATCAAATTTATCAAGTTAGACAAAAAGCTTAAAACTGGATGGAATAACAATATTCGTATCAAATAAGGCAGAATTCAGAGAAAAATATTTATGGAGGTAAAATGGAATATCAAACAATGATAAAATGGTTAATTCACTGAAAAAGAATGTAAGATGTGAAACTACTAAAAGAATAACTATACAACATAGGGTTAAAAATTGATACAATGAAAAAAAAATAGGGGGAAATCCTAGTCAAAGTGTAAGAACATATTCATCAGCTAATATAGAGAATTAAAAAAAAACAAAAACAAAAAATTAAAAACAGGCATAGATGATACAACCTAGCAGGAGATTTCCTTCCTTGGCCCATGTTTGTAGGCTCTCCATGACAAAGGATTCTAGAAACCTGGTTACCTTAGAAACATAAGAACATGAAACATTCATGAACTTTAAGTAAGAATAAGAAACACCTGGTAACTAAACTGGATTAAATTCAGGTAAGAGAAATGGGCTGACTCCCCCTACCCCAAACTCTGAGAATGATCTTGACACAAAGCCAGACGTCCCTGGAAAGAGGGAAGAACAGTTAAAGAATTTCTTTCATTAGATTGGCCTTTTGGCAAGTCTGTTGGACATTTTCTTGATTGCTAATTGATGCAGTAGTGCTCTCCCATGGGCTGTTTAAGAAGCTTAGCTAAACCTGGGCATGGTGCATGCATTGAATCCCTGCTCTTGGGAGACAGAGACAGGAGGATCTCTGTGAGACTGAGGTTATCCTTGTCTACATAGCAAGTTCCAGGCCAGCAGGGGTTACCAGGAGACTTTGTATCAAGAGAACACAAAACAAACAACAGCAACAAAAAAATCAAGCAACATGCTAGCAATCTAGCTGAGCAGGCCAAAAGAGCAAGCCAGTAATCAGCGTTCCTCCGTGGTGTCTGCTTTATTTCCTGTGTGCAGGTTCCTGACTTGAGTTCCTGTGCTGATTTCCCTCAATTACAGATCATCACTTGGAAGTATAAGATACAGAAACCCTTTCTTCCACAAGATGGTTTTGGTCAGAGTGTTTTATCACAGGAATGGTAAGCAAACAAGAATTGTCTTTTTTTAGGGGGCGGGTCTTTTTGAGACAGGGTCTCTCTGT
Source organism: Nannospalax galili (assembly GCF_000622305.1). Classification (NCBI taxonomy): domain Eukaryota; kingdom Metazoa; phylum Chordata; class Mammalia; order Rodentia; family Spalacidae; genus Nannospalax; species Nannospalax galili. The sequence goes on along the minus strand of NW_008349074.1, from coordinate 93,836 downwards.
AACCCCAGCTGGCCTGGAACTCACTATGTAGACCAGGCTGCCCTTGAACTCATAGAGATCCGATTGCCTCTGCCTCCTGAGTGGTGGGATCAAAGGCATGTGTCACCATGCCCTGCTCAAGAATTGTCTTTAATATGCTTTCCTTTACTGCAGGCACTGGTATGCTAAATAATACATTTTTCAGTTCACTTATGAGTGTCCAGATGAATTTGGTTTTAGATACCAGTCTGACAGATAACAGAACCTAGGTTTTGATGTTTGTTGTTGGTCTGATTTGTTGAAAGGGCATGATTAGCAGTATAGCTGATAAGTGGGACAGCAAAGGCAATTTTCTTTAGGTGATTTGGGGGCCGAAAAGCAGATAACAAAGGAACACCACACCAGTCTGATGGGGACACAGTGTGGCCACTTCTGTGGTCTCATTGGCTTCTGAAGGCTTCTGAGTACCAGTTCTGACAGGATTTAGAATTAAAGTCATAGGTCTAGCTCATTTTCAGTTATGTCTATACACTTGTGTAAATTGAAACTGACAAAATGGCTCTTCTCTTTTTAATTGAAATCAGGTCAAAAGATGTACTGTACTTCAATTTTGCTCAGTTCACATCAAATTATATTTCCAGGCAAATTATTATGAACACCTAAAAATAGAAGTTTATAATAGAAAATGTCAGTTCAATACACAGATACAGCAACACACTTGGATGAGTTAGATTCTGTGCAGAATCAAGCAGTATGTGTGGACCCAACCAGTGTGGGGAGCTTTACCCTGAAGAACCAGCACCTTTTCTCTTAGAGTCTTCCTCCTACCAATTAGTTCTAGAGTATTTGCTAAATTGCACAGTCTACCTATTATTGTTACTGTATCTAAGGAAAATGAAGACAGATGGATCTTTAAAATTAAAGAAATCTAGAACATGGCAAGAGGTAAAAATGATGATGGGATTTTTACTGGCTAAAGAACCAGAGCTATTTGAAAGTTTGGTCTTCTAGTTAGCATAGAAAATGTCCTTTCTGAATAAATATTTTACTTATTTAAATATTTAAAGATTCACTGTCTGTGAGTCATCAGAATTGATCTGTACCTACACTAGCTTTTCCCTCCTGGTAAGTGAAGCTCAAATCTGGTAGGCGTGTGTTTTAGCACTGACATTGCTACACTTCCCATGAGAAATACATGTTTTTTATCTATGAACATTGAGGAACATAGAAGCAATAAATTGAAGCATAGGATGCTACATGTTTAGGCTTAAAATTGATGGATACATCTACAGTATTGAAAATGGCTGTTTCCACAACTGGTGTTTCTTTGCTTAACCATCAGTAAATTTAGGTGAGGAGTGAGCTTAGTATAAATAGACAATATTGTTAGAACATTAGCCCCAAGTATAGTGGATCAATTTGTTTATTTAAATGTGGCTATGAGTCCATGTTGTTATTTTTGCTGTCTAACACTTATTTTGTACCTGTGTTTTCCAGGTTATGTTAACTAAGGTGTTCTCACATGCTTACTATGTTCTGAGTTCTTTAATGGGACTGCAGCTTTCTCATGCATTTTAGTAACTGTGCTCTGTGGGTTACAGATGTGCTCAGCTAGATAAATGCATTTGTGGTTTGGTAAACTTTCAGCTTCTTCAACATGTTTGTCACCTTAATTTATTTAAAATTCTTAGTAATGTGGAAAACAGTCCTGATTTTTTTTTTACATTACATTTTCAAAAGATTTTCATTTATCGTTTCTCACTTTCAATCCTTTTATTAATTCAGTTTATGGAACAACTTTAATGTGCCATGTTTCAATATGGTGTCCACTTGAGACAATTTTTATCTAGGAGAACAAAGCATCATAAAAAGGTATTTGAAAGATTGAAGGCACAAATATCAGGTTTAAATCACATTATTAATGGAACTTGGGGGAAGATTTTGATATTGTATTACATGGAGATATGGGGGTCAAGAATGCTATCCTTTTACTATTATTTGAAATGAGGTTCCAAGCTGTAGTAATGGTTCAGTGGTTAAGAGCACACTGACTGTGTTTCAATTTCCTGGCACCCACATGGCAGCTAATAACCATCCTTAACTCCAGTTCCAGGCAATCCAACAACCTCTTCTGGCCTCTGGGGACATTGCACAACATAGGTTTACATGCACATAACATAAAAATTAATTAATTAAAATTTAAATAAGATTCCATTATATTACACGTCTGTTTCTCTTTTATTATACTTGCTACTTATTTACATGTATTACATGTGTTTTTGCTGGCTGATGGCTTCCTTGGCTGTGACCATGTTGCTTCAGTCTCTATCCATGTTTGTCTTCAGTGTCTGCTCCCCTTCATGTGTGCTGGTAGTCACTGGAGTCAGTTCTCATTCGCAGACACTGACATAAGACCCTCCTCTCAACCTATCACACATTCTGTCAACTAACATAATAATTTCTAGTCATATGTGGTTATCTTCAGTCACTGCTACTTTGTTATAATGACAATATAAATGAAGATTGTGTCCCAGAAGGAGGCAGCTTGGGCACCTGCCTGGGACTGCAGAGGCAGTGTGCTGCTGTCCAATGACGTGTAGCATAAGCAATCCATCCTCCTTAGGATCTCCTGAGTTCTCAGATGTGACCATGGCCTGACGTAGCCCACCTTCAATGATCAACATCTCCTTTGGTTTTAGCCTTTATGAAACCAGAAAGTTTAAAACTAAATGAAAGCAAACAAACCCTGAGGCTTGAGAACTGCAGACCAAAGATCTAAAATGGCTCTCCTACTTTGAAAACATTAGGTTGATATCTTAGTCATTATGATAGTATAACTGTTTTTTGTATAAAATGAAAATAATTGAATCCTCAATTGTATCTATGTCTAATATTCTTGCATAATATTATGCTAAAATTTACATGTTAAAAACATTCCTTTAAATAGTTGAGTTATTCTTAATCCTTTTTCATCTGAAAGAGTATGGATTGTCTAGTTTCTTTTATTTGATTTGCTTTCATTAACATTATCATTATTATACCATTATTTGCACTTGGGTCACTCATGGAAAAGAGTAATGTAATTCCTGTCTGCAATATTAGGGTATATTACATACTAATTCACTAAATAATTTTTTGTTTTAATAACCCTTTATGTTACTTTGATTATAAATCTTAAGGAACATTTCCCAAGACAAAACTGTCTCCATGTAAAAAAATGTTATAATTTGCTCTTCATACATATAAGGCTAGGGAATAGGTCTATTCATTAAAACCTAGAAGAACATTTCTATTTTTATTTCCTTAATTGCCTCTTTCTAAGGAGTTGATAAATGTATCACTGAACAGAGCAGCAAAAAAGTGTACTGCCTCCTGGGAAACAGTCTGTATCTTCCTGTATTGTACACTTTGATGAACTCATGTAAAAGGAAAAAGTAGCAGATATTTTAATTATAGTACTGTGTGTAAACATTTATGTAGGATTGTGTATACTGAACACATTTGCTGGCATTGATTCTTTTAATTTATACTTTCATTTGCAATTTTATTATAAAAGCATTTTCATTTTTTAGATCATTTAATGTGCTAGAGTTCAGAAACAATCATTATTTTGTTTTTAATAACTTTTTGAATTCTGAGTGTGAATATTCATATATATATGCAAATTTATTTAACATTCTTAAAATCTCAATATAAATTATATTGCCGGGCATATACTCAGAAGCATATGTTTCTGACTTTGTGGTATTTTCTTGTTTTGTCTTGTTCCCATTTGTGCTGATAATCTATAACTACCCAAATCAATAAAATTAGAAAAGGCTTTTGAACTAACATTCTTATTTTTTCTTTATTTTTGGATAGTTTCATCCATACATACAATGTGCAATGATTATATTCACCTCCCATTGCCCCCTGGTTCCTGTCTTCCTTTCCCAGGTGAACCTCTTCTCATTCTCAGTGGCTACACTATTAGAGAAAATGACAACCTCTCTTCCCACAACCATTAACAGTTGTTGGCTCCTCAGGAAGGAATGGAGCCTCATGGACACCTTCTCTATGGTGGACAGTTGAAGGACCCAGTCTTGTACAGGTGTCTGGAGCTGTTGTGTGTTCATAGTTGCAACAGTAGTGTCATATCTGGGTGACAGGATTTCATGATGCTTTTCCCCGTCCTCCAGCTCTTAAATTGTTTCTGCTCTTCTTTTTCTGATGCCCCCCCTGGGCTTTGAGGGGAGAGGGCAGTGATATAGATGTCCTGTTTAAGACTGAGCATTTGCTAGTCACTTATTCTCAGCATTTTGAACATATTATGAGTCTGTGTTAACCATCACCTTCTGCAGAAAAGGAGTTTCTGTGCCCCAGACTAATAATGGCACTATTCCACAGGTATGGTATAATAATACATATTATTAATACACATTATAAATGAACTCCAAGTAAGAGTAACACTGGAGAAAAGCCAAAAGGGAAAAGAGGTATTACTAGTAAGTAGGAAAAATAATTTCTTGGTTTCAACACAGGTAGAAAAATGATTCTTTTGAGAAAGAAAAAGTATATTTTTGTACAAATTTCTCATATAGTTTGCCTGATATTGAATAGGGGCTTAGAATGTGAGGTTATTGAAAGAAACTCAGATTTGTACAACCCATAAGAACTAAATATAAAACCAAGCTGTTAATTTTAGCACCCCGAGAGAATATTTAGACAGGTGTTTCCACAGAATTTGAATTGACTATTAATACCAAAATATCAATCAAGATAATTTAATTATATGTCAATACATTGTTCCTTGATGCTTTCAGACACTTAACATGCTTGCTTCTAGGTTTTGATTTTCCTGCCTGGATGTGTTACTTCATCAGACTGAAGTGGAGTTTAATGAAGAAATAAAGAGGTGCCTGAGCTGCTTGATCTTGATAAATTGAACCACACGGCTGTGAGATCTAACAGAACCAGCTTTATCAGAACTTGAATTATCAAAAGGAAAAATAAGCTGTAAGCATCCAAGTTTTTGCCATTAATAGAGAGGAGAAAGCAACAATTGTTAGAGTAGCAAAAAGCCCCATAAATTTAACTTGTCAAGACTATAAAATCTGTAGTCTATCTGTTGGAAGACCCACCTTTCCAGTCTCACTGGTCAATCACCGGGCGATAGAACCACCCCTAGGATGGCAGGGTCACCTTAAGTTATGCTAAATAGGTGGGCAGAATACATGGTATGTTAATGAGGCAGCAAATTCTTCCTGCCTGGAATAGTGCCAGCACAGAACTCCACTGAACTTCTGGATGAGCCACAGTCATGTTGATCTCTATATGTCTGTCCATCTTCCTGAATCTTTCAGAAAGACGTAATTTTCCCTTTTCTTCTTCATGCCATTCTTACTAAACATGCTTTCTTTAAAGCTTTGGGCTACCCCTAGAGTCTTGCATTTGTTTACTTTTTCTCTGAAGTTTCCTTCTCCCAGCCATGTGGCTGCCAGTCAGCCATGTGTCTGAACTTCATGCAGGCTGTAAACCTCCATGGCTCCATGGCTTTCTTTCCTTCTCCCCTCCATTCACCTCCTCAAGGCAGCTGCCAAGATTCCCAGCTTGCCTGCCCTGAGGATTCTTCTTTAAATTTCTAATAAAATTGTTAAAGCTTCTGTTGGATCCATTTTTAAATTCTTTTATGAATGAGTCTAAGAACCCTCTAGAGGACCCTCTTTCTCCCCATTTCACAATGACTCCTTTGTTAGGTATCTCCACATAGGATTATTTAAAAATTTAGTCCAAGAACAGAGTCAAAATTTCCCCAGGTTGAGTTATCTTCCTTTGCACTTAAATGTCTGTAAAAAAAAAAACTATTTGGGGAGATATTGATATGCCTGAAATAGACAAAAGTTTTTGTAGTGTTACAGAAAAATCAGAGACCAACAGCCAAAGTCAGTTGAGGAGAGGAAGTATAATTTGAGGCTAGCGGAACTGACCCAGGGATCAAAAGATTGTTGATGTTTTGGAGGTTCTTATACTCATGTGAGGAAGGCAACCAAACGGTACATAGCATGTACATAGTGATTAAGTAAGGCAACATAGGGCTGCAAAGGGAATAGAAATGCAAAGGTAAAGGTTAGGAGAATGTGATAGCTTTGGAAAACAAAGACTTCCATCCTGGATAACCACAGGGCCAGGGGAATGTTCCTCCTGTTCACTCCCCATTCAAAGAGTTCTTAAATTACCATCACATTGCAAAAGCTTTTAGCATCTGATATGTGCTTCTAGTTCTTTAACATCAGTATATTTTAAAGGTGTTTTCTGTGCTACAATTACATGATAGGCCTTCCAGTGAGAAATTCCAGAGCTGGCTGAGTATTGGAGGACTGACTGACTCAGTGATTGATCTAAAGGATACACAGGCTCAACGGTGATACAGCAATACTGGGCTGTTTCTGAGAAGGACAGAATCCTTGTTGTGGAGGGAGGACCCTAGAAATTCAGTGGCCAACAAACTTGCCCTGAGCCAGTGGCTTTTGGTTCTTATCTGAAGAATTTAAAAAATTAAATTTACAGACCACAGAGGGTGAATTTTAGAGTGGAAATTTATTATACATTCATAGGCGAGAGTTTAAGAGGGATAGAGAAGACATTCCAGTATAGTTAGGCATGTACTAACAGTAGATGCCTGGCAAAGCACGTGAGAATGGATTTCAGAAAGAGTGAGGAAGCTAAGAATATCAAAAAGAAGTGTACGCAGGCTCTGCATAGTACCCAAAAGAAGACAGATGAAAAAGGAAAACCTCCTAAGGACTGTGCTAGGGGGTCGAAATTCTGTGAAGGAAACAAACACAATCTCATTAAAAGATAATTCTCTTTCTATCTCTCTTCAGCATAGCTTAAGGTACATCCACCTTCCTAGAAGTGGTTTCTGGCCAGATGTTTGACCTGCTCAACTGGATTAACTCTTGTTTTGGGTAGTTTGGAAGGCTAGGACTCCACCCAGGTCAGAGAAATAACTTTCTCTAACAGGTCTCCACAGAGCCCCAATGAAGACTACTGAAACATTAGCAAATATTTGAATTGCAATGTGCAGTTCATTAATATTTAGTGCAGTTGTTAACATACTAGCATCTGTGGCCACATTTTCCTGGTGTATTTTCTGTTGGCATTGTCTCCTCTGCCCTTGCTCTTCTCTTGTTTGCAAATGGGAATCACAATCTTAGCATGTTCAAGAAAGGTAGGTTTCCAACATAAGAAAAAGTAAATGGAACAGCTTCACACCATTCCTTTATCAGTCTCTGTGCCCTTGGAAACAGGAGTGCAAGGAGTCTGGATTCTTCACATGAACAAAGCAAGGCAACCTGTGTTTGCAAGTCTCTCTCCCTAGAAAACATATTCTGATTGCTGAAACCACTGGGAGCCAGTGCCCAGGCTAGGGGAGGGGAACTCTGGATGTAATGTGGAATAGCAGTGGTGCATACATGGAACTGTATTCTTTAAAAAATGAAAAAATCATTTTTTAAATTATTATTGTCAAACCTTCTAGGAATATACAGGTAATTTGGCAACAGTACAACAAACCATGTGACCTTACTTGTTTCCGGTATCAGTCAAAAGAACATTTTGTTCCTTCTTTAACCCCTGACAGGGTTTGGGCACTCCAGCCTGAAACTGATACTAGGACACCTCCCCTAGGACACAGAATTCTGAATTTCCTCTAAATCAGTTCTGAAGCTCTTAATACCAAAGTCCATCTCTACATGGAGAGGACAAGAGCATCTACATCTACCAAGACACAGGGACACCGGGAAGAATCTAGACAGCTGGGTCTTGCAAAACCACATTATCCTCTTTGTCTACTTGTGCTACTCCTGGGTTGTTTGTTTAGGGTTTGGGTTTTTTTTTTTTTAAGTATCTTATTATTTTTATTTTATGTGCATGAGTGTGTTGCCTGCATGTATGTGAGTGCACCTGTGTCATGCACACAGAAGTCAGAAGCAGGTGTCAGATCCCCTGGAACATTCCTGACAGTTTTTAGCTACCATATGGGTGCTGAGGATCAAACTTGCATCCTCTGCAAGAGCAGCCAGTGCTTTTAAACCTCTGGACCATCTCTCCAGCCCCTAAAATAATTTTTTTTCCATGTACATAAAATAAATCAAAAAGGGTTTCTTTTCAGTACAGTGTTAGAGACTAAGTCTAAACAGGGTAGTGCAAGCTCAGTGGGGAGAGCTCCATGGCAACATCCCCTCTTGGTTTTAGAGTAACAAAAAGCCCCATAAATTTATAAAATCCCTAGTCTATATGTTGGAGGCCTTCCCTTTCCAGTCTCACTAGTCAATCAACTGATAATAGAACCACCTCTAGGAAGTCAGGTTCCACCTTAAGTTGTGCTAAACAGATGGGTGGAATACCTGGTGTGTTACTAAGGTAGTGCACTTTCCCTGCCTGGAATTAATGCAGATCTCTGCAGAACTTCTGGACCGGCCACAGTCTATAGGTCTCTGTAAGTCTGTCTGCTTTCCTGAAGACTTTCTCCTGTCTTCAGGCTTTTCTAACTAAACATGCTTTCTTTAAGGCTTTGTGTTGCTTCCAGTGTCTTGTATTTCTTCGCTTTTTCTCTAAAGCTTCCTTCTCCCAGCCACGTGTCTGACCTCCCACGAAGGCTCTACACCTGCATGGCTCCATGGCTTTCTTTCCTTCTTCCCAACATTCACCTTCTCAAGGCAGCTGCCAAGATGACCAGCTGCCTGACCTGAGGATTTTTCTTTACGATTCTAACAAAACTGTAAAACCTTAGGTTTGGGTCCATTCTTAAATTCTTTTTATTTAAATTGTTATTATTTTATTTATCATCTCTACTAGTTAACATGAAATAAATTTTTATGCTGCCTCCTCAAATGTAACTCATTTTTTAAAAATTATAGTTTTTTGTATTTCATACAGAAAATCCCAATCTTATGAATCTTTATAACCGCACCCAAATGGCACCCTCCCATAGCTTCTCTCTCCACTGAAGCCCATATATTCTGTCATCTCTGTTACTATCCACTGTGTTGTCAGTGCCCCCAGCTGTTACTCAGTGCTAGTCCATCTGCTGAATCTAGTCAGCCTCTCTAGAGTTCCTTGTTTTAGGAAGACCAGCTCTTCCTCACTTAGCAGCAATCAGTTGCCAACATTCCTTTAGATAATATTGGGATAAGCTGTTCATTTTCCCAGTTCTATGCTGGGTTACTGCCTGGGAATCTCAGGCCTCTCTGGTCAATAACTCAAAGGAAGGTATCTCTAGTCTGGCATTGTTTCTTGTTATGTAGGCTTTAGCTATACACATGGACTTTTAAAGAATTATACTGATCATTTTAATCTTTGGTTATACTGTCCTTTTGATGCTTAAGAACATACAGTTGGCCCAGGTGAACCAATTTATTTTTACTCTTAAGGTCATTTGAAGATCTCTTCCTCAGGGGTCACATGGGCTTGGGAAGAACCCCTGGCTCCTTTCTTTTACCAGTTCCATATATGTGAAGATAAGTCAAAGGTCCTGCTTGATTGTGGCTGGCTTCACTTGGAAGCATGCAGGAAATGTTTCCTCTGTGTTGACCCTCCTCTTTGTAGACTGGACACTGGTTTAAGTCCATCTGGTGGGGTCTCCACGGCTTCCTTGATCAAGAGGACAGGTGACGCACTATAGTTACAGGACATTTTGAGATATCCTCCATAGTCCTCTGGAACTTAGTTAGCTTTGGAGGGCAAGGAGCAAAAACTGTCCTTTAAGTCCCTCTGACCAGATTAATATAGGCCTCAAAGTATGGCTGTTAGACATCCAAGAATGTTAATTCCACCAGTCTAGTGCTTTTAATTACTATGTGCTATATAGATAAAGCTTGGACAAAAACCAAACATTCAAAGATAAACCTTGACAGACGTATATTATGTGTCTTGAGCTAGTTGTATGTATGATTTGTCAGTAGGTTGTTGGACTAATATGATTCCCTCTGTCTTTGTCTTAAACTAGCTAGACATTATTTATCTCTCTCAGTGTCTAACCCTTCTACATGGTTTCCCATTATTTCACCATTTCTCCCTTAATAATACCCTTCTCCTATGGTCCCACCTCTCTTGAGCTCCTTCTTTCCCTTTATCCCTAAGGTTCTTTGTATAGCCCTTCCCTCCCTCCTCCCATTAAAATAATCCCATTTTTATCCATATCTCCTTTATTAACACCTGTTTCTGTGTTCTTAAATTCTTTTATGAATGAGAATAAGAACCCTCTAGGGGACCCTTTTTCTCCCCATTTCACTGTAAGCAAGAAAGTGATTACATCTCAATCCAGAAGGAGGAAGAGGAGGAGAAGGAGGAGGACCATTCTAGAGAACAGACCTAGAACACATGATCTTTATGGGACTTTGTTCATATTCAGACCATCATACCCCTAAACCCCAACCTCCAGGTATTCAGATCATCAAACGCCTATACCCCAGCTGCCCTGTATTCATACCATCAGACACCCAGAGGTCCAATCTTCTATACTTTTCTCTCTCAGTGAATATTTTAACAAACACCTTTAATCCTAGCACTTGGGAGGCAGAGGCAGGCGGATCTCTATACGTTCAAGCCAGCCTGGTCTTGAGTTCCAGGCCAGCTGGGGCTACAGAGAGACCCTGCCTCAAAAAGACAAAAAAACAAAAACAAAAACAAAAAAATCAGTTTAACACAAATACTTCTGTATATATCTCTGAGGTAATAGTTCTGTTAAACATAATCACAATTCTATAATTTTACTCAAAATTAAATGATTCCTTAATATTTTCTGATATCCAGTACATTTTCAAATGTTTCTAAATAGACTAGAAATATATTTATAGAGTTTGTTTGAATCAAGATAAAAATAATATCAATATCTTATTTTTGGTTTTTCTTTCTTCAATTTTTTTCTTCTGTAAAAATGGTTTTTATTTTTTATTTTTACATGTAAGTACACCCATTCATGCAATGCCTGCAAATAAATAGAAGATGGCATCCGATCCCCAGGAACTGCAGTTATGGATGGTTGTTAGCTACCAAGTAGGTGGGTGCTTTGGACTGAGCCCAGATCTTCATCAAGAGCAGTCACTGCTCTTAACTGCTGAGCTGTCTCTCCAGCCCTTTTGGTTTATTTTCTTTTCTTTACTTCCTCCCTCCCTAGCCACCCTCTACCTCTCTCTCCCTTCCTCATTTCCTCCCTCCCTCCCTTTCTCCCTCCCTCCCTCCCTTCTTTTCATTTTTGTTTTTTGTTTGTTTGTGTTTGAAACAGGGTCTCCATGAAGCCCCAGCTGGCCTAGAACTCTCTATGTAGACCTTGGTGTCCTTGATCTCACTGTCATCTGCCTGCCTCTGCCCTCCCTGGTGCTGGGATCAAAAGGGAGCCATACGACCCTACCCTCTGGTTTGTTTTCTTGAGACAAGGGCTTGCTCGCTGTGGCTACAGGCTGGCCTAGTGAAATATGCCTTAGACACTGGACTGCTGAGATTATAGATATGTCCAACCACAACTAGTATATTATGCCTTTTAAATCTCTGCTGAATTCTGTATTTCCAAATTCCTCCTTTATTTCACTTATTCGTTATAAAAATTGTATCATCTGGCCTGAGAAATGTACAATGCATATGATAAGCCCCATCAGGTCTTCTAGAGGTTTCTGTGAGAGTCTAATCCCCATCAGTATGCTAGTGGATAGGGATAGTAGGCCAGCAAGAACTTCCCAGGGCTGAGAGGTATTCTCCCCCTGCCTCACACCCTGTACTTTCTCTATATGGTTTCTGTAAATCACAGGATCTAATTCAGGGTGTGAAAGGATAGCTTGTAATCCACTAAGAGTTCCAGAAAAGCTTAGACCATTACTTAAAATTCTGATCACATGTAACCAAGATCCACCACCAGGCAAGGCTTGACAGGAAGAGCAGCCTAGCTGCAGCCACTTTTGCTAGAAGCTCTTGAAACTCCATTCAGCTCATTGGACAATGACAAATGGAGGCATCAAGATTTCCAAAGACTGAGACCTGGTGAGATGGGGAATGAAATGGCATCAGATAGCAGACTAAGAAACAAGGCTTTAATTCTCTGAAAATCAGAGCAATGCTTTCAGTAGCTTGCTGTAGTATGAAATAAGAATTAAATATCAGCTGTTACTTAGGAGAGGCAGTGCTTTGTGAACAGCTTTGTGACTTGGAAGTTCAAGTAGATGTTATACCAGCTTCAGGGAAGCACTGAAGCCGATGAGAATTCAGCCACTCTAACAGCCTCAGTCCGCCTGGTCCACAGTGGTAACAGGCAAGCAAACGCCTCAGTCACGTCTGGCAAGCAAAGCAAACAGCCAAGGAAACTGCATCATTAGGAATTTGGCCTGTACATACAGCTGGCAAGTACAACCCATTACCAGAAAGATAAATCCATGAATGCTATGGAGAAAAGTTGAAATTCTGAAACCAAGATGCCAGAAAGTGACTTCTGAAGGTACTTGAAATAACCTTTCTGTGTTTGACCTGACACTGCAATTTGATTGCAGGTCTACTTACAAGTGACCTAAGTACAAAGGTTTTAGAAAAGTGCTGGTTCGCCTTGGGCTCAGAAAACAGAAACATTAGTTGTGAGTTTAAAGATATTTCCAGTTTAAAATTAAGAAAAAAGTCTTAATTTTTTTTTAATTTTATTTTTGTATTTGGTCTCTTTAAGAATTCTGGTTCTTAGTAGCTTTGTAATAAAGTACATAGTTTATACATTTAAAAGAATCATCAAAAATTATAGAGGAGAATGGAAATAATGGCTACAAAAATTGCTAAACTGATTACAACTGTCAACATGTCTTCTTATTGCTAAGTAATATAAAGAGAACAGTTTCCTCAAGGATTGTTCAACAGTGTTCACTTTTGCAATTCCAGCACTTGAGAGGCTGAGGAAAGTGGATTACAATTATAAATTCAAGGACAGACTATGCTTATACAGAGACCCTATGTCAAAAAAAATGTAAAAAATAAAAAAAATTATGTCATTACAAAAGTACTGAGAAGAAAAGATAAAGAGAAAATTTTACAGATAGGTAACGAAAAAAGACACATGGCTTTCCAAAGAGCCAGAATTAATCCAAAGCTGAGTCTTCAGTAAGACTAATGGGAAGTCAGAAGACAGAGAGGAACCTCATCCCCTAAGGCCTGAAGCCTGTGATGACTAACTGTCCCGTCCTGCGGGATCTGCAACGGGGTACCTGGAGTGAGGAGTGGGGATTGAATGGGGCAAGAGACACAGAGAATGGAGACAAGACGGTCTTCTGACCAAGTCTCATTTATTGATTATTTGCACACAGCTTTTATAGGGAAGCAAAATGGGGAAGAAGCCGAGTGGGTAAATTCCACTGAGGCAGCACATTTGTTACCAGACAATTGCAGCAGTAGTAAATTCTAAAGTTAGATTACAAGTTACAGTGAGAAACCAACAGTTATACCACAAGACTCCATGGTCTTGTAAGATAAGGAAGTTTCCCAGGCATTGCAAATAGCCAGGGCAGGAAAACATGTTTTTCACAAAGCCGTCTGGTTGCAGAAACCCTTTAGTTGCAGTCTAGGCTAGGTCAGAAGTTGAACCTGTCAGCAATTAATTTCACAGACAATGGTTGTTGTTTCTGAGTTGGGGGCCTACAGCTCCCCACAACTAACCAAGAAATTCATTCTCATTTGCATTATAGAAACATCAGGCACTAAGAGGAAGTAAAGATATTTTCAGGTGAGTGAAAAACACTAAGGGTAGAAGGAATTCAAGACAAGAAAAGTAGCTGCAGATCTGATTACAGAAATGTATGAAAAAATGGAGACCAGAGAACTGTCCTGTCTATGTAGGAGAGTATGTGAAAACGTAACACATTATTGAAATAACTGTGTAAATTGTGATAGGAGTTAAATAGAATTAACAGTTTTAAGATTATATCATTATTAGGGAAGGCAAATGCAAACATATTTTAATGTTATAGTAATTTCAAAAACCACCCAAATAAGCATAAATTACACTGGCAATAGCCAGAGGTAATCAACATGGGGAATGGCAGAAAGTGATCATATCCTTCAGCTGTTATCCGACTTAGATCTGCTTACAAGTTACATAACTATAAAGGTTTTAGAACCATTCCTAGAATGTTATTGGACTCCATAAATGAAGACATGAACTGTGAGTTTAAATTTGTATTTTATCAAGTTAAATTTAAGACAAAGTGTTTCCAAGTCATATTTTGTTTTTACTTGTTGCCTCTTAATTTAAGCTAGAAAATTGGCTCTTGGAGTTTTTATAATAACATAGACTAAAATTTCAAAATAGCCACCATACACTTACTGAATATATTTAGTAAAATATGTTGAAAGTCCTTTGAATTTCTACTTCAAAAATAATCAAAGTACTCATTTTATTTTTTAAAGATATTCGAAATTGTTTTTCTTTCTGTATTTTAGCTATTAAAGGAAAATCAGCCTGACAAATGACTGAACAAACTGACCATCCATCCACCCTATCTCCCCACTCCAAGAGGGAGATGCATCTACCTCAGAGCATAGGGTCTCTAGCCAAGACATCTTGTTCCTTACCAACCCCCTTGCAAAAGATACCTGTTTCCCCCTTTCAGAACTCCCCATCTTTTCCCAGATTGTAGAAAGGAGCACAAAACCACCCAAGAAGGCAGAACCCAACTCCTGGGATTTTTCTGGACCCTATAAATTTCAGACTTCTCAAAACCTCCAAGCACAACTTCCATTCCTGCTGGAAGGTTGTTTGACCGTCATAGCTAATAAAGCTATCTGCATCTGAATTACTTCTTTACCATGTCACATTTTCCATGCTGAATTCAAAAAGTTATCAACATGTTCTATGATTCCATTTTAATATGTGGTTCTTGTATTTAATGAGCAGTTTAGTAAGATTCAAGGTTTAGGAGGTAACCTTTGAGGTTTTTTCTAATCCCAGTGGCACCATAACACCCATGTTGTTCCCTGTCTTGCTTTCATCTATGAAAAGTATCCTTTAGGGATCCTCCTTGAAGGCAGCAGGATGGCTAGAACATGGGAGGAAAGGCTGCCTCTGGGGTTCTCACAGTTCAACAGGAAACAGGGAGGACTTGCTGCTCTCACAGAGGTCCTGGGTTCAATTCTTAGCACCACGTGACTAGTAACCACCATCCATAACTTCAGTTCCGGAGAGTCTGATGCCCTCTTCTTAACTCTGCTGGCATTGTACAACACAGGTGCAATCATACACACAAAATAAAAATAATAAATTTTTTTGTCTTTTTGAGACAGGGTCTCCTCATAGCCCCACCTCTCGTAGAACTCACTAGGTAGACCAGGCTGGCCTCAGATAACAAAGATCTGCCTGCCTGTGCCTCCCAAGTGCTGGGATTAACAAAAAAAAAAGAAATATAGGGCACAAAATTCTGTGAGCTTTTAGCACTCCAGATAGACGTCCTGGCATCCTGCACGGCTCATGTTCTGTGTCCAGATTCATATGCGTTTAAGTGGCCATTTCTCTGTTGCTAAAGAGTCATAGAACTTCACAGATCTGAGAACCAAAATTCCTAAGTTAAGCAGTGACATTCCCAGAAGGTGATTTTTAACCTCTCATGCATTTATTTCAGGAAGAAGGAAGTTAGGAACCCTTAGGAAATAGAACTACTTCCAGGTTTTAAAGTCTCAGGATACTCCAGAGGGGTAGGGCTTGACTCAAGCCCAGCAAATTCAGAAGGAACTCTGTCAGAGAAAGAAGATTTTGCCTCTGCTCCTTTAAACTGATTCTGAGAGGAAACAGTGACCTCTTTCCCAGCCTATCGAACTCAGGGGCAAAGTTTTAGGTGAGCAATCAGTGTGGTTATTTACCTCTGACATTTAAGTCAGAGATTTATCTGCAGGCTAAGAGTATAGCTATAAGATGCAGCTCTTCCTTACCTATGCCAGACCCCAATACTGATAAAAGAAAAGAAAGAAAAGAAAAGAAGAGAAAAGAAAAGAAATAGGTATATAATTCAGTTCATTCTCTATACACATTTAGGATAATTTATTATATGTGAATATTAAAAACAGTATCTATTGCTTCTCTCCAATTATATACATATCATAAAGGGTTCTGCACAAAAAAAATTAGAGAATCATAAAATATGAAAATGATCATGTAAAGTAATGAAAGTTATTAAAGGAATGAAAACTTTAAAACATTTTATACGGGTTGGTATTTTTAACACTGTTTTTTTTCTGTCTGCTGCAGCTAATTACTTGGAGAAGAACTGACTCCTTGAAGATCAGAAAGTGAAATTTAGAAAATCATGGTGATCTGGGCCCTTCAGGGATGTAAATAAAGTTCTTTACTTTTGTACTGTAAACAGAAAGAGGTGGTACTTTAAAAAGGCTTGAGTGGAAATATGCTGTGCGTGTATTAAAGGATTCAAATGAGAGGCAGAGCACTAGGGAAAGGCAGGGTCTACTGTGATGCTTCTTTAACTTGACCCTTAGGCTGTGGAGGAGCTTCAGTTGAGAAATTGTTGAACTGATGACTTAACTAGAGCTGTAGAGTAATATAGAGGGAAGAAATGTAGGGACCACTGGTACAGGAGTTGACAGGAAGCAGAAGCCAGAAGTCTATTCAGTTCATTTCTCACTGAAATGCTTCATGGCTAGGAGTGCTGCCACAGGTCCTGAGGAGGAGAATGTGTGCATTTAGCTCCTACAGACAAACCAGAGGCAGAGGGGGAAAGGTGACAGAGGATGGCTATGGTGTGTCTCCAGAGGTCACTTTAGTTACTTGGAGTTTTTCTGTGGTCACACTGATCAGTCACCTATAGTGTATGTGGGACATCTGTGCCACCAGGAGATGATTTTCATATTTCATAAACAGGCCATTGAGGAGAGAGAAGAATGCTGGAGAAATGGTGCTGTGTACTGTGTGATCAGACCAGCAGTCGCCCTCTGAGGAGGAGTGCAGTTGTCCACATAGCGAAGAGGGATTCACATAGGTATTTGGCTAGTGGGGTGCTCAGTGTGACAGGACTTGTATTTTGCCCTCCATAATACACAGTTGTCCCTGGGAAGTGTCTGCAGCTTTGCAATGCTGTTTATAATTAAGTATTTCAGGTGGCAGACTGTAGATTAAGACTAAGGCAAAAAGTAGTCTCATTATCTCAGTATGGCTATAGTATTGATTTCTTTCTGTGCAGCATCACTTCAATATTTCCTGTATCAATTTTTGAAACATAAGTGATACAAACACAAAGTGTGGAACTCTGCCTTCTTTTCATAGTGACAGTATGAGTCTTTGGGAAATCTGGGAAATCTCCACACTGCCTGTTACATAGACCACAGACACACTGAGAAAAGAAAGCTACATGAGAGATCAGCTCCAAAGAATGTGCAAGTAAACCATGCAGCATAGACATTAGCAAACTCACTTCACATAGGAAAATTTTCAAAGATAAACAACTTCTGTTCTCAAGGAGCTGAAAATTCTGAAAAAACTACGGAGATCGTTTGCAACAACCAGATATTGATTGGTGCAGCTACTACATTTTCAACTTTCATACCTGAGCAATGTGTAATTGCTGATAAATCAATAGCAGATGAATTGGCTATATATGTGTTTGTAAATATACATATATATGTATATTTACTCAGCATTTCATTTACTCACTTCAATTTCTACGCCATGTATATTGAAATGGCAGCTGTAGGTCTAACAGTATTTCCTGTCTAGCACCTCTCCTGAAAAATGGCATTTGTGTTGATTTGTTAAACTGATGTATTTATAGGACATATAAAAATAAATATCTGTTGGGAGCCTGGGGGTCTGAGGCTCGGTATGATGGTAGACTGAGTTTCAGCCACCTCTCAAAACTGCTGACAGACCTAAGCTGGCAACTTTACATTCTGCCCGCAGCCTTGGCCCAAAACCTTGGCAAAGAGCCAGGGCCCACCACCTTGGCCCAAAACCTTGGCTCACAGCCAGGACCAGATAGCCTTGACAGATAGCCTTGGCCCACGGCCTTCTTCTCTTTCCCAGCATACAACCTTGTTCTTCTGTAATCAGTAGATTCCTCCCAAAATGTGTCAGAACCCTTGTGCCCTGACTGATGTAATTATTTGAAGTCTTTGCTCCTTTGTTTTCATTCTCTATAAAAACTCATGCTTGTGCTTTAATAAATGATACTTGATCAGAATCCTGTCTTGTCTCCTTTTCTCTTGCCTCTTGCCCCATCCACATTCCCACTCCCCAATCCAGGTACTTTGTGGCAGTTTTCCGCGTGTTGGAACCAAGTCATGCTGCAGAGCGGCGCCCAACGTGGGACCTGGATACTGGGGACAACATGAGGGACACGATGGAGGAAAAAGGGGTGCACACCCATTTAAATAATTCAGAGACATCGCAGGAGCCTGCCACGGCCGAGCCAAAGGTAAGCTGGTTGTCAATCATGGGGCAAGAATTAAGTCAGCATCAGATGTATGTGGTATAGTTAAGAGAAGCTCTACAGGCAAGAGGAGTAAAGGTTAAAACTGAGGATTTATTTCATTTCTTTGATTTTGTAAAGGACATTTGACCATGGTTTCCCCAGCAGGGAGTTATAGATCTAAAAAGATGGAGAAGAGTGGGAGATGCATTACAGGAGTTCTATAAAGTGTTTGACCCGGGGAAGGTCCCGGTAACTGCTTTTTCTTATTGGAATTTAATACAGGAATTAATAGATAGGAGAGATGAACATGAGCCAGTGGTGGCAGCGATTGCCCGAGCTGAAGAGATTTTAAAAAGTAGTTCTAAGTCAGAGTTGAGAGAAACTCCTAAGGATGAACCTCCGGAGCCTCCTGACTTGATTTCTCTTGACAGTGAAGATGAGAGTTCTTCTAAAACTTTGGGGAAGGAGTCCTTAAAAAAGGAGTCCTTGGAGGTAGTTACAGGGAAGGGGGGACAAGTGGAAGTCCAGAAGTTTAAAAAGGAGCGTATTCTTATTTATCCTCTTTTACCAGAAGCTCTTTTGTTAGAAGCTGCCTGTCCAGCCTTAGAAGTGGACAGCACGGAATCTGTGAAGGAAGGGTTGATTTGTAAAACAGGATGGACCACAAAATGGCCACAAGAGGCAGGAGTGCCCCCCCTCCTTCTTACAGTGTACCACCTGCCCCAACTGTCATGGCGGTGATGGATCCTAGATCTGAATCAAGGGAACAGATAGAACAGTTGCAGGAACAATTAAGATGCAGGATATGCATCAGTCACTGATACTCAAATAAATTAAGCAAGAAGAGATGCATCAGGCGCTGATGCTCAAATTACGAAAGCTTAGAATAGGTAGAGGTAGCGAGGCTGTTATAGACAGATAGAGAAAGCATTCGCCCAGCCCCCAGGGGGCCTGGCCTTCATTCATATAAAGAGGATTTTAATGAACCTGATAGATTTTCCTCCAATATGGAGGCTTTCCCTGTAATGGAAACAGTAGATGACCAGAGGCAGGCATGGCGACATCATAGAATGCTTGAATTTCCACTAATCATAGAATTGAAGACTGCCGTGTCGCAGTATAGCGCTACTGCTCCATATACCTTGGCTATTTTAGAAGGTGAGGCTGAGAAGTGGTTAACTCCTATTGATTGGAATACATTGGTAAAGGCAGTCCTTAGTGGGGGTGATTATTTGTTATGGAAATCAGAGTATTATGACAACTGTAAGGAGACAGCTAGAAGGAATCAACAGTCTGGAAATGGATGGGATTTTGATATGTTAGTAGGCGGAGGTCAGTATGAGACTAATGAATGGCAGATGCACTATGATGCGGGTCTTTTTGCACAAATTCGAGTTGCCGCCACTAAGGCATGGAGAAAACTTCCAGTTAAAGGTGACCTGGGAACTTCTCTCACTTCAGTTAAGCAGGGGTCTGATGATCCATTTGCAGATTTTGTTCATCGGTTAATGACCACAGCAGGGAGAATATTTGGAAATGTTGATGCAGGGCTTGAGTATGTGAAACAGTTGGCGTACGAAAATGCTAATCCTGCCTGCCAGGCAGCCATTAGGCCTTACAGGAAAAAGACAGATTTGACTGGCTACATTCATCTGTGTGCAGACATAGGCCTGTCTTATCAACAGGGACTTGCTATGGCAGCAGCTTTCAATAGACAAACTGTAAAAGATTTTCTGGCTGATAGGTATAAGGCTAAGAGCAAGGGGTGTTTTAAATGTGGTAAGAGTGGGCACTCTGCCCGGGAATGCAAGGTGATGATGATCAGCAAAGGACTGATGATAAAAGGGCTCCTCGATTATGTCCCAGGTATAGAAGGGGAAAACATTGGCTTAATAATTGTAGGTCTAAGACTGATATTGAAGGGAGACCTCTACCTCCTTATCAGGGAAACTGGTGGAGGGGCCAGCCCCAGGCCCCAAAACAAGCATTTGGGGCAGTCAATTTCGTTCCCACCAGCAGCAACAATCTATTTCTGACCTCGGCAGAGCGACCCCAGGAAGCACAGGACTGGACCTCAGTTCCTCCTCCCACACAGTATTGACTCCAGAAATGGGAATTCAGACCGTAGGGACTGGAATTTATGGACAGCTCCCCAACAATACTTGTGGGCTGATACTAGGGTGAGGTAGTGCCACCCTAAAAGGCCTATCTGTTGTGCCTGGGATAATTGATGCAGATTACATGGGGGAAATAAGAATCATAGCCTGAGCTGTTGGTAATATAGTCACTATTCCACAGGGAGAGCATTTTGCTCAAATAGTTCTAATACCTCTGGTTAAATCCAGTCATCCTGTTCAAGGTGAAAGTAGAGGAAACAAAAATTTCGGTTCATCTGATGCTTATCAGGTCCAGGCCATTACTCACAAAAAAACTACGTTGACTTTATGGCTTGATGGAAAGAAATTTGATGGGCTCATCGATACTGGAGCTGATGTTACTATTATTTCTGCTGAGGCTTGGCCTGCAGCCTGGCCCACGGTTGAGACTCTGACTAATTTAAAAGGTATAGGGCAGAGCCATAACCCAAAACAGAGTTCAAAATTTCTCACTTGGAAAGATTCTATGAATAATTCTGGTTTGATCAACCCTTTTGTTGTTCGTTATTTACCAGTAAACCTATGGGGAGAGATTTGCTTTCAAAAATGGGAATTGTGATGTGTAGTCCAAATGATGTTGTTACTGTGCAGATGCTTGCTCAAGGTTATAGTCCTGGCAGGGGATTAGGAAAAAGATAAGATGGGGGATTGTTTCCAATACCGATCCAAGGTCTGAATGATAAGCGAGGCTTGGGAAATTTATGATGGCAGCCATTGACAGTCCTGCACCCTCAAACTGTGTGGATCATATAACCTGGTGATCGGACAATCCAGTTTTGGTAGATCAATGGCCGCTTACTGCAGAGAAGTTGGCAGCAGCCACTCATTTGGTGCAGGAACAATCGGAGGCAGGGCGCATTGAGGAGACTTGTTCTCAGTGGAACACACCCATATTTGTTATTAAAAAGAAGTCAGGAAAATGGAGATTACTGCAAGACTTAAGAGCAATCAATTCTACTATGGTCCTCATGGAGCTTTACAGCCAGGTTTGCCTTCGCCAGTTGCCATACCACTAGGATGTTTTAAGATAATACTAGATCTTAAGGACTGTTTTTTTACTATTCCCTTATACCCCGATGATCATAAATGCTTTGCTTTTAGCCTTCCTTCTATTAATTTTAGAGAGCCTATGAAAAGATATCAGTGGAAGGTTTTGCCTCAAGGAATGGCCAATAGTCCTACTCTGGCCATCCATGTGTATAATCCATTATATGGATGATATTTTCATAGCAGGTGCATCAGGGGAAGCGGTGTTACAATGTTATACTCAGTTAAAATCTGATTTGTTGGATGCAGGCTTGCAAATGGCTCACAAAAAGGTGCAAATGCAGGATCCTTATTCTTATTTGGGTTTTCAGATTGATGGACAAAAGATAACTAATCAGAAGGCTATTCTTAGACTTGATAAATTGCAAACCTTAAATGATTTCCAAAAATTGTTGGTTGATATCAATTGGCTACATCCTTATTTGAAATTGACTACGGGTGATTTAAAGCCCCTCTTTGACATCCTTAAAGGTGATGCAAATCCGACCTCACTCAGAGGACTTACTGAGGAGGCCAGAGTCACCATATGTAGAGTTGAGGATGCAATTGCTAATCAATTTGTTACCAATATAGATTATTGCAAATCTTTGTGGTTCGTGATTTTTAATACCCAGTTATCGCCCATGGGTCTTCTTTGGCAGGAGCCTGAACATCCTCTTATGTGGGTACACTCTCTTGCCTCCCCTAAAAGGGTATTGCTTCCATATTATGATGCAGTAGCTGATTTGATGATTATTGGATGGGACCACAGTCGTAAATATTTTGGTGTGGACCCTTTCCATATTGTACAGCCTTATACTAAGGACCATGTTAACTGCTTGCTTCAGAACTCAGAAACTTGGCTAATAGCTTGTGCTGCTTTCTCAGGGGTTTTAGATAACCATTACCCACCTGACAAGCTTATTCAATTTTGTAATTTGCATACCTTCATTTTTCCACACATTACTAGCCATCAAACTTTACCCACTGCTTTGTTAGTTTTTGTGGATGGTTCCTCTAATGGGCTGGTGGCTTATGCTTGGAATGATCAGGTTGTGCGTTTTCAAACTGATAAGACCTCTGTGCAACTAGTGGAATTATCTGCAATTATATCAGTTTTCTCTGCGTTCCCTGATACACCTCTTAATATATATACTGATAATGCATACATAGCTCGTACTGTGCCTCTTCTGGAAACTGTTCCTATAATTGGGCATGTTTCTGAAGCTGCAGATCTTTTTTGTCAGTGCCAGCACCTCATTTGTCAGAGGACGGCCCCATTCTTTTTAGGACACATTAGGGCACATTCTAATCTTCCAGGACCTTTAACGGCTGGCAATCAGGTCACTGATGCAGCCACCAAACTTGTAGCTATTGCTACTTTTTCTAATATTGCTCAAGCTCAATGGGCACATGAGTTGCATCATCTCAATGCAGCTTCTTTGCGATTAATGTATAAACTTACCAGAGAACAAGCTAGACAAATAGTTAAAGGATGTAAGACTTGTGTCACTTTCCTTCCTGTTCCCCATCTAGGAGTCAATCCTAGAGGACTTGTTCCTAACATGCTTTCACAAATGGATGTGTCTTATTATACCTAAATTTGGCAAACTTAAATATGTTCATGTTTGCATTGATACTTTCAGTGGTTTTCTCTGCGCTTCCTTAAAAACAGGGGAAGCTACTAAACATGTTATTGCTCATTTTCTCCATTGCTTTTCTATAATGGGTACCCCAAAACATATTAAAACAGATAATGGCCCTGGCTATATATCTCAGGCCTTTCAAAGCTTCTGTAATACCTTGCAGATAAAACATACAACGGGAATTCCTTATAACCCACAGGGCCAAGGCATAGTCGAAAGAGCTCATCTTCTCATCAAGACTATGCTGAATAAAGTAAAAAAGGGGAAATGGTATCCCACCAGGGGATCCCCCAGGAATTTATTGAATCATGTACTTTATTTTGAATTTGCTAAAATTAGATGCTCATGGTAAGTCAGCTGCAGATCGCTTTTGGCACCCGGAATCAAAAAGACATTATGCCATGGTCAAATGGAAAGACCCCCTGGATAATTCGTGGCATGGCCCAGATCCAGTATTAATATGGGGCAGTGCATCTGTCTGCGTTTATTCACAGCAACATGATGCAGCCTGCTGGTTACCTGAACGCTTAGTAAAGCAAATAAATACTAATCAATGTTCCAGGGAAAATGAGGCTCCCTGAGAAATGTTTTTCTCTTCTCTCTGTTTTCTTTCAGACTGCAATGGCCTCTGCTTGCTACATCCTACTCCTCCTGATTGGTCCTGTTTGGTCGCAGATGGTGTCACAGTGGGAATTCCAAGTTAAAGAGGGAAAAACATACTCTGATGACAACATGCAAATCATCGGCACTGCCCGCTGTCCAGTGAAGGGTTGTCAAATGACAGTCATCATCTCAATCACCTCATCTATTTTATCCTCTAAATCAAGACCTTTTCTACGTTTCACCTGTGAAACGTAGTGCCACATACGATGGATGTAGATATTGGGATTGCCGCCTTCATGATGCTTTTATCAAAAATGGCATATTGAGATATGATGATGGTCAATTTACAATTTATATAGATGATCCTTGGAATGTCAGGTGGCAGGATGGGGTTCGAGGAAAAAATTTTAATAGAGATTTCAGAAATAAGGTCCTGAGCTCTAGGCTCCCATCAGGGTTTGCCTTACTCCTGGCAGGGTCTCTAAATATTTCCTGCCGGTTGGCCCCTGCTGCCATTGCTAAACAAGTAAAACAGGTTATTATCATGAGTGAGACTAAGCTTCAGTCTGCCATACAGTCAAATTCCACCCTTAATCTGGCCCTTTGGCCCAATTATTTAAATTTTGCTCTGCAGATGATGAATCTTTCTAATGTCAATGCTTCATCGTGTTTGTTATCTGCCTCCTTGGTTCAGCCTTTGTTGGCCGCTGTCCCTGTTAATAATTCTTCTGCACTTAGCATCACTATTGCTGGCACTGTACCTTCTCCCCCCATGTCATCAATTCTGTTACTTCATAATCCTGCTCAAAATATTTCCCTCTGCTATATCACTGCTGTTTACATCTCCCCTTCCTTCATATGTCATAGTAATCGCTATGTTAGTTCGCCTCTTTATTCTCCGCCTCTTACGTCTTTCTGGTGCAATGAATCCTTATATCAACAGATCCCTATTTCTTCTCCAGGACCCTGTGTGTTAATTACTATTGTACCCCAACTAAACATGTATTCGCCAGAGGAGTTCGCCTGGCTACTCCACCCACGCATTAAGAGAGGAGTATTTATCCCTTTTGTAGTTGGGATAGGATTTACTATTTCTGCTAGTCTTTCTGCGGGGGCTTTAGGACATACTCTTTATTCCTCAAAAGGATTCAATTCCCAACTGCGTCAAGTTATAGAATCCATAGCCAGTAGCCTTGCATCCTTGCAACGCCAACTAACTTCCTTGGCACAAGTTGCCCTCCAAAATTGTAGAGCCCTTGATCTTATTACTGCTGAAAAGGGGGAACTTGCCTTTTCTTACAGGAGGAATGCTGTTTTTACATCAACGAATCAGGATTGGTGGAGCAAAATATACAGACCCTGCAAACCATCAGTTACAAGCTGCATAATTCTTATCAGAGTCCTTCCAGTTGGCTGAATTCTCCTCTCCTTTCTTGGATTCCCTCTATCTCATCCCTCGTTATCCTCCTTCTTTCTTCTACACTAGGGCCATTGTTAGTAAAATGGCTTTTGGTCTTTATTAAGCAGCAAATAGACTTCCTCCATGCTGCAAGGCCCATGCAGGTCCATTACCATTGCCTTGATCTTATGGATCGCGAGTTGATAGGGACATGTTGCTAGATGGTGCTACTAGCCATCCCCCTTGAGAGATGAACTGGACAGTCAAAGATGGGTACATGAGAATTCCCCCTTGTTGCAACCTAAGACAGGAGGGTAGTCTAATGCTACTGCCTTATCCAATGATGGGTAAGCACTTGGGGAAGGATACTCCAGCCTAAGACAGGCGCAGTTCCCTAAGGGTATAGCAATCTTTGATCCCTAAGCTCTATAAAGTAAAAAAAGGGGACCTGTTGGGAGCCTGGGGGTCTGAGGCTCAGTATGCCGGTAGACTGAGTCTCAGCCACCTCTCAAAACTGCTGACAGACCTAAGCTGGCAACTTTACATTCTGCCCGTGGCCTTGGCCCAAAACCTTGGCAAACAGCTGGGGCCAGATAGCTTTGACAGATAGCCTTGGCCCATGGCCTTCTCTTTACCAGCATACAACCTTGTTCTTCTGTAATCAGTAGATTCCTCCCAAAATGCATCAGAGTCCTTGTGCCCTGACTGATGTAATTATTTGCAGTCTTCCCTCCTTTGTTCTCATTCTCTATAAAACTCATGCTTGTGCTTTAATAAATGAGACTTGATCAGAATCCTGTCTTGTCTCCATTTCTCTTGCCCTTTGCCCCATCCACATCCCCACTCCCCAATCCAGGTACTTTGTGGCAGTTTTCCACAGGTCAGAACTGAGTCACGCTGCAAATATCCAAGAAGATATGCTTTATAATCAATAATATTACTGTTAAATAAAACATGACTATACAAATATAAAACTTATATGAAGTCACATTACAGGTATATGTAAAAATTTTAATAACCCTAATAATTTTTTACAAAAATGAAAATTTAAATTCACACACAATTATTTAAAATGACCAAGTAATACCTGTCTCCTATTAGCCCCTCTCTCTTGAGCTCCTTTTTTCCCTTTACCCACATGGTTCCTCATAAAACCCTTCCTTTTCTCCTCCCAGTTAAATACCCCTATTGTACCCATTTCCCCCTTGGTAATACCTGTCCCGTATACTCCCCCTCTCTCAGACTCCTTTCTTTTTATCGCCATGATTTCTTTCCATTTTCCTGGCTACTGCAACTAAATCAGGATATATACTAACATATAAGGATTCGGTGCTAAGGTCCACATATGAGGGAGAACATACATTGCTTGTTTTTCTGAGTCTGTATTATTTCAGTTAGTATAATAGTTTCTTGTTCGATCCATTTACCTGAAAATTTCATGATTTCATCTTTCTTTACGATTGAGAATGCCATTGTTTTAATCTACCACATTTTCGTTATCTATTTGTCAATTGAAAGACACTTAAGGTTGTTTCCATTTCTTACTAATGGGAAAAGAACAGCACCAAACATAGATACACAAGTATCTCTTCAGTAGGATAAGTCCTTTGGATATATTGTAAGGAGTGGTACAACTGGATCATATGGTAGATTCACTTTTAGTTTTTTTAAGAGTTCTACACATTGCTTTCCTTAGTGGTTGCACTAGTTTGCAATCCCACCAGCAGTGAATGAGCATTCCCATTTCCCCACATTCTCTCTGGCACTTGGTTACATTGGTTCTCTTGATCTTAACCAGTCTGACTGGGATAAGATGAAACTTTAAAGTGGTTTTGATTTTCATTTCCCTAATTATTAAGGACTTAAATATTTTATTTTCTTTTATTTATTTATTTATTTATTTATTATTAGACCAGGTTGGCCTCGAACTCAGAAAGACCTGCCTGCCTCTGCCTCCCAAGTGCTGGGATTAAAGGCATGCACCACCACACCCAGCCTTTATTTATTATTTTTATTTTATGTGTATGCATGTATTGCCTGGATGTAGGTAAGTGTACCCATGTTGTGCAATGCCAGAGGAGGCCAGAAGAGGCTGTTGGATCCCCTGGGACTGGAGTTATGGACAGTTGTTAGCTGCCACGTGGCTACTGGGATTCAAACTGGGTCTCCTGTAAGAACAAGCAGTGTTCTTAGCCACTGAACCATCTCTCCAGCCCCAGGATGTTAAATCTTTTTAAGGTGTTTCTTAGCCATTTCTGTTTCTTATTTTGAGAACTCTCAGTTCAGATCCATAGCCCATCCTTCAACTGGGTCATTCATTTCCTTGATTCTTTATTTTTTGAGTATTTTATATATTTGGGATGTTAAATCTCTGTCAGATGTGTCACTGGTGAAGATTTCTCCCACTCAGTAGGTTTTTTTCTTCACTTTCTTGGTTTTTCTTTTGCTGTATAGAAGCTTTTAGTTTAATGAGGTCCTACTTTTTGATTGTTGACCTTAATTCTTGAGCAACTGATGCCTGGTTCAGAAAGTCCTTTTCTGCACTTTTATCTTTAGGGTACTGCTTATGTTTTCAGAGTTTCAGATTTCACAGTCAGAACTTTGATCCATTTGGAGTTGATTTTTGTGCAGGGTGATAGAAAAGGGTCTACTTTCATTGAGAAGGGAGGGAGGAAGGAGGGAGGGAGGGAGGGAGAGAGAGAGAGAGAGAGAGAGAGAGAGAGAGAAATAATGCTTAGCTGGTGTGTCAAAACCAGATGGAACTGTGTTAGTTCAAAGTTCTAATGAAAAATTACACATGCAATAGCTGTACATGAGTACATTTTTATAGTTGAAGGCCATATAACAAGAAACAGTGCCAGGAGAAACCTCCCTTCAGGTTGTTCAGAAACAACCCTGTTGGTCAGTGTTGTCCAGAAGACTCCCAAAATTAAAAAGGCTATTGCCCTAGCCCTTGATTATCTCCCAGAACTTGAAGGTAAGGCAGAACATACTTTGGATGCAGGACTTGGAGCACTGGAGCTTTAATTGCCCTGGAAGCCTCCTTCCCTGAAGACTAGCTCTCATAGTTTTGGAGGACACTGTGGAAGCTGATAAGGAGAACATCAACTGATGATCCAATCCCAGATTTAAAGCCTAAGAACAGCAACAGTGACCAGAACAGAATACTCTATTGTTACAGTAGTGACACTTTTATATTGGGGATAATCAACAGTACCTAAGTGGACTTAAAGCCCACTCAATGGGAGGAAACTCATGGGTAGCACAGCAAACGTAGTCAAATATCTTAGAGAAAACCCTAAGTCTGTTACATCCCTAGACAAATGTAATTTCTTTTTATATTTACAAACAAGTATGCCAGTCACCACTCATCAAAGAAGCTTTTCTTTTTCAATAGACAGAAAGTATTGCAGAGTTCCACTACTGGCCACACACAGAGAATAAGTGTCTGTGAGATGTCCAACCCTAAGTGACACATCTATAATGGAATGTCTACACTTAAGGCTTACAGAACATGGTGGAACAAGGGATAGAGAGAATACTAATACATCTCTCAACTCTCATCAACATAGCTCCCTCATGCAACAGAGGTAATGAACACAAAAGGCCATAAATACCCAAAGCATAGAGAATAAGAGTCTTAAGAAGGGTGTGGGTCCCTGGATAGGTCTACTGTGGAAGAGGGGGCAGAAAGTTTGTAAGAGCCAGGAGAGGAGGTGTATGGCTGTATGGAAACAGATTCTAACAGGATCCTGGGATCCCACAAACCCTGCAAACTCAAGCAGTCAAAAATCCAGCATAGAACCATGGAAATGGACAGCAGGCCACAACCTTAACTGAAGAACTCTTGGCAACTGATTACTAATGGGTGAGGGAGAGTTAATTGTTTTTTAAGGGAGAGACTCTTGATAGCCTGAAGATTCCAGTGAATGAACTTGTACTGAGGGATGTCTGAGTACAGTAACTTGACTTCATAAGTCTTAACATATGTGATAGAATGCATGAAGTATGGTGGGGGAGGGCTACAAGGGGGTGTGGACAGGGGAGTATAAAAATAAGATTTTTGTATGAAATGCACAAAAATTCAATAAAAATATACATTAAAAGATGACCAAGTAAGAAAAATGTTTCACTACAAATACTACATTAAAGGCCTTAGGAACATCTTATCGTACCAAACATTGAGTCAATTGACTTTCAAATTATAAGGAGAATGTTTCAGTGACTTTGAGAGGAAACACAACTCTAGCTTCTATGATTCACTAACGAATTTACTCTAAGTGAATATGAGTAACAATGGAATAGTAAAAACGATTGCCATGTGAAAGACATGAGTTTTCAAAATTAGCAAATTATTATTTCATTTTAGCATTTTGTTTCTGTTGATTGTCTTCCCCACTTCATTCCCTATTCCCTTTCCCCTACGACTTCCACCTGAAGGAGTCTCCTTGAGTATAGGTAACTTATCCTTTCCTGGGACCAGTACAGTAGGGTTGGGGTAGGGGTGTGGTAAATGCAGAAAACACTTTCAGTGTGTGAGGATCATACATTCCAGTCAACGTTTGCATCAATATGATTGGCAACTAAATGGAAGTAGTGATGCAAGCAATGACAGCTTTTGTTGGCAGTTTGTTTTATTAAAGAGAAAACAATACTGTGTGTGCTTGTGTATGTCCATGTGCACATGTATGTCTGCATGTGTGCACCCACATGTCATGGTGCACAAGTGGAAGTCAAAGGACAACCTTTGTGTATCAGTCATCACCTTTCCACGTCCTTTTAAATCTCTTTCGAGCTACTCTATGTAAGCCATGCTAGCTGGTTAGCTAGCTTCTGGAGATCCCTCTGTCTCCATCTCTCAAGTGCGCATGCTTGCAGACAGTTGTGCTGCTGCACCAAACTGGCTTTTACATGACCAAGCATTGCAACTGAGGTCATCAGGTTTGCCTGAAAAATGCTTTTACCCATTGAGTCATCTCCCCACTATCATTTTTGTTCACAATTTTAATAATTAATGAAAAGACACACCTACTTCTTATATATATGAAACAGGACATCTGCAGCTTTCTTACCCTCCTTTGTCTTGCTCTGAAATCCGTATGCTGGCTTACTTACATGGTGAAATCTGTGTGTCCCTCAGACTCTGCTCACTTCCCTCGAGTCCCTTTTCTTTCCATTCCATCATTTTCATTGCCCTGTCTTCAGAGCCCAGTTTCCTTTTTCCATTGCTGCAATGTGCAGGGATCTAGTGCAGCCTGCATTTTAGTACCTTTGTCCCTGAAGCACCATTTGACTTGTATTTGGGTTTCCTGTCTCTGTAGCTGTGTTTCTGGTTTGCTCCTCTTCATTCTTAGGTTTTCTACTTGTCTTCCTTCAGTTCACTGGGCATTTTGAACCATTACTTCAAAGTCTCTGCTCAGTAGGGTCATCATCTGGGAGTTCTCACCAACAGATTCAGCTAATACATTGGCTTTAATGTCAGTTTTGGTGAAAACAAAAACAGAGAATGCAAAGAAATGAAAAACTACAGGCCTTCTGATATTTTTTTTTATCAAAAATTGAACATTTGAATTTAATGATAGGGTAGCTTCAGTAATCAGATTCTCTTTTTTCCCACAGTTTCCTGCTTTTGATTTCTCTTGTTGTTGCTGCTGTTTGCATCTTATTTAGAACTTTTGTATGTGTTGGTAGTAGATGGAATTTTGTAGATTGTGTGTGTGTGTGTGTGTGTGTGTGTGTGTGTGTGTGTGAAGGATCATCCTAAGGCATCAGGTTCAAGTCTTTATTGAGCCTCTGCCTTTCCTGGGGTAAGCAATAATTTCTAATTTTCCTTACGAACTCATTTGCATTCAGATGTTTTTATCTTTAAGTGTCTGCCTCCCCAAAGGGAGGGGAAAGATATGCAGGGGAAAATGAAAATAGAATTCCACATTTAGGGCCCAAGTCTTCTCTTTTTCTTTCTTTTTTTTTCTTTCTTTTTCTTTCTTTTTTCTTTTATTTTTTAAAGACTTTTTAAGTTGATAGTTTGCAAATTTTATACAATACACTACCCGAAACATTTTTTTATACTTAAATTCCCTTCCCTATCTGTATACTTCTAACTATACTCCCCAATTTCATGTACTCTAATATATATGCAATATATATGTATATATATTATATATATTGAGAGAGAGAGAGAAAGACAAAGAGGAAGAGAAAGAGAAGGAGAGCATCAACTTGTGTCCCCAAATGCCCATCATTATGGGTTCATCAACTGGAGCCTGGTCAATCTAGAAATCTTATCCTTAAATGAAACTGACTCCCCACAGCTATTCATTGTCAATACTTCCTCAGGTAGGACTGAGGTTTCTTACCCACTTCCCCATGTCTATGTTGGGATTTTGTCTGACTAGAACTTATTTGGGACTTATGAAAGCTGTCACCTTGTTATGAGATCATGTAACTGCTTAGCTTCTGGAAAACTCTTTCCATCTGGTCATCCACCATCTCTGGCTGTTACAATCTTTCGGTTCCCTCTTTCTCAATGATCCCTGAGTCTCAAGAGGCAGAAGTTTGATATAGATGTCCTGTTGAGGGATAATCACTCTGTAGCCTCTTATTCTATGCAGGTTGACCAGTTGTGGATATCTGTGTTAATCACCATATGTTGCATAAGGGAGCTTTTCTGCTGAAAGTTGAAAAATGTTATCTGTGACTATAAAAATGAATCATTAGGACACAATATAATACTATGTCTATTTAGCAGAATAACAGTATTAGACTATGGTCTAGCCTCAGGTTCCTAGCTTTGGCCAGTCTTCTTAGCAGCTGAATTGAGATACAAATACAAACTTCACTGTCTCCTCCCTGCTGTTACCCTGTACTTGGAAGCAGCAATCTATGAGAGGAGCACAGAGGCTCGTCATTTGAAGGACATCATCTTTTGTGCTCAGCTTATGTACAGCTCCAGGAACATATGTAGGGTTCTATGCCATGTGCTGGGGGCAAGGGTAGTTGCTACGGTGATGGGTCCTGACATTGACTGAAATTAACTGAGCATTTATGAATATACTCTTAGAGGTTACAAACCTTCAAGAGACTCCAAAAACTTTACATTGGAGAATATTCTAGTGAATTTGTTGTCTACATGAGGAGACATCCCTGCTGCTTTCTATTTCTCCACGTATGTATACATTTGCACATACTTGTATAAATGTACTGATTTACATTATATCTATATAAATTATATAAGTATTTAGGGCTATGATATGTATGCAGATGTTTAAATTATCATACAGAGTTCACACTGAACTACTTTTAAAATCTATTTCATTTTTAATAACAACATAATTAAGTTTATAACCAATGCATAGCTTGCAAATGTGGACTCTAACCGCTCTTCTTTAAGTTACAGTATGGAGAAGTCAGTAGATGTTCTAAAAAATAGAGTGATGTAAGAAAAAACATGAATTATGTGAACAAAAAAGTAGATTAACACTCTTCATTTACAGAGATGTCTATTCGTTTAAAACAAGGCAGTTCAAAACAAAATTCTGTTCCAGAAGATTAATCTTTTAATTAATGTATCTACTGTTTATCATCTGTGTTCCCTGAGGACTTGAAGAGGTTCCCAGAAAGCTTAGTTAAAATGCAGAGACTGAAGAAAACTGATGCTTCCCTAGCCTTGCTCTTCATCAAAGTCACAATTAATATCTTATGAAGGACTATGAAAAAATCCACCAGAAGTACATACACTATTATTATATAATCGACTACATTCACTTACAAGGCCACAAAATTTAAGTGGCAGAATTGTTTTTTGGAAAAAAACGACAGTGGATATATTTCTATGTTCATTCAACTATTTCACAATCAGTAAATTTAAAATATAAGAGAACAATGTCACTTCCCCAATCACCTCAGTGAGTATGAATGTCCTCTTCAACCTCTTGATTTATTGACAGCAACAGGCAGAGGGTGAGGGAGTGTTGGCTTCCAGAAGGGAGGGATGTTGGTGGCTCTGGATGCAATGTGATGTCTGCCCCAGCCATCCATGTGTCTATTCATCAGCTTCCAAACAACATTTTATTAGAAGTATGAAGTTTAATTACCCTAAAAACAGGATGCGTAGAGGGGTGGGAATCCAAATGGATTTTAGGAAAACCATTGTAGTGATCTGCATTGTGTTAATAACTTTCACAATATGAACATACTCTGGACAAACACTTTTACTTAAACGTGCAAGCAAAAAGTTACTGTTTGTAATGTAAACAAGTTCACTGAAACTTTTGCTTTTCTTGTGACCTGGGCCTGTGACTGAATCCCTCAGGACCCTTCCTTGCCCTTCCCCCAAGATAGTGTCTGAACTTGTGGATATGTGTTTTACATATCAAAGGGCTGCAAACAGATGCATTTTTCTCATTGCAAACAATGAGAGAAATTGAGAAGCCTCTATTTGTAGTTGTGTGTGGTATTTATTCTCTAGGTCTAGGGATCAGAGGGCAAAATTATTTTCAGAAAAGAAAAAGGTTGGTATGACTTTTCTCCATTTCATACTGAATACACTGTTTCAATAATGAATGAGCTATGCCCTAGCAGAGAGCACACTTCCAAGAGACATCTGAAGGACCAAGTTCTCAGCAGTTCGGATCCACTCTTGGTCTTAAAATGAATGCTAAGAGTCAGAATGCCTTTTTAAAACTTGGTATAAGGTGGCTTAGAAACATTATTGTGTTGTCCAAAGAAGCAAAAACAATTGGATGTGAATACTGGTCTAGACAGATGTCAGTATGTACACATACAGTAAAGGAGGGATGGACTTCTCTGAGTATGGAGGCTGTGAAGTTCCATAGTCTGCTCCCTGGAAGCTGAGAACATCCCCTCCTTCCTCCTTCCTCTTTCCCTATCTCTTCACCTCCTACTGTTATGTGAATACACACAACCTCTCTTCATTATGGCAACCAGCCTTTATACTTTGTCTTCATTTTTTATTTTTTTTTAAAAAGATGTGACTCTGTGAATATCATCATTTTTTAGTTCTCAATTGCTATGCTTCCCTACCCACAGTTCTCCTTTCTGAGAATTTCTGCCTATCACTTTATTCCTGATGGTCAGAGCGGCTACCTCCCTAATGGCCATCCCTCTGGCAGCCCTAGTGCTTTCTTCTTCATTTTTACAGCCCTTAAAGGCATAGCCTGATGCAAGTGATCATTGTGTGGAAGGCTTCTATCACATTCTTGTTTTAATCTTTTTTCCTGATGACTTCAAGGCAAAGAGAAAAGAACACAACAAATTATAAAAACTTTAAAGAGAGGTATTGGTCCTCATGTCTTTGGTTTTGGATGCTGCTTCCCAGTGCCTGGTGAAGCTCCCACTACAGTTGGAAATGGATTTTTACTGATGCGCTCAATTTATCTCAAGCATTTTTCCTAACATGGAACACATGTGGTGTGTGGATATGCAATGTGTTTTTACAGTATTTCAGCCTTGCTTTCTTCCATGTGCCTATGACTAATGTGGAAATTGAGCAGAATGCTTGGGAATCTGGGAAAACTGAGGTACCTTCCCATGAAAGTCTTGGCAGTCAGATTCAATAACATATACATGAGGATATACTCATATCTGAGGGGCTCTAGACAGTCTCTTTGTTCTAAGCAAAATCTGCCTCTCATTTTTAATAAATTTTATTTATTATTTCTACTTGTGTGTATGAGTGTATTGACTGAATGTATGTAAGTGCACTCGTGTCATGCATTGCCAGAGGAGGTCAGAAGAGGGTGTCAGAATCCTCTTGAGTTGGAGTTACTGATGACTGTTAGCCACTAAGTAGGTGCTAGGTATCAAACCTGGGTCCTCTGCAAGAGCAGCCAGTACTCTTAACCACTGAGCCATGTCTTCAGCATCTAAATCTTCCTTTTTAATATAGGTGCTTAGAGCTAAAACTTTCCCTCTTAGGACTACTTTGAATGTGTCCCAGAGACTTTGTTGTGTTGTATTATTTTCACTTAGTACTAGGAGTACTTTTAGTTCTTTCTTGATTTCTTCTTTGATGTATTTATCTTTCAGGAGTGTGTTCTTTATTTTCTATGAATTTATGCAGTTACTAAAGCTTCTTTTGCTTTAATTTTAAGTTTCATTGCATTGTGGCCCCAATAAAATACATGCGATTATTTCAATTTTTTTAGGGGGAGGTGAGGTTTCTTTTGGGCCACGGAATGCTCTCTATTTTAGAGAAACTTCAGTAGGCTTCTGAGTGAAATATATATTTGTTGGTGCTTGGTTGGAATATTCTGTAGATGTTTGTTTAGTACATTTGATGTATGCTATCATTTACTTCAGATGTTTCTGTTTATTCTCTGTCCAGTTGACATATGTATTGGAGAAAGTGGGCAACGGAAGGCCTTACTATTACTGAGTTGGGGTTGTTCTTTTCAATTGTGTGGACCAAAGGTTTGTGCTTTTATGTTCATGGTCAATTGTTATATTGCTCAGAATGAAGGGACCTTCTTTATCTTTTCTAATTAATTTTAACTTGAAGTCTATTTTGCCAGATATTGGAATAGCAACTCTTGCTTTTTCTTAGTGCCAAATGCTTGCAGTATATTTTTTCGATCTTTTCATCCCAAGGTTGTACCTGTGTTTGGAGGTAAGATTAGTTTCATGTAGAAAACAAATAGATGGGTTTTATTTTGTTTGAACATTTTTAAATTATTTTATTGAATTTTTCTGCATTTTACACAATTTTTTACTATTATATTTGATCTCCTCCCCTTTTTGTACCCCTCTCTTAGTCTTCCTGATTTAGTTTATTTTGCCATATATATTAAAGCTTATCTACTAAAATTTCTGTCCCCAAGTGGCTTTCAGTGTATTTTAAATTTTGTGCATTTCATACTTATTTATCATATTTAGACCCTCTCCCCATTTGCACCCCCCAGAGCCTCCTCAACAACTTTCTGTCATATACGTCAAGGCACACTGAGTAAAGTTTGTGTCCCGAAGACATCCCTTGATGTGACTTCATCCTCTCAAGCCTGGTCAGCCTGTCTAGAGTCACTCCCTTAAAGAAGACAAACTCTCCCTCACCCAGCCATGATCAGTTGCCAATAGTTCCTCAGCTAAGGCTGGGGTTTCTTGTACATTTTTGCACTTCCATGCTGGGTTTTGGGTTTGTTTGCATGGGCCTTGTGCAAGCTGTTTCCATTGCTATAGGTCCATAGGAGCCAGTTCCCAGGCTCTTGACAAACCCTGTTTCCCCATGGTCATCTGCCACTCATGTCTCTCACAGTCTTTCCACACCTCTTCCTCAGTGGTCTCTGAACCCTGGGTGGCAGAGGTTTGATATAGGAGTCCTATCCAGGGACATGCACCCTGCAGTCTCTTATTCTCTACACTTTGGTCAGTTGTGACTTTCTGTGTTAAGCCTCCTCTGTTGCATGAGGAAGCGCCAGTGGTGAGAGTTGAGAGATGAACTAATATTCTCACTACTCCCTGTTCCACTAGGTTCTGTGAGCCTTAGGTATAGAGCTTCCATTGTAGATGTGTCACTTAGGGCTGGGCATCTCAGAGAAACTTATTCTCTGTGTTTGAACATTTGTGAAACTCTATAAGTGTCTCCACCTTTTTCAAAAGTTAGGTTTCTTTGATTAGTGGAGAAATATATATTTGTCTGTAAATATAAGAACACATTTAGCATACAGTACGAAATTACATTTATATTGGGATGTGATAGGGATAGGGTTTTCTGTAGGATCTATGACTTCTTCAGTCATGTGTATTTGGCTTTGTTTACAGTAGCACACATGAATTCCCTCCCACTGAGTGGGATTTAAGTCCAATTAGATAGCTATTGTTTCTCTAAGCAAAATTCCACTACTGCACCAATAGGGAGAGTTCGTTGTGCCAGTGATTGCTGTGGTTATTAGGCATTACAGCTGTATTGGAGCATTGATTTATTTTCTCTCTTGGAAGTATCCTCTGAACACTATGAGATCCAATCTTCAGTAAAGAGTGTTCCAGGTCAGTTCCAGATACATTTCTCCAAGTCCTGTGTCTTAGGTATATATTGTCTTCAGCAATAAAGTCTTACCTTCAAGGTCTGGGAGGTAATCAAGGAATGTGGCAATAGCCTGTGTTTCAAGGGGTTGGGGAAGTCTCTAAGTTGCCTTGAACAACAACTTGAACAGAAGTTTCCCTTTTCTGATATTGTGTTTCTTTTTATATAGCCTTCAGTTATACACATGCACTCATATAAAACAATACATTTCCTTCTGCTTTTCCATATCACCTAAGCATTATCTGTCTCTCCTCTCTTTCTCCCTGTCTAACCCTCCTTCCACCTCCCCAATTAAATTACCTCCATTTTACCCATTTTCCATTTGTTAATACCTGTCTCTTGTTATACCCCCTATCTTTTGAGTTTCTTCTTCCTTTATCCCCGTAGTTCCTTGTAAAACCTTTCCCCCTCCGTTCAAAATTAACTCTCATTTTCCCCTTAATGACATTTGTCTTCTACTTTCTGCCTCTTTTTAATTTTCTCAAACCACAGCTGCAATATTCTGGGCAGTGACTGCTAGTGCTCCGAGCGCCTGGCATGAGATGTGGACATGGTGGGGTGGTCACAATCGTCCAGCACTGGTGTGGTGACAGCCATGGACTTCACCCCAAACTACTGGCCTGGGCAGATGGCCAGATTTCAATTCTTAATCCATTCAATTAGCCTTTGTTTTTGACTGGGGTGTGAGATCATAATATTTAGAGTTATTATTGATAGATGTGTTTGGGTTCCTGTCATTTTATTTTCTGTTTGTATTTCTAGTCCTATTTTGTGTTTCTGTTCTTTATACTTCCGTTGTTGTCTCTGCAACCTCTTGAGTATGGTCATTTCTTTCTTCAGTCTTTTGTATTGTTTTGAGTAGTCTCTGCAGGGATGGTTTGGTGGACATGAATTCTTTGAGTCCATTTCTATCATGCGAGTTTTTTCTTTCCTCTTTAATGATAGACAGTTTTGCTGCGGAAAGTATTCTGAGTTGCTGTCTATGGTCATTTAGAACTTGAAATACTTTGCTCAGGCTCTTCTGGCTTTTACAGTTTTCATTGAAAGTCATCTGTAATTCTGATGGGTTTTCCTTTATATGTGACTTGTTGCTTTTCTCTGCCTGCTCTGTGCTGTACATTCCATGTTTTTATTATGATGTGCTGTGGGGAACTTCTGTTCTGGTCCTGTCGAGTTGGTATTCTGCCTGTTTCTTATACCCTTATAGGTATGTCTTTCATTAATTTAGGGAAGTTTTCTTCTATGATCCTGTTGAAGATCTGGTCAATGCTGTTGATTTGAGATCCTTCACCTTCCTCTATGCTTATGATGCACAGATGTGGCTTTTCATGAGGACCCACTCTTTCCTGTATGCTTCATTCCTATGTTTATAAAATTTTTCATATTTGCTTGAGCAGCCCAATTCTTCAACTTTGTCATCCACTCTCAAATGCTGTTTTCCATTTCATTAATTCTGCTTGTGAGATGTTCTACTGTCATTTTAAATTGGCTTACTGAGTTTTTCAGTTCCATCTTTATTTTGATTTGATTTTTCTTCTGTATTTCTATCTCCTTTGTGAATTCACTTTTCCAGTCCTTAATTGTCTTTGTCATTTCGCTCAGCTGTGTGTTTGTATTTTCTTGAGCTTCAGTCAGGTGTTTATTCCCAGCCTCTTTGAGTTCTTTGAATTGTTTGTGTGTTCTTCAATGTCATTCAGTTTTTTGATCATGTTGATGATTCTTACATTAAATTCTGCATCCTGCCATTCCTCTATGTATATCTCATTGTAGTACACTTCTGTAGGACTGGTCAGTTTGGGTGGGGACATACCATCTTGATTTTTCATATTATTTGTGTTTTTGCATTGTTATCTGGGCATATAGATTTTTTGTTGGTTGTGTATCTGATTGAAATTCTACTTTGTCTTTGCTTAGTTGAAGTTTGGTTCTGTTATATTGTTGATGTAGATTGATTGCTTTTTGATCTGGTAGGAAGAGTTAGTTGGTCTGTGCTTCAAGTTTTCACTTTTGATTTCTTATTCCTGAGAGAGGATGGTTCTAGGCTGGCTAGTTAAGAGCTCTTCAGGAGGGTGAAGCAGTCTAGACCCAATTCAGGACAAGGGCAGACCCAATTCAGTGGCAGGCTTTTGGTAGGCTAGTCCAAAGCTCTCAGGCTGGAGGAGCAGGGGGATGCTCAGGCCCAAAGCAGGGATTAGGACAGTATAGGGAGGGTCTGACTAGTAAGCAGAGTAGACTTGAGCCTTGGAAGAGTGAATAGAGCTGATCCCATAGTAGGGGGACCAAGATCCAGTGGTTGGGATATGACTTACCAGGATAATCCAGAGGTCTCAAGCAGGAGGAGCAGGAGGATACCTAAGCCCAAGCAGGGGCAGTGTGGGGAAGGTCTAACTAGCTAAGCAGAGGAGATAGGAATAGCTAGAATAGAATGGCTGGAACAGCTAGAATAGCAAGCAGGTATTTTTAAAGTAATAAAAATGATTCTGATTTTGTTGGGAATTTATGGTACCATTCTTACTAATCACAACATTCCAGTGGCAGTGTCTTCTTCTGCAAAGCATGGCATGGAAGTGAGGCAGGAAAAGCTTCAAGGACAGCACCTAATCCACAAAGAACAAAAATACTTTCATTGCCACCAGGTCATCAAAAAGACAATGTCAACAAATTGAAAAAAAACAGCATTTTTCTGGTACTATGATTGTTCTTAGAATTTAAATCAAGTTCTGC
This sequence comes from Nannospalax galili, assembly GCF_000622305.1. Classification (NCBI taxonomy): domain Eukaryota; kingdom Metazoa; phylum Chordata; class Mammalia; order Rodentia; family Spalacidae; genus Nannospalax; species Nannospalax galili. Next base: position 53,850 of record NW_008349074.1, on the reverse strand, counting down.
GATTTCTCTCCCTTTTTAAAACCACGATTTCTGTCCTAGCTGCAAGATGTTTTCAAAAAGACAATGTCAACAAATTGAAAAAAAAAAAAAAACAGCATTTTTTCTGGTACTATGATTGTTCTTAGAATTTAAATCAAGTTCTGTGATTTCTCTCCCTTTTTAAAACCATGATTTCTGTCCTAGCTGCAAGATGTTTGACAAGAGTAAAGACTAAGACAGTGAGAGAAGCAAGAATGAGGAGGAAAAGGGGAATGTAAACTTTGTCCACCAAACTAGAGACCACACACTGCTCATTAGAACAGAACAGGAAACAAGAACAGAATCTCCTATAGCACCGGAAGAAGCAAACTCTGGTGGGAAATGTGAACGCCCAGCCAGAGTGTCAAGTTCCCAGCAAAGAATGGAGTTTCCTGCCTGTGATGAGCTTGAGTGTGGACTGCCACCATGATGGAAAACCCCAACATACCAGGACTCCTGCTCTCTCAGAGCCATGCCAGAGATTCTGGGTTGTATTGGCTGAAGTAGCTGCACCCTTGTCCTCTGATCCTCACATATAGCAGAAGCTCTCATCAGGAAACAGAGCACATTATACAGACATGGAAAGAATTCTTCCAGAAACATTAGGATCTACCCACCCATGGTAAGTACTGGCAATCCTAAACATTTTAGGATCTTTGGGATGTTTCTATGTTAGCTACAGTCTGTACATTTCATCTATTGCTAGATTTACTGGGAAAGTTCACAGTAGAAGTGTTGACATTATTTTCTGAATATAGAAATTCAGATTTTAAGGGCATGTAATAAATGATAATTAAAAAGTTGGACCACACTGTTCAAAATGTCATAGTGGACTTTGAACCATGTTGACAGTTGACATAATTAAATTGTGAATCTGAAGAACTGGACACACTCTGGAATAAGGGAATAAAAATTCCACATACCCTACAGTATAATTTAATAATCCCTGAATCAGAACATGGCACACTAGTCCAGATCTTTTTATTGTCAAGCTACTATGAAGAGTGGCACCCTACCCCCATTTAAATGGGAGTGGACAAAAGTAAAATACTCAAAATAACTTAGCTTTACTGGCTAGGGCATTACATTTCTACAATGACGAAATTGTAACCACCTTTTGTTCAATAAATGAATGAAAATCCAGAATTTTCTAATTTTGTCAATGCTTTAGTTTAGGAATTTAGTGAAAAAACTTTCATAAGAAT
>NW_008349074.1:22952-52404 GCF_000622305.1 Nannospalax galili | reverse complement strand
ACAATTTCCAGAGCAAAGATGCATCTCTTTCAAAATTGGCTGTAAATTTTTAGGTTCACAGTTGAATTAGTACAATTATACAATATTGAACTCACTATAAACCCTCTAAGATATAAAATTCAATGAGGTTTTAACCTTTAAAAAGATCTCCATTTCATTTTAAAATATACCGTTTCACACAGAAAAACTCATTTTTAATGCTACTTACAGAGTTCACACGTGCATCTCTAATCTCCATGTATCTGATTATTACTAGTCAAAGTCGGTTACATTCGGATCTTTAGCACCTGAGTATGGATATAAAGTCATTAAGTAGATTTCAATGGTTATATTTTTCACCTCTACTAGTTAACATGAAGCAAATTTTTATGCTTCTTCCTCAAATATATCTCATTTTCTTCAATTTGTTGATTTTTTTTGTGTCTATTGCACAAAGAACATCCCAAACAATCTTATTCATCTATATACCTACTTCTCAAATGGCACCCTCCCATAGCCTCCCCTCTCCCCACTGGAGTCCATATACTCTGTCATTCCTGTTACTGTCCACTGTGTTGTCAGCACCCCCAGCCATCCCCAGTGCTTGTCCATCTGATGAATCTAGTCAGCCTATCTAGAGATCCTTGTTTTAGGAAGATCAGCTGTTCCTCATCTATCAGCAACCAGTTGTCAGTATTCCTTTAGATAAGATTGGGGTCTGCTGTTCATTTTTCCATTTCTATGGTGAGTTACTGTCTGGGAGTCTCTTGGGCGACTCTGGCCAACAACTCAAAGGAATTGTATCTCTTCTTCCTTGTTATGCAGCCTTTAGCCATACACTCAGACTCTTAAAGAATTATATTGACCCCTTTAATCTTTGGTTATACTTTCCTTTAGGTTGTTTAAGACCATACAGTTGGCCTCCAATTTATTTTTACTCTTAAGGCCAATTGAGGATCTGTACCTTGTTGGGAGCTATTAATGTGTTTTGCACACCAGTGCCTAATTTGCCACGTCAGGAGGAATGTGTTTATATGGTGGAGCTCACAAAACAAGTATTTGACTACTCCTTGACCCTCAGATGCAGGTGGGAAAGACAGCTGTTGAAATTAATTAAGATCTCTGATGTTCTGTATAAAAAGACAGAGCTAAAATAAACCGGGGCTGCAGTCTCTACTGACAGTCCTCCCAAGTATCTTTTCTGTCTCTTGTTTTTTCTTTCAATCCTCACTCCCCCTTTCAGGTACTGTCCGTCTTGGCTGGCTGGCACCGGCAGTACCTCATGGGTCACATGGGCTTTGGAGGAGTCCCTGGCTCCTTTCTTTTACCAGTTAAATCTATGTGAAATTAAGACAAAGGTCCTGCTTGACCATAGCTGGCTTTACTTGGAAGCATGGAGGAAATGTTTCCTCTGTGTTGACCCTCCTCTTTGTAGACTGAACACTGGTTCAAGTCCATTTGATGGGGTCTCCATGGCCTCCTTGACCTAAAGGAAAGGTGGCTCACCACAGTTACAGGACATTTTGAGAGTTATTCATAGTCCTCTGGAACTTAATCAACCTAGGAGGGCAAAGAGCAAAAACTACCCTTTATGTCCCTCTGACCAAATTAGTATAGTCCTCAAAGCATGGCTGTTAAACATCCAAGAAGGTTAGTTCCACCAGTCTGGTAATTTTAATTACCATTTGCCATGGAGATTTTACTCAAGTTCATTTGAGGATCTGTTCCTCAGGGGTCACATGGGCTTTGGAGGAGCCTAGACATGTTACATTCTTTGATCTAGTTGTATGTGTAATTTGTCAGGTTGTTGGACTAATATAATTCCTTCTAGTTTTTTTTTAATTAGCTAGGAATTATTTATCTCTTGCATTGCCTAACTCTTCTACCATGGTTTCCCCATTTAAAGTGCCTCCATTTTTCCCATTTGTCCCTTAATAATACATTAACATGTGTTTTTTGTTTTATTTTGTTTGTTTTTTTCTGAGTCTCACACATGTAAACATTTGAGTTTGGGATTCTTGCTCAAAAAGAAGTCTCCACAGAAATATAGGAAATAAGTCTTTTGCTATTCTATCACTATGGAATTGTACTTTTAATTACCATGTGCTATGTAGATAAAGCTTGGGCAAAGATCAAAGGTTCTCAGATAAACCTTGCCTAGATATGTATTATATTCCTTGAGCTAGTTGTAAGTATAATATGTCAGTAGGTTGTTTGATTAGTATGACTCTCTCTGTTTTGCATCTTTCTTTCTTGACTGCTGAGTAAAACTCCTTCACATAAATGAACTACATTTTCCTTATCCATTCATCACTTGAGGGACACTTAGGTTGCTTCCATCTCTTACCAACTGTGAAAAAAGCAGCAACAAACATGGATGTACAAATGTCTCTGAAATAGGATTTCTTTGGGTATATGCCAAGGAGTGGTGTAACTGGGTCAAATGGTGGGTTCATTTGTAGTTTTTAAAGAGTTCTCCACACTGCTTTCCACAGGGGTTGTACAAGTTTGCAGCCCCACCAGCAGGGGATGAGCATTCCCCTTTCTCCACATCCTCTCGAACATTTGGTATTATTTGTTCTCTTGATCTTAACCAGTCTAATTGGGGTAAAATAAAATCTTAAAGTGGCTTTAATTTGCATTTCCCTAATTACTGATGATGTTGAACACCTTTTAAGATACTTCTTAGCCATCTTTATTTCTTTATTTGAGAACTCTCTGTTCAGTCTCTGTTCAGCTCCTTAGCCCATCTTTTAATTGGGTTACTTCTTGTCTTGGTTCTGTTTTTTGAGTTCCTTATATATTCTGCTTATTAAACCTCTGTAGGATGTGTCACTGGTAAAGAGTTTCTCCCATTCTGTGAGTTTTCTCTTCGCTTCTCTGGTTGCCTCCTTTGATGTACAGAAGCTTTTTAGTTTAATGAGGTCCCATTTGTTGATTCTTGACCTTGTTCCCTGGGCAGTTAATATATGGTTTAGCAAATCCTTTCCTACTCCTATACCTTGTAGGTTATAGTGGTAGTGCATGCCTTTAATCCTAGCACTCAGATGGCAGAGGCAGGTGGATCTCTGTGAGTTGAAGACAAACCTGGTCTACATAGTAAGTTCAGACCAGCTGGGACTACCGGAGACCCTGTCTCAAAAAGACCAAAAATAAAATAAAATAAAAATCTGGTATAGTAATCCCCCCAGCATTGCTCCCAGTGCTCAGGGTTGCTTTGGCTATCTTATGTCTTTTGTGTTTCCCTATGAATATTAGGATTTTTTTTCCAATTTTGTGAAGAATGACATTGGAATTTGACTGGCATTGCATTGAACATATAAATGGGCTTTGGTAGATTGGCCCCTTTCCCAAATATCAAGTGGCTGAAATTACATGTACTCATATTTTGGTTTTCAATTTTATTCCATTGATCTACAGGTTTATTTTTGTGCCAGTACCATGTTGTTTTATGACTATTGCTCAGTAATACAGTTTAAAATCTGGTATAGTAATCCCCTCAGCATTGCTCCCAGTGCTCAGGGTTGCTTTGGCTATCTGATGTCTTTTGTGTTTCCCTATGAATATTAGGATTTTTTTTTCCAATTTTGTGAAGAATGACATGGGAATTTGACTGGCATTGCATTGAACATATAAATGGGTTTTGGTAGGATGGTCATTATCAAAATATTAATTCTTCCAATCCATGAGCATAGGTGGTCCTTCCATCTTCTGATGTCTTCCTCAATCTCTTTCTTTAAAGATTTAAAATTTTTCTTTGTAGAGGATTTAATATCTTTGGTCAGGTTTATCCTGAGATACTTTATTTTTTTGCACCTATTGTATTGTGAAGGGGAGTGTTTCCAAATACTCTTTCTCTGATTTCTTGTTATTGGTATATAGAAAGGCTGCAGACTTTTATAGATTAATTTTGTAACCTACTTTACTGAATGTGTTAATAATTTCTAGGAGTTTTCTTATGAAGTTTTTGTCATCTCTTAGGTGTAATAGCATATCGACCGCAAAAAGGGATAATTTGACCTCTTCTTTTCCAATTATTATTCCTTTAATTTCCTTCTCTTGTCTTATTGTTCTAGCAAGAGTTTCAAGCACTATGTTGAAAAGGAGTGGAAATAGTGGACATCCTTGTCTGGTTCCTGATTTTAATAGGAATGCTTCCAGTTTTTCTCCATTTTGAATGATGTTGGCTGTGGGTTTGCTGTATATGGCATTGATATTGTTGAACGGTGTTCCCTCCACTCCAATTCCCTCTAGGACTTGGAACATAAGTGCATGTTGAGATGACCATACAGTTCTTGTCTTTGAGTCCATTTATATGATTTATGACATTTATTGATTTATGTATATTGAACCATACCTGCATCTCTGGAATAAAGCCAACTTGATCATGGTGGATGACCTTCTTTATGTGTGTCTGTATATAGTTTCCAAGTACTTTTTGAGAATTTTTGCATCTATGTTCCTTAAAGATATGGATTTATAGTCTTCTTTTTTGCTTGTATCTTTACCTGGCTTTGGTATTAGACTTCTTCTGGCTTCACAGAGGGACTTTGGAAGTTCTCCCTCCATTTCTATCTTTTTGAATAAATTAGTTACTCTTGTCTTTGAGTCCATTTATATGATTTATGATGTTTATTGATTTATGTATATTGAACCATCCCTGCATCTCTGGAATAAAGCCAACTTGATCATGGTGGATGACCTTCCTTATGTGTTATGGGTCTGTTTAAACTGGTAATCTCTTCTTGGTTTAGTTTTGGTGGCTTCCATGCTTTTGGATACCCGTCCACTTCTTTTAGGTTTTCAAATTTAGTAGTGTATAGGTTTTCAAAGTATTCTCTTATAATGTCCTGGATGTTTTTGGTGTCTGTTGTGATGTTTCCCCTTTCATTTCTGATTTCGTTGACTTGGAGTTTCTCTTTTTTTCTTTTGGTTAACTGGGTTTGGGATCTGTCAATCTTGTTATATTTTGGAAGAACTAGCTCTTGGATTCGTTGATTCTTTGTATTGTTTTGTTTCTATTTCACTAACTTCCACTCTGATTTTTGCTTTTTCTTCTTGTCTGCTGGGTTTGGGTTTCATTTGTTGTTGCTTTTCAAGTGTCTTGAGTTGCAATGTTAAGTCATCTATTTCTGTTCTTTCTGATTTTTTTAATGTAGGCACTTAGAGCTATAAACTTCCCTCTAAGGAATTCTTCCAATGTGTTCCAGAGGTTTTGTTATGTTGCATTATCCTTTTCATTTAGTTCCAGGGATACTTTTATTTCTTTCTTAGTTTCTCCTTTGACCCATTCATCATTCAGGAGTGTGAACACACCTCCATGTTTTCATTTAGTTACTAGAATTTCTTCTGGTGTTGATTTTAATCTTTATTGAATTGTGCTCTGATAGAATGCATGGAATTATTTCAATCTTTTTGTATTTATTGAGGCTTGTTTTGTGCCCCAGTATATAGTCGATTTTGGAGAAAGTTCCATGGATTACTGAATAGAATGCATATTCTTTGGTGCTTGAGTGGAATATTCAGTAGATGTCTGTTAGGCCCATTTGATGTATGGTATTGTTTAATTCAGATGTCTCTCTGTTAATTCTCTGTCCTTTTGACCTATCTAATGGAGACAATGGGGTATTGAAGTACCCCACTATTAATGAGTTCAGATTAATCTGGGTCTTAAAGTCCTGTACTGTTTTTATGAAGTTGGTGCACCAGAGTTTGGTGAGCATATGTTTATGATTGTAATATCTTCTTGGTCAACTGTTCCTTTGATCAGAATGAAATGGCCCTCTATTGAAGTTTATTTTGTCAGATATTTTTTCTTAGTACCATTCGCTTAGTATATTTTCCCCCATCCTTTCACCTTAAGGTAGTGCCTGTCCATGAAAGTGAGATGAGTTTCTTGAAGACAACAAAAAGCTGGATTTTGTTTCTTAATCCATTTAAGTACCTTTGGCTTTTGAATGGGAAGTTCAGTCCATTGATATTTGAAGTTATTAATGAAAGATATGTACTGACTCCTGTCATTTTTATTTCTGTTCAGATTTTTGGTATAGCTGTATATTTCCACAGGTATGCCTTCATTGAGTTTCTTTCTGTAACACCTTGGGCATAGTGATTCCTTTCTTCAGCTCTTTGTATTGTTTCAAGAACTCTCTGCCTACATTCTGACAATAGAACAAGGTACAAGACATGGAGCTAACCCCTGGGGTTGAGTGATGTTCTCATTCTTTTTATAAGGTCAACGAATGGTTCTAAGAAAAGTAGCATGCACCATAGAGAGCATTTTATTTCAAATACTAAATGAAATGTAATTTGCTTTAATCTCCACTTGATAAAGTGCCACATACTTCTCACACATGCAAACCAATGTGTATAATTTGTTGGCACCAAGCTCTGTGACTTAATTAGCCTAAGAGTCAATTACTTGGAAGTCAGTCAATCAACCTGGCTGTGAACTGGGGAGCAGGCCTAGTTCTTACAACTGCTCAGTTGTGTCTCCTAAATACAGTGATTTTACAAAATATATCAAACTGCTGACAGTCATGCTGCAGGGAAACCAAGATCATTTTATAACTGTGTCTAAATGCGATGAGAATGAATAGTGTATAAAACAGAGGAATGAATAAGCATTCTGCCAAGTCAAGATTCTTCACACTGGGTGGCTCGTAAGAACAGTTGGGACCTCCAGGATCAAGGCTCTGGCTGACTCTGGTGAACGTTCCTTTTTGGCATAAAGAGTTAACTTCTTAGGCATTCTCATGTGGCAGAAGGTGTGAGGGAACTCTGTTTGCAAACGTTCTAAATTCCTTCACTGGAAGCTCTATCGTCATGACCTAGTCACTTTCTAAAGACCTGCCTTTCCATATCAACATATTGGGAGATAGGTTTCAACACAGGGGCTTTAGAAAGACATTCGAGAGCAAAACCATGATCCCCTGACTGCACCAAACCTCTAATTCAGCTCCACATCTTCAGCAATCCACTCAATACCATCTTGAGGCAGGGACCAGACTCCTTGTGTTTCGCATGTGTGAAACATCTGTGTCCCCGCAGCTGCAGGTCAGCAGAGCTCTGTTCAGCTACAGATGGGCTCCTCAATATCCCCCACTGTAGCAAAGGAGCTGTTCCTATGATCTATGACTTGTACTCATGTTCCAAGAAGCCCCTATGGACTGAGAGCCTCTCAAATGTAATGATATTTAACACATAAGGCATATTGTTTTAGGGTTTCTTGAGAATTAAAGTAAATGCATTAATTTCATCTAATTCAAAAAACTTTAAGAGAAATATATTTAAGGTAGTTTGTGAAATAATGCAATGGTGCACAAAAAAAAAAAAATTATTTTGATATATCACAGTGAAAGATTTATCGTCCTCTTTTTTTTTTTTTTTTTTTTTTTTTTAAAAAAAAAAAAAAAAAAAAAAAAAAAATGAAGCAACTTGCTTAGGACCAAACAGCTTATATGTGGCTAGATCCAAACTGACAGCCAGAATTTGGCCCCAGAATTGCGCGTATCTGCCTGCCTTCTTTAAAGGACTAGAGAAGTAACTGCTTAGTAACTTTCATAGAATTAGTTAGGACAAAAGCTGACTGAAGTCCTGTTATAATTACTCATTTAAATTTCCCTTTCGCTTTTTGTTTGCATTAATCACCTTTTGTTGCTTCTAATTATTGCCATTTGGAAATATGTTCTACACATCCTGCTTGAAGGAAAAAGAAAGGGAAAAGCTGATGCAAATCCAACAGGACATTTGCTTCATATACCCAAATTTAAATTTAATGTCCAAATGCTAAAAAGAGATGAATTTGTTAATTCATCTTGAGTTTCCTAGAAAACTGCAGCTATTTTCCTAGTTAACTGTGATAGTTCATTTTGATTGTGAATTTAATGAAGTAGAAAAGTGCATTGGGTGGATACACAGGTGAAGAAAAAAAAAGAAAAGAAAAGTGCATTGGAATGCACATTCACACTGCAGACAGTATGCCCTGTCTCCTCTAATCTCAAGGGCTAGACAGGTCTGAGGTGACTAGTGATTCACTAGGAGTATTATGGTGATGAGTAAAGCTTCCTCCTGAGCTGTCTATGAGGACGCTTCTACAGAGTTTTAACACAACACCGTCCCACAGGCTGGAGGCCCGGATGTAAACAAAGGAGAAAAGCGAAGCCAGACTCTGTGGACTGCTACACTTGTTTCCTGTCGGCCTTGCTGTGCTGTGCTGTCCTGCTCTGCCCTGCAGTGCCCTTCTTCCTCAGTGATCAGAAAATCTTTGTCGGTAGCCATTAGCGAAAACAAATCTATTCTCACTCAGGATGTTTTTCTGAGATATGTTGCCACTTCAATAAAAAGTCTTACTAGCACATTAACTTGCCATTAAGATCATTTGGTCGTAATTATGCTGTTTTATGGCTGCAGAATTTGCCACGGCAAATATATAAAATTACTTCCCCAAATAATTCTGAAATCACAAGTGCCTGGTTGGATAACCACACTGAGTCACGGAGACGGTGAGGAGGAAGTGCTGAGGAGAAGCAGCGTCTTGCTCCGCACCCCCTCTTTACCCTTTATACACACAGTTCCTTCACCTTCAGGAACCACTCCTGCACTCAGCAACACCTGCCAGATGGTGGTAAAAGTTTCCAGTACCAAAAGCCTGGAGAAGATGCCGTATTTAAGGACAACATTGAATGCCATGCCTTTGAGATGGTGATGGGCAAATCTGTGGCTGAATTATCATTTTTAAAGGGTAAGAACTTTCTCAAAAGTGCAGTAGGTTGTTTAGAGTGCAGATTTCAATATGTTCCCAACGGTTGAAGGTGAGTCTTCCCAAATGCAGAGGGGAGCTAGAATTTTCCTATGACGTTTTAGCCGAATGCAGATTGCTTACATTGGTTGACATTTGTCCAAAGAATTCTTCTCTCAGGGTGGCACTCAGCCTTTAGTAAGGTAACATTCAAGCTAGAAATTGATATTGGAGGTAAATACATTTGATCATTTTATTCACAATATGGAAGCTTCTCTATTTGTTGTGAGAATTAGAGCAAGCACAGATAGTGCGCAAACCCATTTCAGCCCTTCTTGTAACTATACTGCAGCCTGAACGGCCCACCTCTGCTTTAACTAACAATTTTAGTTTTCCAAAGTAAGTTTCCTGAAGTCAACACCATTAACACTATTCCTGCATGTTCTAGTTTAACCTTTAACACTACTTGGCTGAACCAGCCCTCAGCGTTCCTTTTTGACCAAACCCCTCCTCAGCTTTAATAAAAACCATAACCTGTAGAGAGGCTGGTTATCTCAGCCCTCTTACAAGAGCCTTTCTCACATTTATTCAGGAACAAACCTGTCCCGTGCTGAGGAGCCACCTCTTGGTCTTTCTTTTCTTCTGACATTTGTACTTTTTCTCATTATAATATCTTATACGACCTTTAGTGGTTATCAATGTTAGTGATTATTTATTAACCATTTTATAAAATGGGTGACATGAAAAAAATTTCTCTTGTCTCCTTTCACTAAAAAATTTTTTAGTAATCTTTTGGAGCTTTCAATATTTTATTACTGCTTTTTTTTATCAGAATATACGATTTGTAAAGAAATTCTGATATGAGATACAGAAGGACCCCCTTCCTTTATGCAGCAGATTGCATTTTCTAAAGATTTTTAGCAATGTTTTCTCCAGTCCACAGTCTTAGATATAATCTTCATGTTTCTCCATGACCTTGAGTTGGAGCAAAAATTTCTCTTTCAACTCAGACTGTGGGGAGAGTGATCTGTGTATCTTCTGAAGTGGTCAAGAGAGGCCATGTGGCTGCCATTTGGTTTTCATGAGGACTGTAACTCCACTTCCAGGGGATCTGATGCCTTCTTCTGACCTCTGGGTCCATTGCACGACTGGCAGTCAATCTATCTGCTGGCAGAGTGTCTGTAAAAAGCATACTGGGAATATCCATGACTGAACTTCTCATTAGGGCACTCTTGCTCTCTGTGCTGGTAAAAAAAACAAAAAACAAAAAACAAAAAACAAAAAACAAAATTTAGTTGTAGACTTTTAAAACATGCCCAGACTCAGTCCTGACAGAAAATAACATCATAATAAATTAAGGGTCTTAAACACTCATACTTAAAACAATATTATTCTAACAATTCTAGCATGTATTTATCTAATTGTGGTATTAACGGCACAAACAGAAATCGGAAGACAATTTGTGGGCATCAATACTCTCCTTCTATCTACCATGAGGGTCCCTAGAATCAAAGTTAGCTCCTCAGGCTTGGTGCCATACAGCTTTATGTTCTGAGCCCTCTCCTGAACCCATCTAGGCCCCATCTAGACTTTTTGACTATGTTGAATTATCCTATGGACAGGGTCAGATACATACATAAATAATTATTGTGCAAAATATGAATGTTTGCATTATTTATTATACTTTCCAATTTTATATAAATTGTGAGTAAATTAAAAAATAATTTTGTTCAATGGATTCATAAACATGAATTTATACCACAAAAAAGTTTTTTTGTAATAATGCATATATGAACAGGAGTCTACCCAGGAAATCCTAGCTACTCTCAGTGCTCAAAACATTTAAGACAGGAAAGTGTACACAGGATTAGTTTATAGACCATGTAAGAAATAAGAAACCAACAAGAAATGCAGATACCTGGCATTCAGACTGAGGGGAACTAGAGAGAAGTCCTGTGCTTTAGACCACTGGGCAGAAGCTGAGAGCTCAGTGGGTTCTTTAGCAGAATACTAGTCAGAGCAGTTGTACTCTGGCTCCTCCCTTCCAGCCCAACCCAACTGCAGGCTTTCTGTCCTGGGAGATGCAAATAGCCCCTGAGCTAAGGTCTTTGGAAGTCAAAGCTGGGCTTCAGGATTTTGGGGAAGACTCTAAAAGTAAAAGGCTTAAGAACAACACAACACAAGTGATGCAAAATATGTGATTACTGAAGGCATGCTACAGTGCACACACAGGTACTTATGTTCACAGATAGGTGTTGAGTACTTAGCCCAAGATTTTAAATGATGTATTACTTGAAAGTAATTTGATTCTCAGAACAATTTAATTCTATGTGTTCACTGCAAGAACATCTTAAATTAGAATCAATGACTTTTTAATCTAAATCACAAAAGTGAGATCAAACATCCAGCAAAGTTTGTGTAGAATTGGATCCTCTATACCTGCTTCATAGCAATACAGAGAGCTATGAATGCTATCAACACATGCCCCCACATGCCAGTATAATGAACTAATACACACTTAAATCAACAGAGTGCTACCATGCTTTCCAAAGACTTGTGTAGTCTGTTTGTGTGACCAGCATTTGTTCCTGGAAATATATCACAATCCAGCAGGCAGTGTCTGCCCATGAACTTTTAATCACTTCTACTTTAGGAACCTAATAACTAAAGATTCAGAGTTCACACTAGGAGTAAAAAGAATATGAAATTATCTCAAATACTTTGGGGAGTAAGTTACCTAGAAATATGTAAAAGAAAAATATGCCTATATACTATGCTAAATTTCAGAATTAGCTCTTCAATGACCTTGAGGAAGCCCATTCCTCACTGGAGATACAAGACCTTGTGATGGGCAAATAGCTGTAAGCTCACCCTCTCCTGTTAGGAAAATATCCACACTCCTGGGTTCAGCTGACTTCCTGGCTCCAGGACCTGGTGTCCTGCAGCTTGTGAAGACAAGATCCAACCTGGCATCAGGGAGAAGTCAATGAAATGACAGAATTTTAGCTCAATTACCTCTCTAAGGATCAGGACAAGGAGAGATTTCATTTGAACCTTGAGCCTTACTCATCTCTTGCCCAGTTTTCCTCTAGAACTCTTATATTTTTTCTTTAGAGAGCTCTGTAGGCAAAACTTCTGAGGGGTATAAACAGTGAGCTCCCCCTTGTCCCTTGGTCTTAATGACAAGCTGAGGTAAGATTTCTCCAAACTGCAGTCTGGAAAACCAGTGAGTTACTTACAGAGCAATGGGTGAACGTTTACATACAGGAGTATGGGTGTTCCGCTGCCAAGGCTGCACCGAAAAGTTTTCAAGCATGGATAGTGGCTTCCTCACTGCCAGACAAAATGACGAGAGAGCCTACCCTGGGAGGCTTTGTCCTTCCATTTGTGTAACTAAGGTTGACTGGTTGGTTGGGAGGGTCCAATGACTCTCCCTGCCCATTCCTTCCTTGGATTAAACTCCGTTTCAGACTCTGAGACTCAGATATATACCATAACACAGAATTAAAATGTGATTTTCTTCTCAGCTGGGGTGCTTGTCCTAACCTAAGAGTTCTTTCCTGTTGAGCAGTGAGTCACAGATACCTTACTTTAAGCCTGCCTGGGGAATATACCTATCTGATCTGTCCCATCAATTAAAGAGGAGCCAGCTGTTTTCTCAATCCCAATGCTCAGGGCAGGACTGCTGGTAACTCTGCTCTTTGCTCCTGTTCCCCTGCTTTCTCTGCATTCTTGAGTAGGTCAATTGCTGTGACAAATGCCACATAAACAGTGGCTTGAACTTATAACACTGTCCCACAGTATCTGTGTATCAGGAATCTGAACTTAGCTTAGCCATTTTGTTTCTTGGGGTATCTCAGAAGAACCGTCAGTTTATCTGAAGCATGACTGAGAGAGAATTCTCTCACGACCTCACTTAGACTGTGGACAGAACTAAGATTTTTTGCTGTCCCAGCCTCTTCTCCTAGGTACTCCCTTTCAATATCGGGGCATCCAGTTATGGATACAATATTCCATATTAGGCTTACCTTCCACTTATGGCTGTTCAGTCCTAAAGTCAGATCCCACCTTTAGAGCCCATCCTCCATTGCTAGAGGCTAACTCAATTTCTAAAGACCACACGGGACTCCTAGAGCCACATTACAATCCTAGAGCAACAAAGCACTCTCTACTCCTAGAGAATCCTGTTAGTTATAAGGCTCCTCTTACAACACCAAAGACCATGCTCAGTTCACAGAGATGATCTTCTCATCTTAGAAGCTTTCCTTCCTAGAGACTTCCCCATACCAGAGATTCCACCCACTTTTGGAATGATCTTCTGCATCTACAAGTTCCTCTACTCCTGTTGATGGCATTCCTCTCAGTGTATGTCCTCAGCCCATGGAGACTGCTCTGTTTTCCTTGTCACATGCCCACACTTCACTCCCTTTGTTAGGTGAGCAAGAGGATTATGAGTGTGATACTAACATGGAGAGTGATAATAAACCTGTGCCATGGTCTGTTGGTAAGAAACAGGCACTCAGACAAGTATAGGTGTGAATATTGGAAGGAGTGGATATGGGTATTATGGCCATGGGTATATTATGGGTATGGGTATTGTGGCCATGACAGATTCAAGGGTAGTACTTTTAGTAGGAGGAGAGGGAAAATAGTCAATGTAGATGGTTCTGAAAACAAATCGAAACAAGGGGTTTTAAATTCTTATGGCATGATCTTAGTGAAAATCCTTAAGAGCTAATTTAGCTTAGAGATCATTTTCAATAGATTGGAAAAAATAATCTAAAATAATAAAAAAATGTATGGTTAACCATTTATTTAAACCATAAACAATAAACCAGAAATACAATCCACCCACAGTTCTCTTTATGTGCAGTTATTTTCCAAAGTACATTTAAGCATATTTTATTGATATTTTAATAGTGATAAAATATTTCATACTTACATTTTAGACTTGATAGCAATTGATTGATGGAGTATTGGCCAGTTAAAATATTTTATTGCCTTAAATGTAGTGTGTGTGGTTGCTATTATGCTATTTAAAAATTGACTTGGACAAATACTGTATACTTTAGACTTATTCTATTCTTTATGTGAGATTACAAACCTGTTATCTGTGGTAAACTCTTTTCTGCATTTCAGTGTTGATTCCAAGGGAGTTGGAATCATCATAGTTCTCAGACACAAGTTTGTATACTATAACAAATATAATGCAACTAAATGTTAAATGGTACATTTAAATTCTTCAAATTAGCATCATCATTTAAAGAACTTTATCAGGATTTCATGAGAACATTGCAAGAAGATCTCTCTGGGGCCAGTTCTAGTACAAGAATTGTGTTCATGGTTTATTATGAAAATGAGTTTTAATTTAAAATGCTTCATATGGGCTCTAAGTAAACTTAGCACACTCTCTCTGCTGAAATGTAAGATATTTAAGAGTATTTAAAGCACAATTTGGTAAGTCATTATAGCCTTTTCTCAAAATAGTGAAAAGACATGGAGTTTTCTATTTGTTTTTTCCTCTATCAATTAGAGAAATGAAAGAAGAAAACTTTCATTAGAAATTGAATGAAAAAATTCAGTGTTAAAATATATTCAGTTTTCTAAAATTGCGATATCTGTGGACACTCTCCCAAATCAGAAACTTTTGTAGTAGGCAATGAGGAAATAAGATGACATCACTTCACAAATTCATATTGACATGAGCAGAAGGGACTAATCTGATTAAAAAAGAAATGTAAGCAAATTGAAGCTGAGATAAAAGGATTTTTTTAACTTAAAATTTAATTTAAATGGAATGCAGAGGTTTTTGTGTGATTTTTTTCAAAATTCATAAACTTTGTTATAATAACGCATTGCTTGTCAGAGACTGGTTAAATGTCTATACATGCATTTTTCCCAAGCCCACATTCAACTCTCTGGCTCAACATGACTGAGTTCTGTCCCATCGAAGGTGAATTGATTGAGAGCATCACCATCATGGCTGATAGAGAGTGCTGACCTGATTTGAGAAAGCACATTACCTTAGAGGTGTTTGAAGATGTCTAGATCTGCAGAGAAAAGGATCAGAGGAAACCTTGGTAGTTAATCACATTCATTCATAAGGAGTTAGAGGTGAACTTTTCTTTTAAATAAATACACGCAGGTATAATCAATAACTGTTTAAAATGGAGTTGATGACTCATATCTTCTTTGTTCAACTACGCAGAACCAGCTTTGGCCACTCCTATCCCTATTGACACTCCTTGGATCTAGGCCTCTTCTTGCCACTGCTGTCAAAGAAATCACCACAACAAAGGGATGAACTACCCCATGCCCAACCATGGAATCATCAATCCCCTGCTTTGGCACCAGCCCTATTAATGCTGATCCAGGTATCATATCTCTGCTTAGCTAGTCCCACTTTACCCATAGCCCTCCTGTTCCCATCCTCCAGCCACTTCAGCCTAGGCCCTTTCACTATGGCTGCAAGAAAGATCCAGACTAGGAGATCAGAACTTTCCCGGAAACATTCTGTTCCCATTGGCCCTCCTTGAGCTTGAAACCCTTTGCAACTTGCTTCAGAACAAATTAACTGGATACCTATCACTGAATCACTATCCCCCTCCTTTAGGACCAGTCCCATTCCTGCCACTCTAGTAGTCACATTTTCTCTGCTTAGCCAGTCAGGAAAGACCCACTGAGTTCCTATTTTCCAGACTTGGACCTACACCCCTTTGCCCTACTCCCAATTCACCATCCTGGATTGATAGTCCTCCAGATGAAAAGTCAAAAATGAGAACCTGAAGCATTAACCAGCTAACTATTTATACTTGATTACAAAGAAACCAAGCTATATCAACAATACAGAACAAATTTCAGCTAAACAAAGACAGGCTACAATTTCATATCAGAAATACAACCAAAATAAGAAATCTATATACCCAGGTAACAATGCAAAAATAGAAATAATATGATAAAACAAAGATAATATGTCCCTGCTAAATCCCACCAATCCTATCTATGGTGATTTGAATGAGAATTCACCCCATAGGCTTCAAGTATTCAGACATTTTGTCCCCCAGTTGGTGGCACTACTTGGGGAGGTCTTAGAAGGTGTGGCCATGCTAGAAGAAAGTCATCATTGGGGGTAGACTTAGAGAGTTAAGTTTTGCAGAATTGGATCTCCTGTGGCTCTCTGCCTCCTGTGACTGCTTAAAGATGTGAGCCTCTGAGTTCTACTCCTGCTCCTGTCACCTCCTGCCACCATGCTTTCTTGCCATGATGAAGTCTAATTTCCCTGGAACATTAAGCTCAATTAAACTTTTTCTTTATTCAGAGTATTTTATCACAGCAACAGAAAAGTAACTAATACAGAAATTGGTACCAGAGAGTGGGCTGTTGGCTGAGAAGAACCTGACCATGTGAGTTTTTGGAGGAATGTGGAAGACTGTGAAAGCTGAACAGTTGATTGCTGTAAGCAGAGCTTAACAGGCCATTCTAGTAGGAGCCTGGAAGAACGTAATGCTGAGAACAATGTAGTTCCAGAAGGAAATAAGAAACTTAAGCAGCAACTATAATGTTCTGGCAAAGAATTGGGATGGAGTCTGTTCACAGTCAAAAAGCTTGCTTTAAGGTAAAGTTGAAAAGTATTGAACTAATTTCTTTGGCAGAGAATATTTCAAGATAGCCTAACAGAAATGGTGGCATGGTATTAATGGTTAATATTATGCATATCTACAGCGATAAAAGAGCAAATGGGGCAGAAAGAAATGCAGAATGTACAGTTTGGCCCCAAATCCTTACAAATGAGTATGTATCCAGACATAACTATAGAAAACAGGATAATGAAAAGAAACCAGGGAGGTAAAGGAAAAGAAAGAACCTGAAATAGAGGAACAATAGGAAAAAGGTGTTAATAAGGGAGATATGGATAAAAATGGGGTTATTTTAATAGGAGAGAGGAGGGAAGGTTTGTAGCCTGAAAATGACTTATTCCTCCTGACTTCCTCTGAAGAACCACAGGTGAGCACAGGGCATCCTGGGAAGAAGGGTGGAGCCTAGCATTTTGGGAGATTGGAATGAAAAGAGGAGGAATTGACACCATTCTGGGAAGTGGGGAGCAGGGAACAGGCAAGCCAGCCTGCCCTGGACCCCATGGGCTGCTGGGGGACCTCAGGAGGACCCCATGGACCCTGCACAGAACTCTGTGGGGCAAGTGGGCATGCAGGACACAAGATGAGGCAGATCTTGGGCAAAAGTGATCTGGATCAGCAGGCCATGTCAGAGCTAGGTGCAGGGTGTTTGTTTCTTTGTAAGTCACTCCCTTCATCCCAAAGGTATAAACTGTGCAAAATTCAGATAAAGATGTGTTATGTGGTTTGTCTACCTGCATCAGGAGCAATAGACCCTGAAGAGAGTGAGGGCAAGTCAGAGAGCAGGAAGGAGAAAATTTAGTGTGACAAAATTGGTGCAGCCAGCCAGATGGGGCTGGAAATGACAAACCACAGGAGTTTGGGAAAAGCAAGGGAGCTAATGGTAAAGCTGACATGGATCTTACAATGGATTATAAAATATGTAATTAAAAAGGTGCAGGCCACACAGAAGCATGGGCCACAGCAGTGTTGTAAATGTGGGGAAACAGCCCAGTTGTGGGTATGTAAAGATTTTTTAAAGGTTATAGAAAGGCTAGAAAAACTTTTACAGGCCTTGGACACAAGTGGAGAACCCAGGGAGGGGGTGTGGCATAATAAAAGATTTGTCCAAGGCAGGGGAAGCTGAACAGACTAGGAAGATGCCTTCAGATTCAGTTGCAGAGCTTGAGAGAGGAAAAAAACAGGACATTTTAACTTCTGTAAGGTCCAAGGAATCAGGAAAAAAAGACAAATAATAGTAGAAAAGGAAATGACCTAAAAATAAAAGTAGCTGAAGTTGCCCCTCAGATTCAACCTTGATACAAAAATTAAAAATAGCTAAAGGTGCTGTATCTAGGAAACACTCCACACTGGAAATGTTAAAACTAGGAAAATCTTACAAGCAAGCAACAAAAGAGCCCCTCCCCACATGGCTCATGACGGTATCGAACATGGGATCAAATAACATCAGTCTGTGTCCTTTAGAAGCTTCACAGTTGAGTTATATAACCACCCATCCATGCTTGTGAAATAGGCTGTTCAGCCTAGGTGAATGCAGGGGTGAGCAGTCCTTAATGGGATTGCTAGTGGAAGACATTAAAGATACATGGTCATCACCAAGGGAAACTCCCATAATTAACAGATGCTGGAAGACTATAAAGGAGGGCCAGGCATTACTGAGAGAACTAGGTATGAGAAAAGCAATATATGATATCCAGTTCACTGGGCAAGATAAGACTGTTCACCAGAGATGTAAAGGAAAGCTTAATTCAACTGGGACCTCGAGAATGGTATAGAGCTTTAATGGTTTTGCTAAGTCCTTTAATGGGACAGGATTTTTGTAAAGTGAGAGAAGATTTAGCAGATATAAATGACCCTGAACAGCATGTAAAACATGTCTCTAGAATAACAGAACACCCTACAAGAGGCATAAAAAAGACCAGACAGAAGAAATGGTCCATGTGGGTTACTCGAAGACAAATGTGGCAAGATTTATAGCAGGCCCAAATTCCAAAAGAAAAAGTTGATAGAAAACCAAATTTGATATGAAGGAGTTTCTGGAAGGCTTTAAAACCAGAAGAACAGTTTACAAAAGACATTCAAAGGATAAAATCTGTCATAGTGATGGTTGAAAGGTTGAATAAGGAACATTTCACTCCTGAGAAAGGCAATACTAAGGATAGAGGCAGTTTTTCCCACCAAGGCCTCCCCCGGCAGCCAGGTATGGTCAATGTAGATAGTACAGACATGGCTACAGTCAGGAGGCAGACCCAAGGCCAAAAGGGAACCAACAGCTGCAGTGGGGACAGGAAAAGCCCCCTGCCTCCTTAGCCCAGTGCAGGATCAGGCAACTGGAGCCAACACCTCTAAGTGTTTCAAGGATAAAAGAATACAAACAGACTCCATGTAAGATCCCCAGAATGTGAAATGACTCCAAAGGGATAACTAAAGATAGTAAAGAATTAGCCAAATCAATGCCTCTATCCATGCTATGGTACCTAACAAGGATCTGTGGCAAAAACAGTTAATACGAATGGATAAAACCTTTCCATGCTGTGTTAGACCCTGTCTATGATTGATTTGATAAATGGTGTTAACCTTTGAGTGTTTTACAAATGTGAGGCCCATTTGAAAGATACCTGCAGAAACAAAGGCCAACTATAGCTATAAGATTCTTGGGAGTTTTATGGTTGGGTAAGATTAAAAACAAAACAAAACAAAAAAACCTAAAAACAGGCTCCCAAACTATAAAACTGTTAAGAAAAACTACAGTACCAGGGGTGAGTTGCCCCCCATGAGCTGTTGGTCAGAGAGAGAGATCCTAAAGGTCCTCAAATTCACCAAGGCTATTGCCACTAATGTCAGTTGTACACTAGAAACAACAGCAAGGCCATGTTACTGAAGACACTGAATGATGTGAGCATGGGAGGGAAAGAAAAAACAGAGCTGAGACTGAGCCAAAAACTCCATGTGATTGGATGGATGACATTCATAGTGACAGAAGGTGCTATTGCAAATGGTTGGGGAAGAAAGAATTCCCTACTTAACAATGGACCTCACGTGCTACACACTATGGACTGCCAAGCAATGCCTGCAAGGACAATGACGGCTCTACTAACATACGTCCAAGTGACAAATTTCTAATTGGATAAGGCCAGCTCCTAGGGGTAGAACACACATCTGTTGCTGTAGACCAGGCCAACCCCAGTATCAAGAAAGGTGAGAGGCCCTAGTGGGGAAGTTATTGCAAGTATACTGTTTCTTGAGCATAGTACACCTACTGGGATATCTTGTAGGCAGTTGTGTTTATACTCATGTATTTTAGATGTGTCTACTTCTATTTGTCTTTATAGTAGGGGAAATACCACTGAGATAGATCAATGGCCACATCTTGAAGATGAATGATGGGGATGCCCCAGAAGACTCTATCTCACCATGATACAAAAGAGATTGCTCTACATCAGTCACCCCCTCCAAGGTTCAAGGACCCTTGTGGAAGATTGGTAGAAAGATTGTAAGAGCAGAGAAAATGGTGGAGTGTAGCCCAAAAGTGACTTTTCTTTCTTCAATTTTGGGAAATTTCCTTCTACAATCCTGTAAGATCTGGTCTATACTATTATCCTGAGGCTTTTCTCCTTCCTCTATGCCTATGATGTGTAAGGTTGGTCTTTTTATGGTGTCACAAAATTTTTGCACATTCTAGTCCTGTGTTTTCTTAAATTTTTTATAATCTTCATTGGAGTCATCTAATTTGTCCACTTTCTCTTCTAGTCTTGATATTCTGTTTTCTATTTCATTCATCCACTGGTGAGGCTTTCTCCTGCCATTTCTAATTGGCTTATTAAGTGTTTCACGTCCTTCTTTTCAGCCTGGGTATTCTTCAATATTTCTAAATCTTTTCTGAATTTATTCAGAAGCTTATTCCTATCTTCTTTCAGTTCTTTGATTTCTTTCTGTGTCTGTAATTTCACTGAATTCTTTTAACATGTGTATAATTGTTCTTTTGAATTCCATGACCTGTGTTATCTCTAGGGGGTTCTCAGTGTACTCCTCTACAGGACCTTTGCTACTTGGTAGGGATATAGCATTTGGGTTTTTCATATTATTTTTTCACTGTGACTTTGACCTGTGGATTTCTTTTATAGTATCTGATTCTTGTGTGAGATTCAAGCCTTCCTTTATTGAATTTAGGTCTGCTCAAGAGAGGAGGGACCATAGGAGAAGGATATTATTAAGGGAGCAATGGGGAAAATGGTGAAACCATGGTGGAAATGTTAGACACTGAGAGAGATAAATAATGCCTAGCTATTTAAAAAAATAAAAAACAGAGGGAACCATATTAACCCAACAACCTACTGACAAATTATACATACAACTGGCTCAAGGAATGTAATTTATGCCTAGTCAACATTTATCTGAGAAGATTTGGTTTGCGCCCAAGCTTTATCTATGTAGCACATAATAATTAAAAGCACCAGACTGGTGGAATTAACCTTCTTGGATGTTTAGCAGACAAGTTTGAGGCCTATATTAATCTGGTCAGAGAGACTTAAAGGCTAATTTTTTCTCTTGCACTCCTAAGTGGACTAAGTTCCAGGGGACTATGAAGCATCTCTCAAAATGTCCTATAACTGTGGTGAGTCACCTGTCCTTTTGATCAAAGAGGCCATGGAGACCCCACCAGATGGACTTGAACCAGTGTCCAGTCTACTAAGAGGAGGGTCATCACATAGGAAACATTTCCTCCATGCTTCCAAGTAAAGCCAGCCATGGTCAAGTAGGACCTTTGACTTATCTTCACATAGATGGAACTGGTAAAAGGGTGCCAGAGGCTCCTCCCAAGCCCATGTGACCCATGAGGAACAGATCATCAAATGACCGTAAGAGTCAAAATAAAATGGTTAATCTGGGCCACCTGTATGGGCTTAAACAAGCAAAAGGAAAGTATAACCAAACATTAAAGTGATCAGTATAACTCTTTAAGAGTCCATGTGTATAGCTAAAGGTTACATAACAAGAAACAATGCCAGACAGGAGATACCTTCCTTTGAATTATTGGCCAGAGTGGCCCATGAGACACCCAGATGATAATCCAGCATAGGACTGGGAAAATGAACAGCACACCCCAATCTTATCTAAAGGAATGTTGGCAACTGGTTGCTGCTAAATGAGGAAGAGCTGATCTTCCTAAAACAAAGAACTCTGGAGAGGCTGACTAGACTGAGCAGATGGAATAGCACTGGGGAATGGCTGGGGGCACTGATAACATAGTGAACAGTAACAGGGATGACAGTATATGGCTCCAGTTGGGGGGTTTGGGAGGGTGCCATTTGGGTCATAGGTATAAAGATAAATAAGATTGTTTGGGATGTTCTGTATGAAATACAAAAAAAAAATCAATAAAAAACAATTAAATTTTAAAAAATGCAGAATGTACAGTTTGGATTGAAAAAGAGCACTAGGAAGATTAATGTTGGAGCCAGGGCATATTTTGATGGAGAGAATCCCTTTGATTTGATAGGGAAATTAAAGTGATTAAGGAGAAGCCTAGAGATTTGCATTTAAACAATGGATGACTTCCAAGGCAAGACCACACCCAGTTAAGCCTTCAAATTGTAAACGGAAAACGTGAATGGGTTTTCCACTAGAAAACCACTGCAAAAGAAAGCTACATATGTAGATGAAGCAGGGTGAGATTCATCCCAAACTTTCAGTCAAACTTGGCAGTGTCATTCACCTGGCGGTGGCGTTATAGGCACAAAAGATGCTAGAGTGAAGAGGTCATTAGTTCTTCCTCCATAGGATCAGAGATTCACCAAAGCCAAGCAACATGAAACAGAGGCATCCTGCATAAAGAAGACCATGACAGGCCAAGAGGCCTTGGTATACCATTGTGTGAAGCTGTGAAGGTGAAGCATGTTTTGCAGTGGAGACCCTGACAAGACATTCGTGATACCAGAGCTGTGAGACATCTGCCAAGGAGAGCTGCATACAGGGAGTACCAACCCAAGACAGAGATTTATGTTCCACATAGGGGTTGAGTCATCTAAGCCCTTTGGCTGTAAAATCCCAGAAGTTGGACATGGAGCCACTGGTTTTGATCTTCTTCCTGCTGGTTTTCCATCTTGTTTGGGTTAATATTTCCTCACCATATGCCCTTTCCTCTATTTTGGAATGTGAATGTGTATTCAGTTCCATTGTGTGTTGGAAGTATGTAACTTGTCTTTTGATTTTACAGGGTCTTACAGTTAAGAGATTGCCTCAAGCCTCAGAAGGGACTTTGAACTGTGGACTTTTGAATAGTATTGAGAGTGGTAAAAATTATGAGGACTTTTAAGGTTGGACTAAATGCATTGTGCATTTTATATGGTCATGAGGCTATGTCATCCAGGGAGTGGAATGTGGTGTCTTGAATAAGTATGTCCCTTATAAGCTCCAAGTATTCAGACATTTTGTCCCCAGTTGGTGGCATTGTGTCCTGAATGGGAGCAGTCACTTGATAGTAACTGTCCTGAATGTATCTCAAGCCACTGGCTTGAGTGTGACATCCAAAATGTGTCACTGCTTCTCGGGAGAGCTTAGGACAGGTGCAACGGACAGAAGAGATTCTCACACACGACTGTTTGATTGCATTATGCGTTTACTAGGTCAAAGCATAACAAACACACATCAATACAAACACTCAAAGGGAAACCCGGTCCTCTAGCAGTTAAGAGTCCCAAAGTCTCTTGGAGTACCTTCCAGAGGTTAAGCCTTCAGGCACTCCGTGTGGAGAGGTTCTCTAGTCCGCCGTGATCGGTGCACTCTCCCGGCTGAGGAGCTGTCTCTTGCAGGTTCTGATCACGTCTGGTCGTGGCAGGCTCCCGTCAGTCTCTGGCTCTCAGGCTGAGGTCCTCGATCAGGTCTCAGGCGAGGCTCTGGTCTGGTCTCGGGCAGAGCTTCAGGTAGCAGTCTCAGGTTTTGGGCAATGTGCCGGGATGAGGCCCATGGATTCAGAGTCTCATGTGGCCAAGCATCAAAAGAATCTTTTTAGCTACCAGATTTTATATATATCTTTTCTGGCTGAAGTCCTTCTGACTTACGTCAGTAACTTCACTGTTTTCTTGAGATACGGCTCACACCCTGTGGTCACTTATCACCAACACGCAGGCACTCAACTCACATAGGTTCTGTTTGGTTGCTGGGTTACAACTTAGCTTCTTATCTACTTATCTACTTCACACAGTGTCACAGCAATGTTCAGTTTGGTTTCAGAGTTTACAGAGTTAATATTCATCTTTAATTTCTGATTTCTAAATTCCTAATAAATTCCTAATACATTCAGTACACATTGTTTGTGAAGGTCTTAGAAGGTGTGGCCCTGTTGGAGGAAGCAAGTGTCTGGCAGTTAACTTAGAGCATTTTTAAGCATTGCTGGTCTCAAGTCACTCTCTGCTTCCTGTGCTTTCTTGAAGATGTGATCTCTGCATTCTGCTCCTGCTCTGGTCACCTTATGCCACCATGCCTCCTCAACATAACAGACTCTAATTCACCTGATCCATAAGCTCAAATGAAATGTTCATTTTATATGTTTCCTTAGTCATTTTATCACAGCACCTGAAAGGTCACTAATACACTATAGACATGTTATACAATGAGAACTATCCAGAGGAACCCTAGGACAAAGAATTTAAAATAACAAATATGAAAATGATCAAAAAATTCATGGACTTTAAAGACCGCACAAACAAGCAACTTAAAGAACTCAAAGAGGTGAGGAATAAACTCTTGACTAAAGCTCCAGAAAATACAAACTTATGCTGAATGAAATAGCAAAGACAAGTTACAAATTGAAAAGTGAATTCATGAAAGTGATAGAAATATAGAAGATAATTCAGATGGAAAATAAGATAGAATTGATTCAATAAACCAATTTAACAACAACAGGAAAAAGCATCACCAGCAGAATGAATAAAATGGAAAACAGAATATCAAGACTGAGTTATGACATTGAAGAATTGACCCAATCAAGCAAAGAATATGAAATATTTTACAAAACACAGGAAGAGAATATGTAGGGAAAAGTGGGACACCAGGTAAATACCAAATCTATGCATCATAGGGATGGAAGAAAGAGAAGAATCTCAGATTAGTAGCATTAACCAGATCTTCGAAAGGGTTGTAGAAGATAACCTCCCTACACTAAGGAAAGATACACATATAAATGCAAGAAGCACATGGAATACCAAATAGACAGGAACAGATCAGTAATTATCCACAACATATCAGAGTAAAAACAATAAATTTATAGAACAAAGAGAGGGTATTGAAAGCTTTAACAGGAAAATAACAAGTTACATATAAAGGAAAACCCATCAGAATTACAGGTGACTTTTCAATACAAACTATAAAAGCCAGAATAGCTTGGAGCAAAAAGTATTTCAACTTCTGTGTGACCATAGATACCAACGAGGAATATTTTACCCAGAAAAACTGTCCATGATAGTTATAGAGGAAACACAAATCTTTTATGAAACAAATATATTGAAAGAATTTATTGGCACTGCAGAAAATACTCAAAGCAATAAAAGGACTGAAGAAAGAAATGGTCATATCAAAGAGTCTACAAAAAGAAAATAAATGAATGTGTAATTACTAAAATAAAAATAAGATTAAGAGCACAAACAGAAAATAAAATTACACTAACATCTATCAATAATAGGTTTAAATATCAATGGCCGCAACACAGCTGTGAAAAGACATAAGCTACTTAACAAAATTCAGAGGTTTTTTTTGTCTACAAGAAACTCATTCTACCTTCAAGAATAGGTGCCACTTAAGTGTGAAAGGATAGAGAAAAATATTTGCAGCAAAGGGCACTAAGAAACAAGCAGGCATTATAATTCTAATATCAGACAAAATAAATTTCAAGTTAAATTTAATAATAAGTGATAAGTCTTCACTTCGTTATGACTAAGGGAACAATCTACCAAGAAGACATTACAGAAGGGTGGTGATGCACATCTTTAATCCTTGTACTCAGGAGGTAGAGGCAGGCATATCTCTATAAGATCAAGGCCAGTGTGGTAACATAGCAAGTTCCAGGCAAGCTGGTGCCACATGGCATCAGTGTCTCAAGAAGACCAAAAATTTAAAACAAAAAAATTCATGAACATATATGCACCAAACACAGACACACCCAATTTCATACAAAGAGTACTACTGGAAATCAAGTCACAGATTAATCTCAACTCAGTAATAGTAGGTGACTTGAATGCCACTCTTATTAGTTTGGACTTATTTCACAAGTGCTATCCAAAAAAAAAAAAAAAAAAAAAAAAAAAAAAACCCACAGAAACAAATGAATTAAATGTTATCATCCATCAGATGGTCTTAACAGACAACTACAGAACATGCACCTGAGCACTGAAAAATGCACATTTCACTCAGCAACTTTTGGAAGCTTCTCTAAACTAGATTAAATACTGCTGCAAAAACCAAACCCCAACAAATAAAAAAAATTGAAATAATTCCATGTATTCTGGAAAAGTATTCCTGGAAATAAATGAAAGTGATAACACAACACAACAAAAACCTGGGACACATTAGAAGCTGTCCTAAAAAGGAAATTTATAGATCTGAGCACCTACACTAAAAAATCAGAAAGAGCACAGTTAAATGACTTTATGGTTCAACACAAAATTCATGAAAAGGAAGAATAAATTGAACACAAACACAGCATACAAGAAACAAATCATAAAAATTAAAACAGAAATCAAAGAAATAAAACAAACAAAGCAATACAAAAAGAACTTATGAGTCTAAAAGCTTGTTCTTTGAAAAATAAACAAGATAGATATAACCGTCACCCAATTAACCAAAAGAAAGAAAAAGCATATTCAAATTAACAAAATCAGAGACAAAATGTGAAACATCACAACAGATATCAAAAAGGTCCATAACATTATAAAGGAATATTCCAAAATCCTATACTCTATTAAATTTGAAATTATAAAAAGAGGGGACAGATTTCTAAATTCAATGGAACCAGCAAAGTTAAACCAAGAAGAGTTCAACACCTTAGTCTGATAATAAATAAGGAAATTGAAACAGTAATGCAAAGCATCCTGAATAAAAGAAGTCTAGGCCCAAATGGATTCACAGATAAATTTTACCAAACATTCAAAGAAGAACAAGAAGAAGTTTTACTTAAATTAGTCAAAAAGATAAAAACAGAGAGAGAACTCTCATGCTCCTTTTATGACACCAATATTACTTTAATATCAAAACCTCATAAAAACACAACAAAAAAGAAGAAAAGAAAACTGTAAGCTCATATCCCTAAAAAATGAAGATGAAAATATTCTCAGTAAATTGCATACAGACACACATCAGAAAGATCATTCACTATGATCAAGTAAGCTTTATTCCAGAGATGCAGGGTGTATTCAATATACATAAGTCAATAAACATAATAAACCATAGAAATGGTCTTAAAGACAAAAATCACATAATCATCTCTATAGGCACAGAAAAAGCATTTGGCAAGTCTAACATGCATTCATGATAAAAGTCCTAGAGGGAATTGGACCGGAGGGAATATACCTCAACATAATTGAGGCTATATACATTAAACCCACAGCCAACATCATTCTAAATGGAGAAAAACTTGAAGCATTCTCATTAAAATCAGGAGTCAGACAAGGCTAGCCAATATCCCTACTCCTTTTCATTATAGTGATTAAAACCCTAGCTAGAGAAATAAGACAAAAGAAAAAAGCCAAGAGTAACTAATTGGAAAAGAGGTCAAATTATGCATATTGCAGATGATAAAAGTAAGAGATCCAAAATATTCCACCAGAAAACATCTAGAAATAATGAACAAGTTCAGCAAAAGTAGCATGATACAAATTGATTTACAGAAATGTGTAGTCTTCCTATATATCAAGAGCAAGTCATCAAAGAAAACGTTCATGGAAACTGTCTTATAATAGTCTCAAAAATTAAAATATCTAGAAAGAAACCTAACCAAAGACGCTAAAACTCTACAATGAAAACTTTAAATCTTTGAAGAAAAAAATGGGGAAGACATAAGGAGAGGGAAAGACCCCTCCGACGCTCAGAGATTAGTAGAATTAATATTGTGAAAATGACCCATCTACCAAAATCAATTTATAAATACATTGCAATCACATTAAAAAAACAAAAACAACAACAACAACAACAACAACAAAAACCATGATGGGGCTTGAAAGATGGCTCAGCACTTAAGAGCACAGACTGCTCTTGCAGAGGACCCCGGCTCTATTCTGAGCACCCACATATTGGCTAACAACTGTTTGTAACTCCAGTCCTTGGGGATCCAATTTCCTCTTTTGACCTCCATGGGTGTTGTATGACACAAGTGCACTTAAAAACATAAAGACAACACACTCATATACAAAAATAAAAATAATAAAATATTTTTAAAACCATGATATTCTTCAACAAAATAGAAAAAAATAAAGCCAAATAAACACCCTAACATTATGTGTAATCACAAAAGACCTTAGAGAATCAAAGCAATCCTGAGCACAAAGAGCAATGATGGGATTATCATACCAGTTCTCAATCTATATTACAGAGCCATAGACTTAAAAATATCATAGTACTGGCAGAACAACACATATGTTGTTCAATGGAATAAAATCGAAGACCCAAACATGAAGGCATGTAATTGCAGCCACCTGATGTTTGACAGGGGTGCTGAGAACACACAGTGCCAGAAAGAAAGCATGTCAACAAATGGTGCTTTCAAAACTGTATCTCAATGTGTAGAGAATGAAATTTGACCCATATCTATCACCCTGCAGACAAGTAAACTCAATAAGGTTCAAAGATCTCAATGTGAAACCTGAAACACTCAAACTGTTAGAAGTAAGCATTGACAGCACCTTATAAGATATACCTGTAAGAAAGGATTTTTTTAAATCAGTCATGAGTTGCTAAGGAGCAAAGGTCAACAATAAACAAATAGGAACTCATTAAACTAAAAAGTTTCTGTCCAACAAAGGAAGTGGCCAATTGAGTGAAGAGGAAGAATTGAGTAAAGATGAAGCCAACATAGTTGTAGAAAATTTTCACCAATTATTCACCTGACAAGTGTTTAATATCCATTATATATAAAGAACTTGAAAAACAAAGAATCAAGAAAACAAATGACACATTAAAGAAATGGGCTTTGGATCTGAACAAATAGTTCTCAAATGATTAGATAAAAGTGGAAAAGAGGGGCTGGAGAGATGGCTCAGTGGTTAAGAACACTGAGTATTCTTGCAGAAGACACAGGTTCGAATCCCAGCACCCACATGTCGGCTAACAACTGTGTGTAACTCCAGTCCCAGGGGATCCTACAGCCTCTGCTGACCTCCACAGGCATTGCACGACATGGGTGCACTTACCTACATGCAGGCAATACACGCATACACATAAAATAAAAATAATGTATTTTTTTGAATCCAAAAAAGAAAGTGGGAATGAAACTTATTAGAAAGTATTTAACATAATTAGTAGTTAGGGAAATGTAAATAAAGCTACTTTCAGATTTTATCTTTAGTCAGAATGACTTAGATCAAGAGAACAAATGAAACCAAATGCTGGTGAGTGTGCAGATAAAGGGGGACCCTCATCCACTGCTGGTGAGGTTGCCAACTGGTACAACCACTGTGGAAATCTGTAAAGATAACTCAAAAAACTGAAAGTAAACCTACCATATGGTTGGCATGCACTGAAAAGACCCATTCCTACTGAAGAAATACTTTCACAACCGTGTTTGTTACTGCTCTTTTCACAACAGCTAAGGATTGGAAACAACCTACATGTTCCCTACATGCAGGAGCCAGCAAAATAGAAAAGAACTATGGGGGTATATGGAAGAAAGAGCTCAAGAGAGGTGGATAGTAGGGGACAGATTTTATCAAGGGGGAATTACGGAAAATGGGAATACTTTAACAGGGCCTGGAGGAAGGAGGTTTATACAGGGGGAGAGAAGAAAGATAATTCTTTGGTGGTGTGAAAAACTGGAGGGCAGTGTATTTGTTACAGAAGCCTACTGACAAATACACAAACAATGTATATAGAAATGCCAGTGTATAATAGAGGG
>NW_008349074.1:19497-22700 GCF_000622305.1 Nannospalax galili | reverse complement strand
TTAGCCTATCAAACTATCTCTACTAGTACATTATTGGTACTTTTTTGGGGGGACATTCAAAACATAAAGTTAGACCTAAGGTCCACTCAATGAGAGGGAACCATGTGTGGTATTTTATACATTGCCAAGTACACATGGCTGGAGAGATAATAGATTCTGGAGAAAATCTTTCTTCTAACATAATTTCTTATTGTACTCTAAATTATGTATCCTTATATTTACAAGTGTACTTCTCACCACTCGTCAAAAAAAGCTTATTTTGCAGCAGATGGAGGCTACTACAGAGTTTTACAACTTGTTGAAAACAGAAAATAAATGTCTGTGAGATACCCATACCAAAGTGACACATCTTAAATGTAACCTGTGCAGCTAAGATTCAGTAGAACCATGGAAAGAAAGAATATTAATGCACCCCTCAATTGTCATGAGTGAATCTTCATGCAACAGATGGTGATTAACCCAGAAAGCCACAACTTGTCAAAGTGCAGAGAATAAGAAACTCCAAATAACTTATCCCTAAATAGGACAACTATATCAAACTTCTGACACACAAGTCTCAGGAACCATTGTGGCCGAGAGGACAGAAAGAATTTAAGAGTCAAGGGTGGTACATGTCAATGAAGAAATAGTTTTCCAGATGACTGCGAAGTCAGTCATATGACTTTATAACAATGGTTACAACATGCACAATACCCCTGCAACTCATCCAGACAAAATATCAGCATAGAAGTAATGACATGAGGCTGGAGTGATGGCTCAACAGATAAGGTCACTGACTGTTCTTACAGAGTACACAGGTTCGATTCCCATCATCCGCATGGTGGCTAACAACTGTCCAGAACTCAACTCTGGGAGAATCCAATGCCTTCTTCTGACTTCTGTGGGCATTGCATGACATGGGCACACTTACACACATACAGACAATACACATAAAATAAAAATAAATAAATAAAACAATTTTTCGAAAAAAGAAGTGACATGGATAAGAAACCCCAACTGTAGCTGAGGAAATATTGGCAACAAATGACTACTGGAAGACAGAGAGTTTGTTTTCTTTAATGGAGTGACTAAGCAGGTTGGAAAGGCTCCACTGAATGGACTAACGCCCAGGGACATTTGGGAACGTGAATACTACTTGATAAGACTTAACTTATATGACAGAATGCAAGAAATACAGTGGGGGTTCTACAGGGGTTGGGTTTGCAGATAGGTGAGGGGTCTAAATATGATCAAGATGTACGATATTTGAAAATATTCAATAAAATGTTTTCTAAGAATAATAGTTAAATAAAAGGATCAAATTTATTAACTGAAAAATCTATCACTAATAAAATGGGGTTGGTGATATCTTGCCGTAGTGTTGCCTGTCTATAATCCCAGAACTCCAGAGGCTGAAAGAGGAGGTGTACAGGCTCCAGATAAGGCTACAATATGTATAACAA
This sequence comes from Nannospalax galili, assembly GCF_000622305.1. Taxonomy (NCBI): domain Eukaryota; kingdom Metazoa; phylum Chordata; class Mammalia; order Rodentia; family Spalacidae; genus Nannospalax; species Nannospalax galili. The sequence goes on along the minus strand of NW_008349074.1, from coordinate 21,258 downwards.
CCTGTCTTAAAAAGTTGGTGTGTTTTAAATTAATCATAACTGAAGTCTCTTAATAATAAAAGCTAAGGATAAGCCAAAGAGTGATGAATTTAGAATTGAATGTATAATGAAACAATTTTTTTTTGGTCTTTTTGAGACAGGGTCTCCCTGTAGCCCCAGCTGACCTGGAATTTTTTATGTAGACCAGGCTGGCCTTGAACTCACAGAGATTCACCTGCCTCTGCCTCCCAAGTGCTGGGATTAAAGGCGTGTGCCACCACTTGTAACAGTTTCCTTTGTTAACAAAATCTACAATTTAAAATTTTTTGATGACCATTTTACTTTTAAAACAGTGATAAAAAGAATATATAATTTTTATTAAATGGTCACAAAATGTCAGGCATTCTACTTGGAAGTATACCTTTATTACACCATTTAATTATCACATAACATTGGTTTGGAGGTATTTTTATTCTAATTTTATAGGGCAATAAACTATGATTTATGGCAGCAAAGTAATTTACTTAATCTCACCTAATTAGTAAATGATAGTCATCTGGAACTGTGCTTTTTTCTATATTTCTTAATAAGAACATTAATTTATTTTAATTAAAAATCTGTGGGCTACTACATGAAGAGATATATGTGCAATTTAAAAGTTGATTAATGGTTTGAAATAGCGTTTACATGAGTATTACATAATTAGATGCGATAATGTAGCACAATTATTATGCGATACACCAGGCTATAGTTTAAACATGGTGATTGGAGGAAATGACACTCACAAAGAGCTAAGACAGAAAAGGATGTCAGAGTATGTGAGCAGCTAAGAGGAAGGCAGAAAGCTCAATGTAATGGTAGATACACTTGAGGTAAAGCTTCATAAGTGATGCTCAAGTGGGTCATCATAAGGGGCTTGGGTCTCATTTTACATAAAGTAGGGTTTTATTTCAAGAATGTGTGAGGTAGAAAACAGTTAACAATGAAAGTTGATTTACTTTTTAAGGAAATTAATTTTGTTTTGATGAAAATAGTCTACTTTTGATAGCCAATAGTAATATTTTCAAGCCAATAATGACAAAGTCCTTTTTTCTTCTTAGTGACTCGTGAAATAGGGTACTTCATCAATGATCTAGTAGAGAAAGATGAAGTAAGGAGTAAAAAATGTGAGGTTGGGGGAAGACTGAGGGCTGTAGCAAGAGACTTGATGCAAGTACCTGAGATAAAAAGGATAAATTACCAGACTGGTGGAACTAACCTTCTTGGGTGTTTAACAGACATACTTTGAGGCCTATAATAATTTGGTCAGAGGGACATAAAGGACACTTTTTGCTCCTTGCCCTCCTAGGTTGACTAGTTCCAGGGGACTATGAGCATCTCTCAAAATGTCCTCTTGATCAAGGAGGCTGAGGAGACCCTACCAGATGGACTTGAACCAGTGTCCAATCTATAAAGACGAGGGTCAACACAGAAGATAGATTTCCTCCATGCTTCCAAGAGAAGCCAACCATGGTCGAGCAGGACCTTTGACTTATCTTCACATAGGCAGAACTGTTAAAATAAAGGAGCCAGGGCTCCTCCAAAGCCCATGTGATCCCTGAGGAACAGATCCTCAAACGACCTTAAGAGTAAAAATAAATTGTTTTATCTGGACCAACTGTAAGGTCTTAAACACCCAAAAGGAAAGTATTACCAAAGATTAATGGGGTCAATATAATTTTTAAGAGTCCATATGTATAGCTAAAGGCTACATAACAAGAAACAATTCCAGACCAGAAATAC
>NW_008349074.1:13418-19233 GCF_000622305.1 Nannospalax galili | reverse complement strand
TCAGACAGTATCAGGGATATCAGAGTATAAGGGCTCTAGTTGGGGGAGGGAGGCTATGGGAGGGTGCTATCTGAGAAGTGGGTGTAAAAACAAACAAACAAACAAACAAACAAATAAATAAATGGTTAACCCAAAAGACAGAGGGGTTTCTGGATGTCTTTGTTTCTTAAAGTTTTTTATTGAACTTCTGAACATTTCATACAACAGTTTATTAATCAAATTCAGAGCCCCCTCCCCTACTCATACCCCTCACCCCTACCACCTGATCTTATGTATTCCACTATATTAGTTAAGTCTTATCCAGTCAAGTATGTGTACCCAGATGTCCTTTGGTGCAAATTCATCCACTGTAGTCTAGTCAGACTATCTACACATTGTAAGTAAGGCCTACTCTCTCCCACCTAGCAGTAATCAGTTAACAATAGTTCCCAGACTATGGCCAACCCACTACCCACTTCTTTTACTCTTCTATGGGCCCTTGTCTGATTGAGTTGGCATGGGGCCTGTGCTCTATGCCATCATTGGCACAAGTTCACATGTACAAACTTCCAGTAGCCTGAAAGCCTCCGCTTGCCTATGTTCATTAACCAACCCTGGCTATTAAAATCTTTCTACTCCCTCTTCCGTAATGGTCTCTGAGTTATGGGTGGGTGAGATTTAATGTAGGAGTCCTATCCAGGGACACATACTCTTCAGTTTCTTATTCTTTAAAACTTGACCAGTTGTGGTCTTCTCTTTGTGTCATACACTGTTGTATAAGGAAACTCCACTGGTGAGAGTTGAGGGATGCACTAGTTTTCTCCTTACCCCCTTGGCTACGTTCTCTTGGCCTTAGGTGTAGAGTTTCAACTGTAGACATATCACCTAGGATTAGGCATCTCTCAGATGTATTCTCTGTGTCTGACCAGTTGTGGGATTCTGCCATAGCCTCCAACTGTTGCAAAAAGATGCTTCTTTGATGACTGGTTTATGGTATACTTATCTGTAAATGTAAGACTTCAAATTTAGCATATAGTAAGAAATTAATTTTGTCCAGAGTTATGCCAAAGACAGGGATTTTTTTTCTAGGATCTATGACCTCTCCAGCCATGTGTATTGTACTGTGTTTACAGTGTTGCTTGAGAATTCACTCCCATTGAGAGAACTTTAAATCTAATTAGATAGCTATTGATTATTCCCTAGTTAACAGTGCCCCTATTGCACCAAAAGAGGTAGTTTGCTGTGCCAGTCATTATGGTTATTAGGTTTTAGCACTGGTTTGGACCACTGATGTATTTTTTCCTTAGCTTTATATAGTACCATCTAGAACTATGAGAGGTAAGCTTCAGATAAAAGGCTTCCAGGTTAGTTCAACTTCATTGCTCCAAGTCCTGTGTATGAAGTATTTCCTGTCTTCAGCAGTAGGGTTTTATCTTCCATTTCTGTGGGATACCCAGAGATCTGACAATAGCCTATATTATTTTTGGAGTCTTTTGAACTATGCTTATCGACTACTGAATAGAGGACTCTCCTGTCTGACACTGTGTTTCTTGCCATACTACCCACAGGTATATATACGTACTAATGTTCTGACTTTGTATGTGCATTTCTAAGGGGTTTTTGGGGGCAAAACATTTTCCTCCACCTTCCCTAGCCCCCCAAGATCCATCATTCTCTAGTCTCTCCTCCCATATGACCTCCCTCTCACCTCTCTGGTCCAGGTGCTCACACTAACACCACCTTCCCCCCCCAGTAACACCTGCCTCCCACCATCCCCCCTCTCCTGAGTTCCCTCCTCCCACATTGTGCCTCCCCCAGCCAAACACTTCCACTTTCACCACTTCACCCCTGGGAAAATCTGTTCCCTACTATTCCCTTCTTTGGAGTTCTTTCTTTTCCTTTACTTCCAGGTTTTCTTTCCATTTTCCTGATTCTTTCCATTTCCCTGGCTCCTGGGGTAACATTAGGATATATACTTACATACAAGGGATTGATGCTATGATTCACAAATGAGAAAGAATATATGTCACTTGCTTTTCTGACTTTGTGTTACTTCACTTAGTATAACAATTTCTATTTCCATCTGTTTACCTCAAATTTCATAGTTTCATCTGTTCTTAGCTCCATTGCATAAATGTACCACATTTTCATTATCCCTTTGTCAGTTGTGAGATATTTAGATGGTATCTATTCCTTAGTAATTGAGAATAGAGCAGCAACAAACATGGATGTATCGATACCTCTACAGTAGGATGAGTCCTTTGGGTATATGCCAAGGAGTAGTATAACCAAATCATATGGTAGATTTATTTTTATTTTGAGAGTTCTCCATATTGATTTTCACAGTGGTTCCACCAGCAGTGAATGAGCACTCCCCTTTCTCCTCATCCTCACCAGCATTGGGTGTCTTTTGTTCTCTTGACCTTGTGTTATCTGACTGGGGTAAGATGAAATCTTAAAATGGTTTTTATCTGCATTTCTCTAATTACTAAAGATGTTGAACACCTTTTAAGGTGATTCTTAGCCATTCTTATTTCTTCATTTGAGAAGTCTCTTCAGATCTCTAGCTGATTTTTTTCATTGGGTCATTTCCTTTTCTGTTTCTGTTGGGACATGCTGTCCTGGCCTCCATCTGCACCTCCTCCGCAATGACCTTTTGGGCCTCGTGGTTCCTCAGTATCAGAATTGTTTACCAGCTCATTTTCCGGTATCAGGTCCTGAGAACACCATGACCTGGCACTGACCCTGCGGTCATGCAATGGCTCCTCTGCCCCCGTTGGGTCAGCTGCTTTCTGGGCTAGGGTATAAAAGCAACGTGGGACTGAGAAATAAAGGCTTCTTCTGCTACACTAAAAGTGTGATTGTCTCTTCAGTCCTGACGTCCTCCACTCAGAGATCAGCTTTGTGCCGTGCAGGTGTGGCAATTGGAGGTCCCACTGAGATCTGAGAAAGAGAGGTAAGCAGACAGGGTCATCCCAGTCTGGCAGGGGTGTATTGGGGTTACCATGGGTAATACTAGCAGTAAACAGGAATTTCAATATCAGGTTAAGAAACTGTTAGAAGGACAAGGAACAGCAGTAAAAACAAAGACAGTAGACACATTCATTAAAACAATAGCAGAGGCCAGTCCCTGGTTCCAAACTGGAGGGGGACTAAATATCCCTGACTGGGAACGAGTAAGACAGGATTGTCAAAAGAAGTTGCAAAAGGAAGGCAGTGATACCTTCCCAATAGCTACATTTTCTTTGTGGTGCCTGGTTAGAGACGCTTTATTAACAGACAAAGTGAAAGTAAGACAAGAACTTGAGGCAGCGAAGGAAGTTTTCCAAGAAATACAGGAGGTGGAAACCTGCTGGTCTTTGGGATCTGCTGATGATCTAGACCAGGAAAGAGGGGCATGTAGAGGTACAGGAGTCTTAAGCTCTGCCACATCAAGACCACATAAACTGGGTCCCTATGGCTCTGAATCTCCTGAAAGTAGTGAGGGAAGCTCAGAGGAAGAGGAGGAGGAGATGCTTCGCAAGGAAATACAGGAACTATAAACAAAATTAAAACATATCAGGTTAAAGGAAAAGACACATCATCCTCCTCCTTTGGCTCCACCCATGGAAGAGTGGTGGTGGAGGTCTCCAGACTATAAAAATGATGTAGAGCCAAGGGTCGGGGTGCATTTTGGGCCGCGTATTGTAGCACCAGTAATAGAAGTTCCCGACCCTAACCAACAAGGTCAGGTACAATGACAACATCTTGCACTGCAGTTTAAAGACCTAAAAAGCCTTAAAGAGGCTATGGTGATCTACGGGGTCCAGGCCGCTTTTACTATGACCATGGTGGAGTCATATACTTCCCAAAATTTAACACCCAGTGATTGGCAGCAGCTATGCCTCACAGTCCTGTTGGGAGGAGATTATCTCTTGTGGCGGGGAGAGTACCAAGAACAATGTCTACAAGTGGCTCAATTAAATGTCCAGGCAGGGCTGGCTCAGTGAGATCTAGACATGTTAACTGGAGCAGGGGCCTATGCCCCACTACAACAGCAAATACAATATGATCCAGCAGTATATGCCCAGATAGCTGCCTGCACCATTAAGGCATGGAAGGCTTTGCCTAATAAAGCCACTGGAGATCAATTATCAAAGGGACTAGAGGGGCCATCAGGACCATTCCATGAATTTGTGGACAGGCTCTTGCAATTGGCTGGATGGATGTTTGGAGAGGTAACTACAGCCATGCCCATAGTCAAGCAACTTGCATATGAAAATGCTAATAAGTATTGTAAGGAAGTCCTGAGGTCACATAGGTCAAAAACCTTAAATGACTACATCAGATTATGCAGGGATATAGATGGCAACTTCGTGCAAGGCCAGGTCCTAGCAGCTGCCCTGCATCCACAAAACTCGAAGGGTCCTAGAATTTTAAATAATGGCATCTGTAATTGCTTTAACTGTGGACGCCCAGGCCACTTCTGCAGAGACTGTCCCCAGCACAAGAGAGAGGGAAGAGTACCTGGTATATGTCCAAGATGCCAAAAGGGGGCACATTGGGCTAACAATTGTCGCTCCAAGACTGATATAAATGGAATATCCCTGCCACCCCTATCTAGTCAACAACAGGGAAACGGGTGGAGGGCTCCGCTCCAGGGCCCCAAAACCACAGTGTATGGAGCAATGGCACCAGGCTACCATGGAACTTTCCCGGGCAGTGGCCGTATACAATTCCTTCTGCAGAGTAATCCTTTTGTGTTTCAGACCTCGCCCGAGCGACAGCAGGATGCGCAGGATTGGACCTCTGTCCCTCCACCCGAGCAATCTTAACTCCCCAAATGGGAGTTCAGGCTCTTCCCACAAATGTGTATGGTCCCTTGCCACCGGGATCGGTGGGTTTAATTTTGGGAAGGAGCAGCACAATTATCAAGGGCATACAAATACATCCCGGAAAAATTGATTCTGATTACAAAGGGGAAATTAAATTTATGACATCTGTCAGAGAAGAAGTTGTGGTAATTCCAGAGGGGGAGCGCATTGCCCAATTAATCTTGATTCCCTATCTAAAGTCCAACAATGCAGTCGGCAGACAAGTCCATGGTGACTGGGGATTTGGTTCCTTGGGACCTGCTGCATTCTGGGTTGCTCAGCTAACTGATTGGCCTATCTTAAAAATCAAAATAGAAGGAAAATTATTTGAAGGTATTTTAGATACAGGAGCAGATGTATCAGTCTTGTCTTTAAAATCCTGGCCTAAGACATGGCCCTTGGAGGATGGTAATGCTCGACCACAGGGCATAGGACAAGCGACCCCAAACAAGAGTGCTAAAATACTAAAGTGGGAGGATGATAAAGGACATACAGGGTTTTTCCAGCCTTATGTTCTCACTGACTTGCCAGTTAATCTGTGGGGCTGGGATCTTTTAGCTGAGATTGGAGCAGTAATAACTACACAACCCCCTTCTGTGGACTCAGAAAAGGCCATTAGAATGATGAAAACCAGGGGATGGCATTCGGGGCAGGGTTTGGGGATGCACATGCAAGGCAGGGTGACCCCCATAACCCCTAAGGATCAAATTATATGCCTCCCCAGAGATAGAACAGGCCTAAGACATTTTTAGTTCGGGTCGCTGCTCCATCGCCCGCACCCATATCTATAAAATGGCACTCAGATAAACCTGTATGGGTCGAGCAGTGGCCCCTAACTACAGAGAAATTGCGGGCAGCTCATGCTCTAGTACAAGAGCAATTGCTTGCTGGACATATTGTGCCTTCTACCTCTCCCTGGAATACCCCTATCTTTATCATAAAGAAAAAATCTGGAAAATGGAGGCTTCTGCAGGATCTTCGAG
>NW_008349074.1:12098-12577 GCF_000622305.1 Nannospalax galili | reverse complement strand
GGAGTATTTTGGCAAACAGGGCCTATTATATGGGTGCACCTGCCAGTGTCGCCATCCAGAGTTGTTGTGCCTTATTATAACATGATTTTACAGTTACTTTGGAAGGCTAGGCACACCAGCATACAAGTGTTTGGAAAGCTCCCAGATAGAATTGTGCTTCCTTATGACAAAGAACAGGTGGCACATCTGCAGCAGTATAATGATGACTGGACGCTATTTTTAACCTCCACTGTGGCCGCTCTTGACAATTATTATCCTCAGCATCCTTTGTTGGGGTTTTTAAAAAATCACCCAGTAATTTTTCCCCAGGTAATTAAGACCAGACCTATGCCCGGCGCTTGAACTGTCTTCACGGACGCATCCCCTCGCGGTAATGCTGTAGTAATCTCTTATGATACACTTTCAAAGTTTCCCATGGGCAATATATCAGCACAGGCGGCCGAGGTTATGGCTTTTATCCTAGCTCTACAAGTTTTTTT
>NW_008349074.1:2116-11445 GCF_000622305.1 Nannospalax galili | reverse complement strand
ACTGTGGATACCAAAGGGTATTCAGCTATGGAAAGGCATTGGTCCAGGGCCAAGAACTCCCTGGGATGGGTAAGATGGAAAGATCCCTTATCCGGGCAGTGGAAAGAGCTGACACCCTTATTAGCCAGGGTGAGAGGGGCTGTTTGTGTTTATCCTCCAGGGGAGCATAAACCCATTTGGGTTCCTGAAAGACATGTTCGTCCAGTGGAGGCCAACCTTGATGAGACCAACGCTGATTCTACCGGTGCCAGCAGCAATCATCTTAATGAATCCTGCCCTGAGTGAACAAATGGTCTGGAGCCAGCCCCTTGCTGTTGGCCTTTGACCACTAACTTCGATCTTCCAGATGCATTGATGTGGAGAGATTGTGTCACTACAACAGCGCTTCTGCAGGAGCAGGTTGATGCCTTATGGATGACGCAACAAATGTCCTGTTCTCATTTTTATCATTCTGTTTGTGTAACACCTGGTCATGTTGTTAATGCCTCAGAAATTGTAAAATAGTTAAATGCCTATATGAGAGGTCCCTGGAATGTAACCTTTCTCAATTTTACGTCTCATCTAGCTCATCAAATTATAAGAATTAATAATACTAGGGTGCCCCCTACATCAGCTGAAGGTTGGTGGAATGCCATAGTCCAGCTGGGAGGCTGGGCTCAGCGGTGCACGGGGTCATTGTTGCTGACCGTTCTTGGGTTTAGTGCCATAGTCATTGGTGCAAGAAACCCATCTCACTTTCAAAGACATACACTATCTTAAAGTGAAAGGATGGAAAAAAATATACCAAGCAAATGGTACTAAGAAAAAAGCAGGTATAGTGTTGGGACATGCTGTCCTGGCCTCCATCTGCACCTCCCCCGCAGTGACCTCTTGGGCCTCGTGGTTCCTCAGTCTCAGAATTGTTTACCAGCTCATTTTCCGGTATCAGGTCCTGAGAACACCATGACCTGGCACTGACCCTGCGGTCATGCGACGGCTCCCCCACCCCCATTGGGTCAGCTGCCTTCTGGGCTAGGGTATAAAAGTAACCTGGAGCTGAAAAATAAAGGCTTCTTCTGCTACACTAAAAGTGTGATTGTCTCTTCAATCCTGACGTCCTCCACTCAGAAATCAGCTTTGTGCCGTGTAGGCATGGCAGTTTCTTTGTCTTTTAAGTTCTTTGTGTATTCTTGATATTAATCCTCTGTCATATGAGTTGCTGGTAAAGATTTTCTCTCATTGGTGAGTTTCCTCTTCACTTCCTCATCTGATTCTTTCCCATTCAGAAGCTTTCCAAGTTAATGAGGTAATAGTTGATTGTTGACCTTAATGCCTAAGCAAGTGATGTCTGATATTGAAAGTACTTTCCTACATATTTTAATGTACTGTTTATGTTTTCTTCTAGAAGTTTTAAGTTTTATATTGTGGTCTTTGTTACATTTTGAGTTGATTTTTGTGCAGGGTAAAAGATTAGGGTCCAACTTCATTCTTCCACAGGTAGAGATACAGTTTTGCCAGCACCATTTGTTCAATATACTCTTTTTCCTTCATTGTGTGTTCTTGGCACCATTGTCACATATCAGGTCGCTGAAATTGCATGTACTCATGTTTGGGTCCTCTATTGTCTTCTATTAATCTCCTTTTTTCTTTTTTGTGCCAGTACCATGCTGTTTTTTATGACTATAACTCTGTGGTATAATCTCAAATCTGATATGGTGATGCCCCTACATTGTTGTTTTTGTCCAAGCCTGTTTGGGCTACCATGGGTCATTTGTGATCCATATGAATTTTAGGATGATTTTTGTCAAGCTCTGTGAAGAATGTTGTAGGTATTTTGATTGCCATTGCTTTGACTATAGATTGATTTTGTTAAGACGGGCATTTTCACAGTATTAATTCTAACAGTCTAGGAACATGATAGATCTTTCCATCCCATCACCTAATGTTTTCCTCTATCTTTTTCTTTAAAGATTTAAATTTTTCATTGTAGAGATGTTTATTGTCTTTTGTTAACTTTATTCCTAAATTAATTTTTTAAAATTATTGTGAATGGGTTTCCTTGAATGCTTTTTACTGATTGGTTTTTATTGGTATGTAGAAAAGCTATTGATATTTGTTAAGCTGATATTGTAACCTGCCATTTTAATGAAAGTATTAGTCATTTCTAACAGTTTTCTGGTGAAATTTTTGGTATCTCTTATGTAAAATATCATATAGTCATCGAATATTGATAATTTGACACCTTCTTTTCCAATTAGTACTCCTTTAATTTCCCTCTCTTATTGTTCTTACAAGGCTTTCAAGCAGTATATTGAAAAAGAGTGGAGAGAGTGGACAACCCGATCTTGTTCCTGATTTTAATGGGAATGCATCCAGCATTTCTCCATTTAGAATGATGTGGTCTATAGGTTTGTTGTATACAGCTTTAATTATGTTATGATATGTTCCCTCCAGACCAATTTCCTCTAGAACTTTTAACATAAATGCATGTTGAATTTTTCAAAGGCCTTTTCTGCATCTATTGAGATGACCACATGATTTTGTCTGTAAGTCCATTTATAGGTGTTATTACATTTATTGACTTATGTATATCGAATCATCCCTGCATCTCTGCAATGAAGCCAACTTGATCTTGGTAGATGATCTTTTTGATGTGTGTCTGTATGCAGTTTATGAGTATTTTGCTGAGCATCTTTGCATCTATGTTTATTAAGGATATGAGCATATAGTTTTCTTTATTTTTGTGTGTTTCTTTACCTGATTTTGGTATTAGAGTGATACTGGCTTTATAGAAGGAGTTTGAGCATTCTCCTTTTCTTTCTATCTATTTTGCATAATTATAAGCAGAACTGGCTGTAGATCTTTGAATGTCTGGTAGAATGCTATTGTGAATCCATCTGGGCCTAGGCTTTTTTCATTTGGGGAGTTTTGTATTATTGTTTCAATTTCATTATTGTTATATGTTTGTTTAAGTTATTCATGCCTTCTTGGTTTAACTTTGGTGGTGTCTATGACTTTAGAAATTCCTCCATTTTTTTAGATTTCAAATTTAATAGAGTATAGATTTTCACAGCATTCCCTTACGATATTCTGCATTTTCTAAGTGTCTGTTGTGATCTTTCCTCTTTCACATCTGATTTTGTTAATCTGGATTTGCTTTTTCTTTCTTTTGGTTAACTGGATTAAATGTCTATCTGTCTTGTCTAACTTTTCCAAGAACCAGCTTTTAGACTGATTAATTTTTTTGAATTATTTTCTCTGTTTCTGTTTCATTAATTTCTACTCTAATTTTTGGCATTTCTTCTCATCTACTAGGTTTGGGGCTCATTTGTTCTTGCCTTTCCAGAGTGTTGAGCTGTACTGTTAAGTCATTTGCATATGCACTTTCTGATTTTTTAATGTAGGCGCTAAAAGCTATATACTTCCCTTTTAGGATTCCTTTTAAAGAGTCCCAGAAGATTTGTTGTGCAGTATTCTCATTTTCATTTAGTTCCATGAATACATTTATTACTTTTTTAATTTCTTCTTTGATCCATTTAACATTCATGGGTGTGTTATTTAATCTCCATGAATTTGTGTAGTTACTAGATCTTGTTTTGTTGTTGATTATAAGTTTCATTGCACTTTGGTCTGATAAAATCCACAGAATTCTTTCAAATTTTTTTTGTATTTGCTGAGGTTAGTTTTTGTCTCAGAACATGGTCAATTTTAGAGAAACTTGAAAGGGTTCTGAGTAGAAAGTGTGTTCTTTGTTGCTTTGGTGGAATAATCTGTAGATGTCTGTTAGATCCATTTCGTGTAAGATTTCACTGAATTCAGATATCTCTCTATTCTTTGTCCAGTTGACCTGTGTATTAAAGATAGGAGGGTGTTGAAGTCACATATTTTCACTGTGTTGGGGTTAATCTGTGTTTTTTAGTCCTGTTCTTATAAAATTGGGTGCACCAAAGTTTGGTGCATATATGTTTATGATTGTAATATCTTCTTGATTAATTATTCGTTTGATTAGAATGAAGTGACCATCTTTATCTCTTCTGATTAGTTTTAATTTGAAGTATATTTTGTCAGATATTAGAATTGCAACATCACCTTGTTTCTTAGAGTCATTTGATTGGAATACTTTTTCCCATCGTTTTGCCTTAAGGTAATGTGAATCCTTGAGGGTGAGATGAGATTCCTAAAGCCAAAAAAAAAAAAAAAAAAAAGTTTTATTTCTTGCCCCATTTCATGAGCCTGTGTCTTTTCACAGGGGAGTTGACATCATTTATATTTAGTGTTATTATTGAAAAATATGCATTTCATACTCATCTTAACTTCTTGGTGCTTGTGGCTCAATTTTGTGTTTCCATTTTTATACCTTTGTTTTTTTTTTCTTTCTGTAGCCTCTTAAGTATACACATTCCTATCTTTAGCCCTTCGTATTGCTTTGCGTATTCTCAAAGTATTTGGTTTGCTTCTTTTGGTATATTTGTGTCAAGGAAATTTTCCATTTCTCTTTGACTATGATAGTTTTGCTGAGTAAAATATTCAGGATTGGCATACATGGCTGCTTAGGACTGTAAATACTTTGGTCCAGGCTCTTCTGGTTTTCATATTTTTTCATTGAAAAATCAGCTGTAATTCTGGTAGGTTTTCTTTTATGTATAACTTGTTTTTCTCTAGCAGCTTTCACTACCCTCATTTTGTTCTGTACATTTAATGTTTCCACTATGATATTCTGTGGGGACTTTTTTGTATTGATCATGTCTAATTGGTGTTTAATGTACTTCTTGAATCTGTATTGGTAAGTCTTTCCTTAATTTAAGGAAGTTTTTTTCTACACTCCGGTTGAAGATCTAATCAATGCCATTGAGCTGAGACTCTTCCTGTATGACTATGATGCATAGATTTGATCTTTTCATGTTGTCCACATTTTCTGTGTGTACCATTCCTTGCTTTATGTGTTTTTTTTTAATTTTACATAGTCTTTGCTTAAGGAGTCCAGATCTTCAACTTTGTCATCCAAAGTTAATATTCTGTTTTCTGTTTCCTTCATTCTAGGTGTGAGGCTTTCTACTGTTGTTTCCAATTGAGTTACTGAGTTTTTCAATTTCATTCTCATTCCAGTAGGTTTTTCAGTACATCTCTTTTGTGAATTCACTTTTCAAGTCCTGAATTGTTTCTGATATTTCATAAGCCACATATTGTTATACTCTTGAGCTTCCATCACAAGTTTATGGTTATCCTCTTTGATTTTTGGGGGTGTTTATGTTATCTTTAAGTTCTTTGATCATGTTTATGATTGTTCTTTTAAACTCTGTCCTGGGGTTCCTCAGGGTGAGTCTCTTTGTAGTGCACTTGTGTGGGACTTTTGGGTTTTGTTGGGGATATGTTCTCTCAGTTTTTCATATTATTTGTGTTTTTGCACTGATGCTTGGACATATGGATATTCTTTGTTGTTTTGTGTTTGGTAGAAATGTTGATTCTGTGTTTGCTTGGATGAATTTTGGCTCTGTTTAGGTTGGAGATCAAGATAATATGACTTAGAGCAAGACAGACCTTAAATTTTAAAAATTAGGCCACAGCCTCTGCCAGAGGTAGAGGCAGTGAACACAGTGTCTCATGACCCTGTCATCTGGAACACTTCCTGATTAGCAGAAGGAAGTTGGCAGGTTAAAGGTTTACAGTACTCTTTGTTCTAAGAAAAACATCTTGACATCCTCATTCTGGGAGGAGAAAATCTAACTTGATAAATAACTCCAGATGTACACAATTAATTTCCAAATCATCCTGTGTTATCAGACTGTATCCTGAAGCTTTGCTCTGTGTTATCAGATTGTATATAAGCTTGTTGAACTACACAATAAATGTTTTGCTGCACAGGTACAAGTCCCAGAGTCTGACTCTGCACCACTGATCTCAATTCCTAGAGCAGGACCCCTGCAACTAGCACCTGAACAGGGCCCCTCCCTCTTCCAAGGAATTTCTCTCTTGCAAGTACAGGGAAATCCTTTCACAATTGGTGGATCCCCATCACAGGTAGTCTGGTAAGTAGGGGAAATAATTGGTCATTCTGCTTCACAAGAGTGGTCTCATGTTCAGGCTATTATTAAATGCATGCTAAAATCGAGTGGTATTTTTAAATAGTAAGGTGGATTGAAATCCCTGGTTCCCTGAAGAAGGTATTATTGATTTAGAAACAGGGAAAAGGGTAGGAGGTAATGTACAGTGATGTCATAGGCAAGGGAAGGTTGTTCCTGTTTGTTATTTTCCTCTCTGGTCTATGCTTTGCCAATATATTCAGTTAGAAGAGGGACCCCCTTCACTCTCTGCTCAGCTGACTCCACCTGATTCTACTAAGGAGGAGCCACCTCCCTCTATAGAATCTCCCACCACTCCCTCAAACCCTCCACATCCTTCAGCACCCCCCTGTGGCATACATCTCTTATAGCCTTCCCCTCACAAACAGCCCTGATTCCCTCATGCTTCTGTTTCAAAGTCTTCTTGTGGGTGATACCTCCCTTGAAGGAATGTCTGACCAACCCCTTGCTGCCTCCCTCTCCTCAGTTCTTTCTTGTTATTATTCATGATGCTGTAGCAAAAATTCCTCAATTTAGAACATGTTCTTTATTTGGCTATGAGACTCTTAAAGGTATGCATATATCTGTGATGGAGAACAGCATCCATGGTCTTTTTATTATGGCCATTTTTGGCCAACTTGGTTGCAGGCTGGTCACCATCTGGGATTTAAACATCTTGCCCAGGACACCTTATCCCCAGGACAATGGCCCCTTTTTAATTCTCAATACTATGATGAATGGGCTGAATAAGCACTAAGAAATGCTCAGGCTAATGTTAATATAACTACTGATATGTCGAGAGGAGAAGGCCAATACACCGATGCTGATACACAAAAGGTCCTCTCTGCTCAATATTTTGACCGTGTGTGCTTCTGCGCATTATGGGCCTGGAGGTCTACACCAGATGAAGAAACGGCCTGAGCCAGCTTAGCTGATCTCACTCAAAAAAGCCAGGAAAAATAGGCAGACTTTATAGCCAGGATTTGTCGAGGCATCAAAGCTAAAGTTCCTCACTTTGACGCTGTCAAGACATTAATAAAGCAACTGGCCTATGATGGATCAAATCAGAAATGCAAGGCAGCAATTGCTGCAGTAAAAAATCAAGATTGATCTTCTTGGGTGACGGCTACTCTCAGGACATTGGCACAGCCTCAGCACAAGCTAACGTAATGCCCACCACCTTTGCTGAAGCTTTTACTGCCTAATTAAAAGGCCCTTGTTTTAAATATGGGGAATGAGGCCACATTGCTGAACAATGTTCCCCAATGAGTCACCAATCCATAACAAATCCCCCACCACCAACCTCAGACACTAGACCTAAAAAAGCTGTTCTAAATACCAAATGGGTTTTCATTGGGCCAAAGATTGCTGCTCTCACTTTGACAAGGATGGCAAGCCTTTAAACGGGAGGCAGGGCAATCCTCAGACCCACAACCAAGTAGGTGTACAGGCTCAATGTAAATAAGTCCCCCTTGGGTTTGTGGACTCAGCGTATGATGACCGACCTTAAGCTTACAATGCCTAATAGTGCAAAGAGTTGTTATAAGGTGCCTGTTGGATAAGGGGGCAAATCAATCAATTGCTATGAGGATTGGCTGTTACATTGGCCCAAAAATGGGCCCTCTCTCCTGGGAGCAGGAGGAACTACTTCCTCACTCCACTGTTTAGATCCCCTATCATGGAAGACCCAGATGGAGTCTGGTGAACCTTTCAGTCATCCATTACTAAAGGCAGTAATATCAGCCTTTGGGGAAAGGACAAGCTGGGCCATTTGCACATGTCCTCCTCAGCCCCAATCAAAGTCTCTGGAAATGCCCCTGAGCAATCCTATACTACTAATAATCCTTTTATGCGTCATCCCCAATCGTAAAGGCCATTGCTCCACTGCTTGAGCCCATAAAATTTCAATGGATAACTGATGACTCTGTTTTGGGAGAACAATGGCCTAATTCAAGTAATAAATTGCCTCATCTACAGGGTTTTATACAAGAACCATAATAAAGGGCATTTATAGCCCTCTAATAGCTCCCGGAATACCCCTATATTTGTAATACAAAAAGAGCTCATGGGAAGTGAAGGTTTTTTTTTTTTTTTAACAAGACTTAAGGAAAGTTAATGTCACTATGAAAAAGATGAGATTACTACAGCCATGCCTTCCCTCTCCTGCAGCTGTGCCTGCAGGACATGCTATTACGATTATTGATATGAAAGACCATTTCTCTTCCATCACTTTACATCCTGAGAATAGAAAATGTTTTGCTTTCACTATCCCTGTTAACAATCACTCTGTTCCCACTCAAAGGTACCAATGGAAAGTCCTACTACAGGGAATGAAAAATAGCCCTGCTACATGTCCATTTTATGTGCATAAATTGACTTGCCCAATACTTAAAGAATTCCCTACTGTTCTTGTTATTCATTATATGGATGATAGTCTTCTCAGTCACCCTTCTATTCAGGTTTTAGAAATTATGCTTACTAAATTAACAGCTGCTCTGGGGCAATATGTACTTTATATTCCCTCAGAAAAGATTCAAAAGCACATTCCTTTTACTCACTTGGGATGTTACTCTAAATAACCAATACCACTCTGGTAATAGAGCTGCTGGATCCTTGTACTTTAAATCAGATGCAGAAATTCATAGGACACCTAAGCTGGTGTAGATCTTCTCTTCATCTTACTACCATACAATTAAATCCTGTTTTCTGTCTTTTAGAAGGGGACTCAGATCCTCACTCTCTTAGGCACTTAAATACAGACTCTAAACAAGCTTTAGCCCTGGTAAATAAAGCCCTTCACCAAATAAGAATAAATAGACATACCACCACCCCCCAAAAAAAGATGTTCAAATTCTTATAATTCCAAACAGGGCAATCCTTGCTATAATATTCCAGGAACCTGACTGCCTGTTAGAATTTACTCACCTCCCTCATCATCGTCACTGAAAAATTACACCTTATTATTCCATGATAATTCTTTTGATTCACAAAGCCCATTTATGGACTCATCACATTTTTGACACTGACCCTGACAAAATAATTTTATTTTTTACATGGGAAGAAATCAATTATGTTACCTCAATTTCTCCTTTTTGGCATATCTCCTTTGTGAACTATGCTGGAGACATTGATATACATTAGCTCCTCTGGATACTTTAAATTTTTTTTCAAATTAGAAAATTTATTCTCCCCATTATCACCTCCCATTCCTCTCTCCCTAGAGTGTACACTCTGTTCACAGATGGAGCTAACAAAAGAAAAGCTGCTGCAATCTTACACTAGCTTCAAAGG
>NW_008349074.1:0-1568 GCF_000622305.1 Nannospalax galili | reverse complement strand
ACCTTACCAGATTGGTTGATAAAATAACAGCATTCTTCACCCAGAAAAATACAGGTTCCCCCTTTTTCTGCAGTTAATAGATCCAGGGCTCTCCTGTTCTGGAGTGCAACTTCAGCTAGGGAGGATAATTGTTGTTGTAGGAACTGGATTGACTGGGCTGTAGTTTCCACTGTTGAAGTGAGCTCCCGTCTGAGGTCCTTTATTTCTTGAGAAAGATGCTGGGTTGAGATCAGCATGTGTCCCAAGCCTCCGGCCGTGAGTCCTGTGGCTGCCACTGATGCCACCAGGCTAACTCCTACCAGGACTGCCAAGGTGGCTGACCTCTTTGTTCTGGTTCCTTCTGTCCCTGTGGATAAGACATCATACACCTCTCCTGGTGTGTATAGGGTTAGTTTGGGGATGAGAATGACTGGAGCACAGGTGTCCTCAATCTGTGGAGAGATGCAGGAGTATATTCTGGAACAGAGAAAGAGCAGTCCCGAGGTTAGAGCAGTATTTTCCTTAATTGTGACATTTTGGCTTGATGAGTGTGGGCATTTAGAGGTTTGTGGGGTCCAACACTCTGTTTTGTTAAGAAAAAGGGGAGGGGCAGGCATGGGCCCCTGTACTAGAAGTTCCCGAGAACACTGAGTAGCTGCCTGTGGAGTAACATTGTAAACTGGGAGAGGGAGGAGAAGTGAGCCCTGCAGGGGGGCACAGAGAAAGCAAGTGGAGACATTAGTCATGGCACCATCTGATAGGTATGGATGGGCGTGAGCGAGCGGGCGGATGGAGGAGGCACGAGCGGATGGATGGATTAGGCACGGAGGCTCAGATGGAATTCTCAATGGGACACAGATTTATTTCACACGGGGCACCTTTCCCTCGGGAAGGGAAAGATGTCAGCGGAGGGAAAGATGGGAAGGGAAGGGAAGGGGGAAGGGAGAAGGGGGAAGGGGGTTAGGAAGGGAAAGATGTCATGGAAAGATGTCCACCCACGGGTTGTGAGCTGGGACTTTATATATGGGGGCTTTAGGGTGTGGAAGGGGGAATGTTTGGGGGAGAAATCAGGGAGGGGGAAGCAGGTAGGATTAGGGTGTGGAAGTGTTTACTTTTTCCCTCTTAAGATGAGAGAAAAACAGCTTCTAAAATCTCTGGTTATCAGGTAGAATCTGCTTATCTTTGGAGGTCAAAGGGAAGGCAGGTTGCTTCTCAGGAGAGTTTGTTTTCCTTGACTCCAAAGGTCAAGGTGAGGTCCCTGTTGGGGGGGAGTAGCTGCCTCAATTGCATAAATTAAATGTAAATATAATATGTGTAACAGGACCTCGGAGTAGGACTCAGGTGGCAGCAATGAATTACCAAAGACAAGGTGAGCATACTTATCATAATGGGCAGCAAAGGCAAAACAATACCTACAATGGCATGACTCGAATGGACCTGTGGTACTGGCTAATCAATCATGGTGTTTCCAGGGACCACATACTTAAGAATCCTACTAAGTTTTTATTTGATCTGTACAAGCAGAAAAGCTCTAAGATGAATGACAGGAAGTCAGTATTGGATTGTAGTAATAGAGAATCTCACTCAGT
>NW_008349073.1:5508122-5514452 GCF_000622305.1 Nannospalax galili | reverse complement strand
CAGAAGTAATAGAATTCTTACTTTGTATTTAGTTTAAAATATTTTTTTGTTGGTGATGAAATTATAAGTTGTCCCCCCCCCTTTTAAGCATGTTACTCCATTTACCAATTATGAAGAATCTGGTGTAAATATTACATTTATTTCTAGCTATATGCATCACTTTGGGAACTTTCACAACTATTCACTTTATCCTTAACTTTTTAACAATTTATTAAATTATGCTTTAACATGGTTTTCCTCTTGTTCAGATGGCTTACATTTCAAAATTTGTGGGTCTCAAATTTTGATGTATATGTTCATCAAATTAGGGGAAATAAAATAACATATACTTTTATTTTATTTTTTCCTGCTTTGACTTTTCTAGAATGCTGTCTACACATATGTTAAGCAGCATAGATTACTATAATAACATTTTCCCCCAATGGTTTTTAAACAGTTGGAATCATTTTGGAAATTTTCAATTCTATTTCTTAAATAGAATTTATTCATTCTTTGAGAATTTCATACAGATATACAACATGTTTTGATGAAATACACCCCCATTTCCCCCCTCCAACTCCTTCCAGACCATCTATCCCACCATGTCTCCCTCCCAGCTTCATGTGCTCTTTGTTTTTAACTGAATTCAACAAATCCAGTTAGTACTGCCAGTATGTATGTATTAATTGGAGCATGAGTAACCTACTACGTTACACAACCCGGAGTAAACTGACTCTTCCTGCTACGTCCATCATCCACTGCCAGTAGTGCCTCAGTAATTTAAATATTTTCTTCTGTGCCAAATATGCGGTTTTTCTCCCCGCTGTAGTTGTCACTTACACATAATTTTCATCTCAGAGAGTTATGGCGTTTCTTTTTATTGTTCCCATCTTTCACATGCCATATTTATTTAAAATTTTTATTTAGTTTCTGTGCATTTCATATAATACAATTTCATTAAATTTAGAGCCCCTCCCCCTTCCTGGCCCTCATACCCTCCCCATCAGTTATCAGGTATTCTGTCATATATGTTAAGTCCTGGCAGGTCAAACATTTGCATCTGGATGTCCCTTGGTGCAAGTTCATCCACTAGAGTCTATTCAGCCTATCTAGAATCACCCCCTTAAAGAAGATTTACTCTCTCTAACCTCACAGTAATTATTCGCAAGTGTTTCCTTGGCTAACATTGGAGCCTGTGGCCCATTTTATCTGTTATATTCTGGGTTTAGTCTGACTGAGTCAACATGAGTCCACATTTATTTTTTATGTGGACTCTTTTGAAGATCAAGTATATCATTTTCCCAACACATTTTAAAGATTTAATCTCTGGATTCATTGTATATATCATTTTGAGATCAATTTGTCTTTACGTTTCTCACTGATAATTGATCTTGTCTTCCTCTTTCTTTGCATCTATGAGAGATTTTAAATGGATATTGCATTTGATTAAATTATTAATGTGGGAAAGTTAATGGAAAGATGATTTTTAATCTTTGGAAACTTGCTTTAAAGCTTTGATAGGGTCCAGAGCCAAATGCAGTTTATTAATTTAGCATCACTCATGAGGTAAGTAGCATCTGAGTCCTCTACTTAATGTACCATTATTCACAAAGTCCTCTTCTGTGGAAGGTGAAAAGCAACATTTTTAAATATTCTCCAGAATTTGCTGGAATTCAAGTGGCTGTATTTTATATTTTCTGAAATTTCACTTCAAGATTGCTTAGATCAGCATTCACGCAATCATTTATGAGTACCCTTTTGCAGTTTTCCAGAATTTTCTGTGTAACTCCCTCCTCTTTGCTATTCAGCGTAGGACAGTATTTAAACATCACCAAGTTCTATTTGTGCGCAATGAGCACATTAAGATGATTAGGATTTACTTGTGCTTTGTCTCCCTCTACAGTTTTGTGGAAATGATCTAGGCAGTACTGGAACATATGGATCATGTCACTCTCACCACGGAGGACTATGGTTGGGACGGCAATTTCTGCTGTAGTTATTTTTTCACCGGGAAAACTTCTTTTATTTTTGTGTATTTTATACAGACCTCTCAATCTTACCCCTTTCCCCACTAGCACCCTCCTATAGACCCCCTCTACCCACTGAAATTCATGCATTCTGTCATTTGTGTTAGAGTCTATCATATAAAGTTAGTGTTCCCAGATGTCCTTAAGTGCAAGTTCATCCACCGAGGTCTAGAGTCTCACTCAGCAGTAATCAGCTGCCACTAATTCTTCAAATAAGATTGGGGCCTGCTGTTCTTCTGTGCTGAGTTTCTGTGTGTGTGAGTGTGCATGGGTCTTCTGCATGTTGACATAATTCCTGTAGGTTCATATGAGCAAGGTCCCAGGAGCATGTAGGACTCTATTTCCTTATGGGAAAAACACAGATGATCAAAACGTAGAGAAGAGTCTTCACAGTGTGGCTCTTTGGACAGGACTTCTGTAATAGACTCCACTCACCCAGTGCTCAGAAATCATTGGGAAAGAGGAGGTGGAAAGATTGTAAGAGACAGGGAAGAGGTACATGACCATATGGAAATAGAGAATTTGTTTTTATTGATGGTTAAGTAGAGCTATGGTCTCCATATTTTAAAGATATTTTATTGAGTTTTACAGGTTTTATTATTTTTTTCAGACAGGATGTCCTGTAGCCCCAGTCAGCCTGAAACTTACTATGTAGACCACCACGCTTGCCTCCACCTCACATATTTCATAGAGATCTGCCTGCCTCTACCTCCCAAATGCTGGGATTAAAGGTGTGTGCTACCACATCCAGCAAGTTTTAAAGGTTTGAAATACTCATCTTGCTCCTGTGGTTAATTTAACATTGTCATTAAGTGAGATGCTTGTTTTCCAAGAGGAATAAAGAGGACACATATTAAAGACTGGGGACATGAATGACTTTGTTGACAACTGAAAGACATATAGAAAACAAAATATTTTAATGTTTGATAGATTGAAGAGATAGTTCAAAGTAATGTTATGGTTTATATTTTGAGGGAATTAACATTTTGGAGTTAAATAATGCATTGATTTTAATTGTTAAAATATAGAAGACTGTTAAAATATTTTGTAGATCTGTAAAAAATATAGCAAACATCACATTGCACCTCAGATTTTTTGTAATAAACTAAGTGCACTCTGTAAATATCCCTAAAAAGATTCCTGAAAGACTAATGTGCTAACTGGAAATGTTGTCATAGTATTCTGGAAAAATTTTAAGTGTTTAGGAGAAGAAAGTGGTTTGTCTGTTATTTTATTTGCTAGCTCAGGAAACAGGGATGTTCTAGAGACTATCGAGTATGGAGAGGAAGAATGAACATATTCTCATGTGTATTATGGGCAAAGAAAAGCTTACAAAACTGGGGAGTTCTTTCCACAAACACAATAACAAGGCAGGGAATATTTGTAGTTTTCTTGAAAGCTAGGTTAAAAATCATCTCCTTTGAAAATTCATAAAACAGACCTTCTCTGCATGAATTTACTGCTAAAATTTATGCCACCCATGTGGTCTGGAATATGTGCAGCCAAGATATTATAGAGAGGCCTAAGGGGTTAGGACTCCCATTGTGTGCTCTCCGTGTTAGAGGAGCAAATGCAATTTATGTGTAGTGAAAGTACAGCTCAATTCAGGCTCCATAGGGTATATTCAAGTAAATATTTGTAAAATATAAGCTTGAAATTTAAGATTCATAACATATAAGGACATATGTAACTTTGTATAGGAAATAGAAGAAACACTACAGAGAAAAAGATATTCTTAAGATTTTGAAATAATAGGTAAAGCAGTAGAAAAAATAAAACACACATAAAATATCTGAAAGGATAAAAGACAAGAAGAAACTATTGGAAAGAAATAGTGTTGGTCAGGATGATCCAAGAGACTCCCAAAATTACTCAGGCTATTGCCACAGCCCTTGATGGCCTCCCAGAACTTGAAGGTAAGACCCTATTGCTGAAGACAAAACATACTTCGGACCTAGGATTTGGAGCAATAGAGCTGCAATTGACCTGAAACCACTTCCCCTGAAGGCTAGCTCTCATTTGGAATGCACTATGAAGGTGCTAAGGGAAAACATCAACGAACGCCCCAACACCAACTTTAAGACAAAACAACCACATCAATGACCAGCACAGCATATATGATTTGTGCAGTAGAGGCACTTTTATCTTGGGGGAAATCAACAGCTAACTAATTTGACTAAATGCACACTCAAAGGGAGAAAACTCAAATGTGGTACTGTAACATAACCTAATACACGTGGCTGGAGTGGTCATAGATCTTAGAGAAAACCCCAAGATTGTCACACCGCTAGACTAGTGTGATTTCTTACTATGTGCAAAATATGTATCCTTATAATTATGGACAAATATCCCAGTCACCACTCATCAAGGAAGCTCATTTTGCACCAGTCAGAGACAATTACCAAATACCACACTGGTCACACACGGACATTGTCTATGAATTGCTCAGGCCTAAGTGACACATCTGCAATGCAACCTCTACACCTAAAGCTCATGGAACATAGAACAGGGATAAAGAAGAGGACACTAAGGAATCTCTCAGTTCTCAATAATGAAGCTCCCTCATGCATCAGAGGGCCAGGAACACAGTAGGTCACAAATAGTCAAAGTGTGGAGATCAAGAGTCTGCTGAATGATGGTCCTTGGACAGGATCCCATTACTAAACTTCACCCACCCAAGGCTCTGGGACCATCATGGAAGAGGGGATGGAAAGATTGTAAGAGCCATATGGAAACAGAGTCCGACAAGCTCCTGGTAACGTGCTCATATGATTCAGTGGTGTCAGCATACACAAGTCCCATGCAAACTCAGGCAGACAGTAACCCAACACAGAGCTGGGCAGATGAACAGCTGACCTCAATCTTAGCTGACAGAAGTATTGGCAACTGATTACTGTCCCGCACTTTTTAAAGCCCATCATGTCCAGGCTGTGTTGCTCAAATACTCTCTGGTGTGTGCTCGTCTCCTAATGCTGGTCGACCTGCCAGGGGACACGTCTTTAAGGAAAACTCCCTTTCCCTTCCCCAAAATTAAAAATTAAATAAAAATACAATTAGATTTGAAAAAACAAATAATTAAAAAAATATTTTGAATTAAAAATCTAAGTGAGTCTCTTGACAGACTAGTAAGGCAGAGACTGAATGAACAGGAAATGTATTTGAATAAAGTATGAAGGTTCTGTACAGGGAGAAAATATGTTAGAAAATATGTAGTGCTCAAGAAGTGATATTTGTGGAAGTTACAGTATGATTTAAGGAACTCTAATGAGCAAATAATATCTTTAATTGGAACATGTAATATTTGAAATGTCATTATGCCTGGAAATTTTTCTAGAGTTGAGAAGACACAAATCATTAATTGAAGAAAACTACACAAATCATTAATTGAAAAAAACAGAGCAAAACCCCTGAAATATAATGAATAAATACCTATTTACAGCCCAAAACACTGTTATGAGAGTCAGAAACCAAAATAAGATTCTTTAACCAAACACCATAAATAAGAATCATAGTCTACACACAAGGGAATTGCAATTTTGTAGATGATAGAACTTAATGAAAAAGCCTTAAAAATGCTGAGATGAAATGTCAAGGTAGAATTTTAAATGTAGGTGTGTTAGTGGAGAGACAGCCCAAAACACTGTTATGAGAGTCAGAAACCAAAATAAGATTCTTTAACCAAACACCATAAATAAGAATCATAGTCTACACACAGGGGAATTGCAATTTGGTAGATGATAGAACTTAATGAAAAAGCTTTAAAAATGCTGAGATGAAATGTCAAGAATTTTAAATGTAGGTGTGTTAGTGGAGAGAGAGAAAGAGAACGTTTATTGAGATTAATTGATTCTTCCCCAAACTGCAAAAAAGTAAAATAAAAATTTAAAAAGACTAATTTTAGTAAGTTTGAGAAATATAAGTCAAATGAGTCTTAGAATTCAACAACTGCTTGTATGGAATGACACTCACAGCTCCCAGTATAAACTACCAATGTGCAAGATTTTATTCTTAAAGAAACCTCTGATGATATGGTGTGCCAATGATATTATCTCCAAATAGAACCATGTTTCCATAAAATCACCCAGAGAGTTTGCAATATATACTGGCCTAAAACATTGTTGAAATAGGGATATTATTTTACAATTGTTTATCTAATGATAATATCAGGTTTTCTGACCTCTCATAAATAGTGTTTACATAATTTCTGGGTAAGTGGTTTGAAAATGGTATTTTTGCTTCATAGTTCCTTCCATAATTTACTTAGCTTGGTATGATTTTCTTCTTCAAGAAGAGGAAACTTTAGATTTATAAATAGTTGTATAAC
>NW_008349073.1:5505271-5507539 GCF_000622305.1 Nannospalax galili | reverse complement strand
GTCCCCAGGTAAGAACCATTTATTTTTTAAGAGAGTAAAGTGAGATAGTGTGCTGGATAGCTTTAGTTGTCAACTTGACACTCCATTGGACTGGCCTGTGGCTGGATCTGTAAAGTATTTTCTTGATTGTTGAGTAATGTGGGAGAGCCCAGCCCACTGTGGGTGGTGCCACCCCTGGGGAGGTTGAACACAGGCCAGGGGAGCAAGTCAGTAAGCAGTCTTCCTCCATGGTCTGTGCTTCAGCTCCTCTCTCCAGGTTCCTGCCCTGAGTTTCTACCTTGGGCTTCCTCAGTGATGGACTGTGACCTGGGAGATATAAGCCAAATAAACCCTTTCCTCCCCAAGTTGATATTGATTAGAGTGTTTTTTAACAGCAATAGAGAAGCTAACTAAGACAGATAGTGAAGGGGTTTGTGTATTGTAGACATCTGAAGATTGAGGGGTAAGTTAGCTTGAGCATATGGTGGGTGTTAAGTGGAGTGAGCTGTTAAGGTGTGATGGAGTGGTTCATTTTGTCTTCTCTTGGAGTCTTCCCATTGAACATGTTCTAGGATGGGGAAATTACAAATGCCTATGGGGTGAGGTAGGCAAAATAACAAAAGGCTGCCTGATAAGAAATGTCGTGGTGTTGGGGGCTGGAGAGATGGCACAGAGGTTAAGAACACCTCAGGACTCAGGTTCAATTCCCAGCACTCATATGGCAGCTAACAACTGTCTCCAGTTCCAGGGGATCTGGAAGCCTCTTCTGTCCTCCTCATTACACAGCACAGGTGCACTTGCATATACTCAGGCAAAAGATGCATACACATAAAATAAAAATAATACATAAAATAGTATTTTTAAAAAGAAAATAGACTAATACTGCTCTAGATAATCTTTTATAAAAATTATAACCATAAAGTAGCTATGATTATTTATAAATTCTATGATTATTTCCATGGAATTCAGAACCATACAATAGCAAAGAATACTATATTTCTATGCCCATTCACTATGCCCCGGCTGTATTAGTCAGGGTTCTCTAAAGAAGCAGAACTGATTATATAGAGTCGGAGTAGTCCAACAATGGCTACAGCACACTGGAGAGGCTGAGAATCCAGTAGTTGTTTAGTCCACAAGGTTGGATGTCTCAGCAGTCTCTATCTGTTGCTGAAGCCCTGATGGATTCCTGGAGATCTGCTTGTCTTCAGTCTACACTGGAATCTGAAGAAGTTGGTCACAGCAGCAAGATGAACTCACCAGTGAAAGAGAAGGTGCAGGGTAAAAAACGTAAGAGTTCCCTCCTGCCATGGCCTTTTATACAGTCTGCCATCAGAAGGTAACACAACATTAGGATGGGTCTTCAGCTCCAAATGATTCAATCAAGAAGGTCTCTCTCATTTCAGTTAATCACAGATCTAATCAAGTTGCCATCACATTCACTTAGTCTAAGTGCAGCCATATTTAAATTTCTTGACACTCATTTGATACTTATTACATCCTTATCACTGATTTGTACAGAAGTTAAAGATATGAAGACAGGCTAGTAAGAAATCACAGATGAATGAAATATCATGACATTCTAAGACTCCACAGTGATTTTCTGTATTGGTGTCACAAATGCAGCCTTTGTTCTTGAACTTCACAATTAGGCATATGAATATTAAAATATACCCAACCAGCTCTTTGAGAGTTTCCTCCTTGGACAAAGAATATAAATATTTGATTTACACATGTCTTTTCTTATCTTTATTATGTATATTCAATACAATAGTATATATTTCTAAATTGTGACTACCAAGAAGTCATAATTAGGCTTTAGACTGATTTTCCTTTTCTCTGCACAAGTAGCTATAGAGTAATATTACTTTTAATAAGAAAAAATAATTTAATGGAAGCTTAATGCATTTGAGACCATAGAACAAGGTACTAATAGATGAGGATGTTAGCCTTGTATTAGAGACATCAATAGTATAGTTGGAGAAATAAGATGTACATCCAAGTAGAATGAATGGGTTTGTCATCCTGATCAGTGTTCAGTAAGAATTGAAATGATTGTCCTATACAACTTGACCCACTTTTACTTCTGTGACCTCACTGCCCTCATTTCACCACTTCAAAGCTTCTCTAAAATTCCTCTACATGCTCCTACTGGGGACAGACTTTCTTCACACATCTCATTATTTCCATGTTCCTTCACAAGACTTTGCATTTACTTTTCTTTTACTTCAAACCTCTCATTGCATAAGCTAACACTGACTATCTAAAGGACTTTATTATCATACTGAC
>NW_008349073.1:5477483-5505202 GCF_000622305.1 Nannospalax galili | reverse complement strand
ATTCACTTTTGTGATTTGCCTTGTCCTCCCACCATAATATAACCTTCATTACGGTAAAACAACTGTTCACTATGCCCACTGCTGAATCATAAGATTTGGTGATACGTATTATATTCTAGATCCGAAACATGTGCTTTTAATTTTTTTGGAGTTTTGTGATTTCTGAACAATATAATATGCTAATATTTAGATCTCCCCATCCTCATTTCCCCTTATTGCCCCACTACTCAATTTAATGTACTCTATTCTTTCTCTCTCTCTCTCTTTCTCTCTCTCTCTCTCCCTCTCTCACCCTCTCTCTCTGTAATATGGCCTAATGAGTCTTATTTGTGTCTGCAAATATCTTTCAGTGTGGGTTCATCCACTGGAGCTTGGAAAAATCTATCAAGAACCCATCCCCTGTAAGAGACTGCCCCCCACCCCCACTGATCAGTCATCAGTTGCCAAAAGTTCCTTAGATTGGGTTGGGATTTCTTATTCACTTCCACATGTCTATGTTGGGATTTTGTCTGGTTTGAGCTTGCATAGGACTTAAACGTGTTGTCACCAATGCTGTCAGTTCATATGTGTAACTGACCAAGTGTTTGGAAAACTCTGTTTCCTTATAATCATTCACCACCCCTGGCTCTTACAATCTTTCACCCCCTCTTCCACAGTGATTCATGAGACATGGGAGGTAGAAGTTTGAAATGGGTGTCATATTCTAGGATGATCACTCTGCAGCTTCTTATTAACTCCAAGACAAAAGTGCCACTACTGCACCAATAGTGATAATTTACTGAGTCGTTTTTCCCTTGATAACACCTGTCTCCTATGATCCCCTTCTCACAAACTCCTTCTTCACATTTACCTCCATCATTCTGTTTATTTTTTCTGGCTCTTGTGGGTACATAAGGGTATATACTCACGTCTAAGAATTTGACGCTAAGATCAACAAATGAGAGATTACCCATGATGCTTATTTTTCTGAGTCTTGGTAATATTACTTAGTATGAGTTTCCAGCTCCATCCATTTACCTGTAAATTTCATGATTTCATATCTTTTAATACTAAGTGGAACTCCATTGTGTAAATATAGTACATTATCATTATCCATTCATAAGTTGATGAGCATTTAGAATTTTTTCCTAATCTTACCTATTTTAGAAAATGTAGCAACAAACATATCTGTGCAGGTATCTGTACTAGACTGAGTCCTTTCAGTATATGTCAGTTGGTGGTATAACTGGATTATATGGTAGCTTTATTTTTAATTTTTAAGAGCTCTCCATAATGATTTCCACAGTGGTTGCATCATTTTGCAATCTAGCCAACAGTGGATGCAGTTTTGCCCTTCCATGACATCCATGCCAGTGTTTAGTGTCTGTTGTGTAAGGAAGATTCACTGGTTAGAGTTGAGGGATGCACTAGTTTTCTCTGTACTCCCCCCCCCATTCCACTATGTTCCATGAGCCTTAGGTATAGAGATTCCACTTTAGACATGTCATCTAAGACTGGGCATCTCTCAGACCTTTATTTTCCGTGTATGTCCAGTTTTGGAACTCTGTAGTAGTTGCCATCTGTTGCAAAAAGGATCTTTTTTGATGAGTGATGTAGTGTATACTTGTCTGTAAATATAATGAGTCATACTTAACATATGGTAAGAAATTTCATTTGTCTAGAGATATGACAGAGATAGACTTTTCTCTAGGGTCTATGACCTCTCCAATCATGTGTATTTGGCTGTATTTACAGTGCTCCACCCATGAGTTCACTCCCATTGAGAGCACTTTAAGTCCAAATAGATAGCTCTTGATTACTCCCCAGATAAAAGTGCCACTACTGCAGCAATGAACATAGTTTTCTGTTCCAGTCATTATGGTTATTAGGCTTTAAGGCTAGGTTGGATCAGTGATTGTTTTTCTCCCTTAGCAAATTGTATACTATCCACTAGAACTTCAGGTAGAAGACTTCCAGGTCAGTTCCTATGACATTGTTCCAAGTCTTGTGTTAGATGTATATCCTGTCTGCAGCAATAGTGTCTTATCTTCCAGTCCTGGGGAGAAATCCCTTAGCAAATTGTATACTATCCACTAGAACTTCAGGTAGAAGACTTCCTATGACATTGTTCCAAGTCTTGTGTTAGATCTATATCCTGTCTGCAGCAATAGTGTCTTATCTTCCAGTCCTGGGGAGATAACCATGAGCTCTGGCAATAACTTCTATTATATTGGAAGTCTCTTGATCTACTTTGACCAACCACTTGAAGGGAGGTCTGCCTTGCCTGGCACTGTGTTCCTTGCCATACAACACCCAGGTATATATATATGCACTAATGTTCAGACACCATACTTGCACTTCTCAGAGGTTCCAGGGTTGATGCTTATCCTCTGGCTTCCCACAACACCCAAGATTCATTCATTGCTACGAGCCCCCATCAAACCTCCTTCCTCCCTCCTCATTCCAAGTGCCCTCGTTATTCCCACCCTTCCCCCAGAAACACCTGCCTCCCACCGTCCTCCCTCTCCTTATTCACCTCCTTCCCCATCACTATGGACCTCTGCATGTTCCTATCTCGTCCCTTCCCAGTCGAACACTCCCACTTTCCTCACCTCCCACCTGGTAACATCTGCTCCTTAATATCCCTCTCTTTTGGTCTCATTCCTTCCCCTACATGTTTTACTTCCATTTTTCTGGCTCCTGGTATTACATATAAGAGATTAATGCTACTATCTGCAAATGAGGGAGAACGTATATCTCTTGCTTTTCTGAGTTTGTGTTACTTTCTTTAATATAATTGTCTCTAGCTCCATCCATTTACCTGCAAATTTCCCAATTTCATCTTTTCTTACAGCTGAAGTTATAGGTGTAGGAAAGGACTTTTAAAATTGGACATCAGTTGCTCAAGCATTAAGATCAACAATCCAAAAGTGGGACCTCATTAAGCTACAAAACTCTGTACAGAAGAAACTACCAAAGGAGGAAATCTTTGCCAACTACACTTCCAACAGAGGTTAAATATCCAGAGTACACAAAGAACTCAAAAAGCAAAGAAACAAAAAAGTAAAGGAACCAGTAAAAAGATGGGATATAGACCTGAACAGAGAGTTTTCAAACAAAGAAATAAAACTGGCTAAGAAACACCTTTAAAAGTGTTCAACAGTCTTAGTAATTAGAGAAATAAAAACCACTTTAAGATTCCAGCTTACCCCAGTCAGACTATTTAAGATCAAGAGGAAAAAAATGCACCAAATACTGGTGGGATGTGGAGCAGGGAGCACTCATTCACTTCTGGTGGGAATGCAAACTCATGAAACCACTATGGAGAGCAGCACGGAGAACTCTGAGAAACTAAAAATTAACCTGCCATATGATCTGGTTATACTACTCCTTGGCATAGACCCAAAAGATCCATTGTGCTGTAGAGATACCTGTACATCCATGTTTGTTAGTCTCTTCACAATAAGAGATGGAAACAACCTAAATGTCCCTCACCTGAAGAATGGATAATGAAAATGTGGCACACTTACACAATGGAGTTTTACCCATAGATATATTTTTGAGGCTATTGTGAATGGAAGTGTTTTCCTCAACTTTTTCTCTGATCACTTGTTATTTGTATATAGCAAAGCTATTGCTTTCTGTTGATTGATTTTGTAACTTGCCACTTTGCTGAAAATGTTGAACATTTCTAGTTTTCTTGTGAAATTCTTGGGATCTTTTATGTATAATATATCATCTGCAAAAAAGAATAATTTGACCTCTTCTTTCCAATTAGCCCCCCTTTAATTTCCTTCTCTTCTCTTAATGCTCCAGCTAGAGTTTCAAACACTGTACTGAAAAGAAGTGGGGATAACCTTTACTGGTTCCTGATTTTCCTAGGAATACTTTAAATTTTTCTCTGTTTGGAATATGTTGGTTGTAAATTTTTTGTATATATTCTTAATTATGCTAAGGCATGTTCCCTGCCGTCCAGTTCCCTATAGGAATTTTATCCTAAATGAATAAGGCCTTTTCTGTGTCTATTGAGATGGTCAGATGATATGTGTCTTTAAGTCCATTTACATGATTCATCACATTTAATGACATGTATATTGAACCACCCCTACATCTCTGGAATAAAACCTTCTTGATCATGGTGGATGATCCATTGATATATGTTTGTATGTGTTCTGTATTTTATTGAGAATTTTTTGCATCTATGTTCATTAGGGAAATGGGCCTATAGCTTTCTTTTTTGTTATTGTTGTGTCTTTTTCTGGCTTTGGTATTAGAGTAATACTGGCCTCATAGGAGGAGTTTGGTAATTCTTCTATTTCTGTATTGTTAATATTTTAGGTAGTATTGGTTGTAGATCTTTGAAGATCTGGTAAAATTCTGCTGTGAATCAATCTAAGCCTGGAATATTTTGCTTGAGAGTTTTTGTATTACTATTTCAGTTTCCTTAATTGTTATTGTCTGTTTACGTTGATGATATCTTCTTGATGATCTATACTTTAATAGTGTGTAGGCTTTTAAAGTATCTCCATCTAATGTTCTAGATCTTTATGGTGGCTATTATGATGTTTCCTCTTTCACCTCTAATTTTGTTGATTTGAATCCTGTTTTTCTTTTGGTTAGCTGGGTTTAGGGTCTGTCTATCTTTATATCTTTTCAAAGAATCAGCTCTTAGAATCATTAGATTCTTTGCATTCTCTTTTTTTCTATTTCATTAATTTCTGCTCTAATTTTGTTATTCTCATCGCTTTGGTTTTGTTTTGGATTGTTATTGTCTTTCTAGGTTCTTGAGTTATATCAGTAAATCCTCTAGTTGTGCTCTTTCTGATTCTTTTATATAGGTGGTCACGGTTATAATCGTC
The DNA here is from genome assembly GCF_000622305.1 of Nannospalax galili. Classification (NCBI taxonomy): domain Eukaryota; kingdom Metazoa; phylum Chordata; class Mammalia; order Rodentia; family Spalacidae; genus Nannospalax; species Nannospalax galili. The sequence continues at coordinate 5,500,364 of NW_008349073.1, read as the reverse complement.
CCTCTTAGGACAGCTTTTAGTATATCACAGAGATTTTGTTGTGTTGTATTATAATTTTCATTTAGCTTCAGGTATGCTCATTTCTTTCTTGATTTTGTCTTTGTCATTCAGGAGTGTGTTCTTAAATATCCAAGAGTTCATTTAGCAACTAGAACTTCTTTTGCTTTTGCTTTAAAACTTTATTGCGTTTTGGTCTGATAAAATGCATGGCATTATTTAAATTTTAAAAATTTGTTGAAGTTTGTTTTGTGACCAGGAGTGTAGTCTATTTTAGAAAATCTTCTGTGGGCTGCTGAGTAGACTATGTATTCTTCAGTGCTTGGGGGGAATATTCTGTAAATGTCTGTTAGGTCTCTTTGATGTGTCCCTTTGACTATGATAGACAATTTTGCTGGGTAAAGTAGTCTTAGTTTGCATCTACGATCAATTAGAGCTTGGAGTACTTTATTCCAGGCTCTTCTGGCTTTTATACTTTACATTGAAAAGTAAGCTGTAATTCTGATGGTTTTTCTTTTTATGTAACTTATTGCTTTTCTCTTGTATCTTTTAGTACCCTCTCTTTGTTCCCTATGTTAATTGTTTTAATTATGATATGTTGTGAGGAGGTTCTGTTCTGGTTCTGTCCAATTAGTGTTCTGTGTGCTTATTCTATCTGTATATGTTTTCCCTTAATTTAGGGAAGTTTTCGTACATAATCCTTTGAAGATATGGCTAATGTCATTGACCTTAGATTCTTCTCCTTCCTCTATGCCTATAATGGATTGATTTTGTGTATTCATGGTGCCCCACATTTCCTGCATATTCCATGCCATTTTAGATTTTAACTTTCATTTTCTTTACATAAGTGGTACAATTCTTCAACTTTATCATCCAGTCTTGATATTCTGTTTTTCCTTTCATTCATTCTGGTGATACAGCCTTTTCCTTTCAAATTAGCTTGTTGGGTTTTTCAAATTCATCTTCATTTGAGCCTGAGTTTTTTTTCAATATATCTCTGTTTTGTAAATTCACTTTTCAAATCCTAACTTGCCTTTATAGTTTCTTTTAGCTATACATTTGTATCTTCTTGAGCTTCTGTCTGGAGTACATCCTTATCATCTTTGAGTTCTTTGAGCTGTTTGTTTGCATGGTTTTGAAATTCCATGATTCCCATTCATTGACCATGTTGATGACTGCTCTTTTAAATTCTGTGTCCTGTGGTTCCTCTAGGTAGTTTTCATTGTAGAACACTTCTATAGGACTGGTGGGGTTTGGTGGGGACATTTTATTTTGGTTTTTCATATTATTTGTATTTTTTTGTTGTGGTCTGCTCATATGAATTTCTTTTATTGGTTGTGTGTCTGATATGAAACTCAAGCCTGTCTTTGTTGAGTTGAGATTTGGTTCTGTTTATATTGTTGATGTAGCACGGTTGTTTTCTGATCTGGTATGAGTAGTTAGTTGGTCTCTGCTTCAGGTATTTTTGTGGGGGAGACTGCATGAATCCAGTTAGGCTCATCAGGAGATATCTAGGGGAGCAAAGATGCCTAGGTCCAAGTCTAGTGATTGGGATCAACTTGGCTGGTTCTAAGTAGCTAAGCAGAGCCCTGGTGCTGAGTGACTGTGTCTGGTCCCATAGCAATTGAATGGTGGCCAGGTGTGGTGGGATCTGGCTAACTCACCCAGCTGGTTAGGTGCTCTCTGGTATCTTCAAAGGGAAGGGGCCAAGGCCAACAAGAGCTGATTGGAACAGGATTGGCTGGTTCTTAGTAGTTAACAGAGAAGAATGAGCTTTGGAGCAGCAGGACTGGGACTGGTCTCAAAGCAGGGCATGGGTCTGGCAGTATATGGATAACTTACCCCAGCTTATCAAGGGCTTTCCATAGTCTCAGCAGAAAGGGGCCCCAAGAATGTATTTGTTTAATTCATGAAACAGTTCTTTTTTATGTTTGTTAAATTTCTATTCACTTTCGATATTTTAGTATACTTTTTGATATTCAGCAGTTTTCTGACAAAAATAGTTTGTCCACTTTCATTATAAAAATCAATGCATAACAGTCAGTTAATTTTTGATTTTCTGAGGTTCTACATTCCAGAGAACTCTCATGTTCTAGATATGCAAGGAGAAACATGCTGCCCTATTCGTGAGGCAAAAGGCATTTAAATATTTTGGAAGTTATATAAAGTCCTTGTCTAATATTTCTTAAAATACTTGGGCTGAGTGTGGTGGCACATTCTTTTAATCCCAGCACGTGGGAATCAGAGGCAAGCAGATCTCTGTGAGTTCAAGGCCAACCTGGTCTACATAGTGAGTTCCAGGACAGCTGGGGCTACAGGGAGACTGTGTCTCAAAAAGACCAAAAAAAAAAATAATTCTTTCCTTTTTTTCTCAGGCCATGGACTCTATTATACTATATTATACTTTCACTGTGTCTTATTAAATTTTACTCAATGATATTTTCTCCAGGTGCACAGGGGCCAATCTATTCTGTTAGACACAGAGCTTGACTGATGATGTGGAATGCTCTCCCCTCCTTGTCCTCCTTCCATTTTTCTTCCCCCTCACTTTTGGGTTCAACCTCAACTCCCATCTTCTAAATATATTCTGAACTAACTCCTTTCTAATTTAATGATTTCTAGGCGTCCAGATTCTGTGCCCCAATACTGTCAGCTTCTCTCATCTCTCCTGGGAAGTTTTGGTATTTACTTCTTGTTCGCTCTCTTTTAAAAAAAAATTTACAAAAACTTTATTGAGAATTTCATACACGTATATAAGGTATTTTGATCAAATCCATGCCCACTGCCTCCCCTCTAACATTCACCCCCTCCGAAAGGTAACCCTAAAATCTTTTAAGGATTAGATGCAAACTCCCAAATACTTTTGACATTTTTGGCCTTTGAAACAGAGTATGTTGCTAACAGACCCAAGGACATTAGTGAAAAAAACTGGCTACATTTCTTTGGAGTCTTGACTTTTAGCCAAGAAACTGGCTACATTTCTTTGGGGCCTTTTTACCCTACCTGTCTAGCCAATTCCTACCTCCTATTCTTATCATGCTATTCCTACCTCCTATTCTTATCACGCCATCCTCTGAAGGGGTTTCCCAAATTGGCAATATTAATAGGGACGCAGATTACTCTGGCTTCTTCCATGCTGAATAGAGACGCAGGGTGAGGAAACCTGGCTTCTTCCATGCTGAAGAGGGATGCAGGGTGAGGTGATTGGAGTACCCGTTCAGTGGGTCTATCTAAAATACTCCCAAATTAGGGATGCAGGGTGAGGTGATTGGAGTACCCCTTCAGTGGGTCTATCTAAAATACTCCCAAATCGCTTAACTCGTGTCTCTAAAGGGGAAAAGAAAGTCCTTGAATCATGAATAGGAGATGTGAAGGAGAAGTAAAGGCAAGAGTAATTAGCATTACAAGTTCTAGACAGGGAACTAGAAAAAAATCTTACATTTTTGGAAATGTCTTCTGGAAAAATTAGCATGCAGTTTGTTTTACTTCCCTGAAACTCTTTTTTGTTTTCTTTTATGTGTGTAAATATTTCTCCTGCATGTATGTAAGTGCATCCATGTTATGCAATGCCTGCAGAGGCCAGAGGAGGGCATCAGATTTCCTTGGAACTAGAGTTATCGATGACTATTAGCCACCATGTGGGTGCTGGGAATCAAACTGAGGTCCTTTGCAAGAGCAACCAGTATTCTTAACCACTGAGGCAACTCTCCAGCCCCCACGTTATTCTTATAGAGCATTTCAGTTTCTCAACAGTTGATTATCTTGTCCACTTCAAAGTGTGTCATTGATCACTGAATGATTCACACATTGATTTTCACTTTGCTGCATCTTTTTGTCTGATGACAGGGGTTCTTCACGCCTTTTTTTTTCCCACTGGCCTCCTTCCAAGAATTAGTACTCACCAGAGGACAGAAGAGGCATAAAGAAATTTGAAGATTCTTTCAGGCAGTTGTGTAAGTTGTGAGATGTGATCTCTGAATACCTGTTGTATTAGGAGTTATCTTGTGCCTATAAACAACGGTGATACAGTTGATAATTATTTTAATAGTAAAGTGACATTGAGACATCAGCAAAGAAAGAAATACCACCAGCATAGCTGCCTCCTGTGTAGCATGCACAGTATGTGGGTAAAATATATGCAATATGTCTGTAGAAAAAGTGCACTATTGTCTCGGCCGGAGCATTAGATAAACAATGTGTGTTATGCTCCATATGACCATAGAGTATATGACTACAGCCTAAAGGGCATTGAATGCCATTTCTAAGTGCCAATGTTCTTCAGTAGCTTCCTTAAGTTTATTCCAGCAACCAAATATCTCACCACTTGCCATATTTACTCATTTTTCTTTGCTTTTCTGTTTGTTTTTGTTATATGATTCTCTAGGATATTCTTCCTGTTCTGTGCTTTATGTACTAAGGGCATTGGATCCCATGGAACCAGAATTAGAGATGATTGTTACCTACCATATGGGTGTTAGGAACTGATTCCAGGTTCTCTACAAGAGCAGCTAATGCTCTTAACCACTGAGCCATCTCTCCAGCTCTAACTCTGGTTTTTGTTTAGGAATGCAATGTGTCTGGCTCTGTCAAGCTTCTGATGGAGTGACTTCCCTATCATGATAGAGTCTAACCTGGAAGAACAAGCTAAAATAAAGTTCTCCTTCCTTGGGTTGATTTTGCCAGGTATTTTATCTTAGCAAAATAAAAGTAATAAGACAAATGCCATCACCATCACTTTCACCACCACCACCACCAACACCACCAACAACAAAAACAAAACAAATGTATCTGATACCAGAATAGTTAAGTAAACTTTGAATAGTGTCTACATTTTATTTATTTTTCAATACTGTGTTTTTTCAGGTTTTCTTTGTTGTTATACTTGATGTGCATGTCTTGGAAAAAATAAAAACAAAAATAAAGTCCCTGAAACAGTAGACAACTCCTACCTTGGTTGTTTCTATGCTTCTCAAATTGTGACTATCAAGCTATAAGGAAGTCAAAAGTAGGAATTTCACATGTGTGTGTGTAGACTGAAATTGTGTACTTATATTGGAGTTTTATGAACATGCATTCTGTTCTTGTTTACATTAAAAATGACACCATTATTTTCTTGTATAAACTTAAATATTTATCAGTCATCAAAATAGTCTCTTTCTGTAGTTCAAATGAAATTTAAATATTTTAAAATAATTTTGTAGCAATAGTATTGCAGTGAAATTACTGATCAAAAATTCTTCCTGATATAGTGACTCTTTCTGTCTTCTCCAAATCTGATAGTAAACTAATTAAAATTATTTCATATTTTTTCAGTGTAGCATGATAATATCCCAGTACTCTGATGTGTAAAATAATTTTATGATATTGTTGCTTTTAGACATCTTAATTTTTTAAAACCTTCACTCTAAATTTCAGTCTTCAAAGAAAGCACGCATGTCTATAATCTCATAGCAAGCTAAATATTATGCAGGAATGTAAATTTTCATTCATTTCCTCTTAACTGATATATTACTGTTTTCTGTTTTAGTAATAAAGTGTCATTAACAAGACAACTTATAGAAGGAAGAGTTTATTTAGTTTTAAGTTCCAGAGGAACAGCCTGAAATGTCAGGGGAGGCACGCAACACATGGCTGGAGCAGGAAGTTGAGAGATCACATCTCCAACTGCAAACAGGAAGCCAGAGATGATGAGTGGAGAAAGGCTATCAGCACTCAGCACGTGCTACTTATGCCCGAAGTACTCCACAAGCCTCCATGTTCTAACAGTTCCATGACTTCTCCAGACAGCCCCACCAGCTGGGTCCAGCATTTCAAAACCTGAGCCTAAGAGAGACATTTCTCATTCAAACCACCACAGGTGGGTCCTAGTTGATCATCACCGAGAGCAACACATTTTTTTTTTCAGGAAGTATATTTAACAGCACCTTTCTTCTATAGCCTGTTATGAGCGAACTGTCAAGTATTTTACCACAAAAAATGCTGCGCTTGTTTCTACTATTTTCCAATAGATACGATTTTGTGTTAGGATTACACTTTTCAGCTTTATATCACTGGTTACAAACATCTACAGAATTTGTAAAAAGAGAATTATTTCTAAAATAAAAACCCATATCTTAAAGTATACTACTACCAGAATAGGCTTGAGGTATAAATTTATAAAAAAAAATTATATGGTTCATAATAGATTTTCCTAAATATCACATTTACTCGGCTTTGAGATGGGATGTAATTTATGAACCACAGATCACATACAGCAATTATAGAAGGCAGTTCTCTTGACTTACAAAAGCATCATTCAATGTGCTACTGATATACCATATGTTTTGTACTCACAACGCATATGGACTCAAAATACAAAGTTATGTGTGTATATCACCTTAAATAGACCTCATCGTTGGAATTCCTTAGCTTTTATATTCTTCTGTTCATAGAGCCAGTCATGTGCCTATATTAAATGTGAATAGTCTTGGAATACTATCATACATGTGTGACTAGCCCCTTGTAACTGCAACTTATCCATTCAAATCACATATTAATTGTTAACAGATGAGTGGCCTGATACATAAATCTTCTTGTGTATTTCATAGGTGTAATTACTGAAAATTATATGAAATGCCAAGGTTCAAAATCTTCAGGCATATCTGAGGCTAGAGGGAAACTCAGCCTCCTGATAATTCTTTTTTAGCATTGCCAAGGCATCTTCTTGGATAAGGAGGCTTGACCATTTTGCCAAAAAGAAGACGATATGTCATCAAACAAAAAGGATTGGTTAAACTTCCTTGTCAATTTGACTGAATTTTTAATCACCTAGAAGACCCGTGTCTGTGTGTATCTGTGAAGTCGCTTCTACAGAGATTCAGTTAAGGACTCACCTTCATTTTACTTGGGGAAAGTAGGAGTCACTTGTCTGAGTATTTCTTTGAAGGTGCTTCTAGAGAAGGTTAACTAAAGCCCCATCCTCAATAAGTGTGGACAAAAGAGGAATCTGGTGGTACAGCAACATTTATTTCTCCCTGCTTCCTGATTCTGGAGTCAATGTAATCGGCCACCTCTTGCTCCTTCCACCATCTCTTCTCTGCCATGATGGCCTGTACCTTCAAACCATGAAAAAAGTCATGGATTCTTGACTGCCTTACAAGATGTAAAGAACTTTACAGAATTGACAATGTATATTTCTCAATTACTTGTAAATTATTCCAATTTTGATGACATGTAATTTTATTTTTATTTTTATATGAGGTTTTATGTAGCGCTGGCTGGCCTCAAACTCACTGAGGATAACCTTGTTCCCTCAAGTGTTGGGAGTAGAGGTGTATATCACTATTCTTGGCTCATATACATGTGTTAACACTTAAATATTTCAGGATTCACTAATGTTTCTTTTCAAATTTTATTTATTTACTTATTTTTATTATATGTATGAGTTGCCTGCATCTGTGTAAGTGTTCCTATGTCATGCAGTGACTACAGAGGTCAGAAGAGGGTGTCAGATCTGTTGGAACTGGAGTTACAGGTAGTTGATAGCCACCATGTAGGTGCTAGAAATTGAACCTGGGTCCTCTACAAGAGTACACAGTGCTCTCAACCTCTGAGCCATTTCTCTAGTCTCTAATATTGCTTTTTATTACAAGTTTTTTTCTTTGCTCTGACATGAGATACACAGGGCTTTATCCACAAATTTAAATCTTCGTATATAGTATTGATATTATTTAGAGCATTAATGACATCTATTTTCATGAGGTAATAAAGTATTTATTTGTATTTTTATAGAATTTTTGTATTTTTCATACAGTAGATGTTAATCATATTTATACCCCTCTTCTATCTGCACCCCTACATAATCCACCCACAGGGTTTCATGCATTCTGTCATATATCTCAAGGTTTATCCTGTTTAGTTTGTGTTGACAGACGTCTCTCAGTGTGAACTAATCCACTGGAGGCTTGTCTGCCTATCTAGTGTCATTCTCTTCAAGAAGATCTATTTATGTTTTAAATATTACCATTGTTTTTAAATTGCATGTCTTTGAAATGGAATATATTTTTCTGTCTCAAAGAAACCAAATATCAGTAAGTCATAATATCTTATACGTAATGGAGAAAGTGACACATTTCAAAAGGAAAAGTGCTTACAACTGTCCCCCAAAGAAAAGAGAATTCCACCTTGACCCATTACTAGGAAAAACAAATGAGACCACATTGCATTTTATAGTCTGCCAACAAGTAAAACATGCATTTGCTTTCTTCGGGCATTCCCACCAGGAAAGGGCAGCAAGGAATTGCTGACATCCCCAACTTGTAAGATCAAGGAAATCTCCTCAGTTGTTTCTGATTGTTTACAGGCATCATTTAGAGGAGTACAGCTGTGGTGTTTCCTGTGTTTCACACCTGTCATACTGTGATTGCAAAATTAACACTGTCTGAAAGGAAGCAAAGATTCTTAAGAGATGTATTTGGCCCCAGATTAGTCAGAGATGTGCATAAACCCGTTCATTTTCCCATTAAGAAGAGAGCCACAGAGGTAGGCTTCCTGCTCTTGGCAGACGGTAATAGAAACTCATCAGTGACTCTCAAGCTGCCTTCCCATCATCCTAGGGGAAAATTAGCATCTACTTGTTGGATTTATAGCATTTAAATTATGATACCTTTTAAATAAAGGCCAGAATTATCATCAAGGAAAGATGGATTAACTGTGATATCCATTATGTAACTAAGAACCAAAGGTGAAATGTGTTGCATTTAGACTTTCAAATGAAATAAGCTGTAAAATTTAGGTTTCATCTCCCCAAATTATCCAATAAACTCCTTAGGTCTTTTGAGGAGGGGTAAAAGTATATAAGAAACTCTTAAACCATGCATCATAAAATAGCATGATTTGAGAATTTCATTCCCATTAAATGTGCATCTTAGATTTCCATGTTAAGTGTGAGCATTAAAGCTCTGCATAAGAATTAAAAAAGATAAAAATAAAAGAAATGGGCCAAGTTCATAAGCAGCATATTCCTCTTACTGCTTCCTCAGCTCCTAAGCCAGAGTTGGTAAAACATCCAGCATCCATGTAAAAGAAAAAGAAAAAAAACACCCTTACACATATATTTTACTGAAATATGTCAGAACATTTCCAGTGCAAAAGGTTACCTAGTTAACTCTGCAAAGACATCAGCTTAAATTTCCAATTTTGCGGTATCTACATTCTGCAGTGTGGAATTAAAATAAGAATCATCCATGATCAAATTTATATCCTATTCCAGATACATGCTATCCTTTTGACCTTTCATTTCTTCACTATCAATTATCTGGCAATTATCTCTCCTTCTGCCAACAAATACAGTTTCCCAAAGCTCACTGACTGAATCTGGTTAACCTAGTTTTTTAGGGAATTTAAATGGCAGATGCAGCTCTCGCTTTTCCAGCAATGGTTCTGTAATCATCACAATATACTTAGTAGGAATCCTTATCAGTTAGCCTGGTTGCAGTCCATAATTGTCCATAAATGACTTTCTATTTTTCACCAATGGCAGTACAATTTGAGAATTTGAAGAGACCTTGCTTGTAAGCAGGACAATGAAGCAGATCAAATATTCTTGAATATGCACTGTTCACATATGATCTTAGTCTGTTTAAATGAATAGAATACAATTCACCTAAGAACGAGGGAGAAAAAACTCAGAAGATGATATTAGTCAGACTTAGTAAATCTTACATCTTAACAGAATTAAATAGATGGTATGGGAATAGGAAGCAGCAGATTGGGACTCAAATATGTGAGTTTAAGTGTGTATCTTTAGCAAATCCCAGAAAGTCAAAGCATCAAACAGACACTGCTGTAGCCAGAGCCCTTAGTGAAAAATTAGAAGAGATGAGACAGACTAAGACAAGATTAGAAACAGCTTTTGTTCTTTCTTATGGAGTTGAAGTTCACTCAGTTGAATAGTCAGGTAGGATATATTGATGAATATAGTCTAATTTCTTTATACACTCATACTTTTTGGCAGATTTTGCACATCAAATGATATAATCCACAAAACATACAGATGCCCTAAACTTCGTTCCTACAAATGTAATCTTATTTGAAATAAAGCCTGTCTCCACCAATTTGGGCTTCTATGAAAATGTGCTGCAGTGTGAATATATTTCTCACTGTTCTGGGTTCTAGAAGTCCAACAACATGGTGCCAGCATGGTCATTCTCTGGCAGGGATCTCTTTTCCTGGTTACAGATCACTGTCATCTTTTGGTATCCTAACATGGTAGAAAAGAACAAGCCAGGCCTTTGCCAATAAGAGCAAAGGTGTTACTCATGGTTGCTCTTTCCTCACAACCTCATTACTTCCTCAGGAGTCTCATTTCTAACACCTTCACACTGCTAGATTAAATATGTGAATTTGGTTCTAGATTAAAATATTCAAATTTGGAAGGGAGAAAAATATTTAGTGTCTAATAGGGTGTACACAGATGATGACGGTAGGGCACAGTAATTAGGGTTCTCTCTAGTCCAACAGGAATGGTGTCCTTATAAAAAGGAAACTTAGGGAACACAATGTAAAGGTGAAGATGTTATTGTTGATAAGACAAAGGATACAGGAAACCACTGGGAACTAGGAGAGTTGAATGGACAGAATACTTATAGCCTTCAAAAAGAACCAATCCAGCTGGCCACTTGATTTGGAGGTTTCAGTATTTGTCTTTTTTATCCAACATTTTTAATTGTGCTTTTGTACATTTCATAAAATAGTTCTTAATCAAATCGAGAGTCCCTCCTGAATCCATGCCCCTATACCCCCAACACTGGGCATCTTGTATTCTCTCATACATGTTAAGTTCCATTCAGTCAAGTATTTTACCTATATGTCTTTTGGTGCAATTTTATCCACTGGAGTCTATTCGGACTATCTAGAGATCTTAAGGAAGCTCTCTCCTGGCCCCCAGTCACTCTCCAGCAGTTCTCAGGCTAAGGCCGGCCCTCTGCCCATTTCCTTGTACCACACTAGGCCCCTGTCTTATTGAGTTGTCATGGGTCTTGTGCTCAACACCACCATTGCCACGAGTTCACATGAGCAAGCTTCCAGTGGCCTGAGAGCCTCTGTTTCCCTATGTTCATGACCAAACCTGACTCTTACAGCCCCCCACCCCTGCTCTTCCACAAGATTCCCTGAGTCATGGGTGGGTGAAGTTTAATATAGGAATCCAATTCAGAGAGAAACACTCTACAATATCTTATTCTCTGAAACTTAGCCAGTTGTGGCCTTTGTGTGCATCGCACTCTGTTGTATAAGGAAGCCTCGCTGGTGAGAGTTGAGGGACACACCAGCATTCTCTCCAACCGCTGTTCTACTATGTTTCCTGGGCTTTAGGTGTAGAGGTTCCACTGTAGATATGTCACCTAGAACTGGGCATCTCCCAGACCTATATTCTCTGTATGTGACCAGTTGTGGAACTTTGCAGTAGCTTCCATCTGTTGCAAAAAGAAGTTTCTTTGATGAGTGGTATACTGTATACATGTATGTAAATATAAGGATCCATATTTAGCATATGGAAAGAAATTCCATTTTTCTAGAGATATGACAGAGGTAGAGTTTTCTCTAGGGTCTATGACCTGTCCAGCCATGTATATTTGGGTATAGCTACAGTGCCACCTCTGAGTTCACTTCCATTGAAAGGACTTTAAGTTCAACTAGATAGCTGTTGATTACCCCCAGATAAAAGTGCCACTACTATACCAGTAGAGGTAGTTTGAGGTGCCAGTTGTTGTTTATTCAGCTTTAGGACTGGGTTGAACCCTTAATTGATTTTCTCCCTTAGCAGTTTGCATAGTTTCATCTAGATCTATGAGAGCTAGTATTCAGGGAAAAGACTTCCTGGTCAGTTCCTGCTCCGTTGCTCCAAGTCCTGTATCCAAATTATGATGTATCTTGAGAGGTAGGGTGTTACCCTCAAGTTCGGGGGGACAACTAAGGGATCTGGCAATAGCCTCTGTTATTTTGGGGGTCTCTTGGACCACTCTGACCAACCACTCCAAGGGAGGACTCTCCTGTCTGGCACTGTGCTCCTTGCCATACAGCCCCCAGGTATATACATGCATTAATGTTCAGACATGCTATTTTTATTTCTCAGGGGATTCTCAAGCCAAAACAGTTCTCTCTGTCTTCCCATGCTACCCACGATCCACTCTTCTCTCCTTTCTCTCCAAGTCCAACCTCCCTCCTGTCTCCCCAGTCCAAGTGCCCAATTATCCCCACCCTCTGCATTTAACACCCTCCTCCCAATACCCCTCTCCTGAGATCCCTCCTTCTTCACCTGCATGGTCCCCTGTATGTCCCTCCAACCCCACTCCTAGCTGAACACTCCTATTTTCCCCAACTGCCCCCTTTCCCAGTAATACTTGTTCCCTAGTATCCCTCTCTTTCAGGCTCTTTCTTTCCCTTTACTACCATGTTTCCTTTCCAGTTTCCTAGCTCCAAGCTGTTACATCAGGAAGTATATTTACATATAAGGGATTGGTGTTATGATCCACAAATAAAGGAGAACATGTGTCACTTGTATTTCTAAATGTGTGTTACTTCACTTGGTATAACAGTCTCTAGTTCCATCCATTTACCTGAAAATTATTTACCTTTTCTAACTGTTGAGAAGAATCCCATTGTGTAAATGTACCACATTTTCATTATTCATTTGTCTGGTGAGGGATATTTAGGTTTACATTTCTTAGCTCTTGTGAAAAAAGCAACAAACATGGATGTTAGGTTTCTCTACAGTAGTATGAGTCTTTTGGGTATATGCCAAGTAGTGGTATAACCGGATCATATGGTCGATTCCGTTTTAGTTTTTTAAGAATTATACACACTGCTTTCCATAGTGGTTGTATGAGGTTGCAATCCTATCAGCAGTGAATGAGTGTTCCCCTTTCTCTACCTCCTTGTCAGCACTTGCTGTCTTGTTCTCTTGATCATAGCTAGCCTGACTTGGGTAACGTGGAATTTTAAGTGGTTTTTATCTGCATTTCTCTAATTATTAAGGCTGTTCAGCACAGTTTTTAAAGTTCAAAATATATTGTTCTTTAAATTTCTTTAAATTTTTTTTATTGAGCTTCTGTATTCTCACACAACAGTTCTCAATTGAACCCAGACCTTCTCCTCCATCCAGGCCTCCCCCATCCCTCCACCAGACCTCATAAGGTCCAGCACAATGGTAAGTCCTATCCAGTCAAGCATTTGCACCCAGATGTTCTTCAATGCAAATTCATCCACTGGAGTCCAGTCAGTCCATCCAGAGATTGTGTGCAAGGCATACTCTCCCACTTAGCCATTTTTATTTCTTCATTTGTGAACTCTCTGTTCAGATCCATAACATCTTTTTATTTTTATAAACACATCATTTATTTTCTTGTTTGTCTTTTTGAGTTCTTTGTATATTCTGTTTATCAGTCCTCTGTCAGCTGTGTGGCATATGACACTCAGTGGGTTTTCTCTTCCCTCCCTTGGTTGTTTCTTCTTCTGCTGTATAGGAGTTTGTAGTTTAATGAGGTCCCATTTATTGATTGTTGACCTTAATGCTTGGGGAGCTAATGTCCAATTTAGAAAGAACTTTCCTACACCTATATTTTGAGGGTACTGCCTATGTTTGCCTATGTTTTCTTCTAGCAGTTTCAGAGTTTCAGTTTTTACAGTGAGGTCTTTGATCCATTTGCAGTTGATTTTGTGCATGGTGAAAGATAAGGGTTCAATTACATTCTTCTACAAGTGGAGATTCAATTTTGCCAGCACCATTTGCAACCTATTGAAGATGCTGTCTTTCTTCCATTGTGCATTCTTTGTACCTTACTCAAATGTCAGGTGACTAAAACTGCATGTACTCTTGTCTGGGTCTTCTTTTGTATTCCATTGTTCTATGTGTCTATTTTTGTGCCAGTATCATGTTGTTGTTTTTACTATAGCTCTATAATATAATTGGAGATCCGGTATGATCATACTACAGCATTTTTTCTTTTGTCCAAGATTATTTTGGCTATCTAGGGTCTTTTGTGAGTCCATATGAATTTTAGGATAATATTTCCTAGCTCTGTGAAGAGTGTCATGGGTATTTTGATTGGCATTGCATTGAATCTATAGATTGCTTTTTGTAAAATGGTCATTTTAACAATATTAATTCTACCATGAGCATGGTAGGTCTTTCCGTTTCCTGTTGTCTTCGTCTCTTTCCTTAAAGATTTGAAATTTTCTTTATTAAGATCTTTAATGTCTTTGATTATGTTTATTCTTAAATATTTTATTAATTTTTTGAGGTTATTGTGAATAGTAGGGTTTATTTGAATGCTTTTTTCTGATTGCTTGTATTGTTATATAGAAAGGCCACTGATTTTTGTAAGTGGATTATGTAACTTGCCACTTTATTGAAAGTATTAATCATTTATAGTAATTTTCTGGTAGAAATTATAAGATCTCTTATGTATATCGTCTGCAAATAGCAATAATTTGATCTCTTCTTTTCCATTTAGTACTCCTTTAAATTCTGTCTCTTGTCTTATTTTCTCTCCCAAGAGATTCAAGCCCTATACTGAAAAGCAGTGGAGGTAGTGGACAGCCTTGTCTGATTCCTGTTTTTAATGGGAGTGTTTTCAGTTTTTCTCCATTTAGAAAAATGTTGGTCAGGCCATTGATTTATTTTATATAGCTTTAATTACGCTGAGGTTCCTCCAGTCCAGTTCCCTCTAGAACTTTTAACATGATTGCAAATTGGATTTCATTAAAGGCCTTTTCTGCATCTACTGAGATGACCATGTGGTTTTTGTTTTTAAGTCCATTTATATGTTTTATTACACTTATTGACTTACATATATTGAACCTTCCCTGCATTTCTGGAATAAAGCTGACTTGATTGTGGTAGATGATCTTTTTGATATGTGTCTATATGTGGTTTATGAGTATTTTGTTGATAACCTTTACATCTATGTTCATTAAAGATACAGGTATATAGTTTTCTTTTCTTTCTTTCTTTTTTCTTCTTTTTCTTTTTTTTGTGCCTTTACCTAGTTGTGGCATTAGAGTGATACTGACTTCACAGGAGTTTGACAGTTCTCCCCCTGTCTCTATATTTTTGAAATATTTAAGAATTAGTGGTTGTATATCTTCCTTGGATGCCTGGTAGAATTTTGCTGTGAGTTCATCTGGGCTTGGGCTTTTATTAGTCGGGAGGTTTCTTATTGCTGTATCAACTTTCTTACTTGTTATGCATCTGTTTAAGCTCTTGAGCTCTTCCTGGTTTAACTTTATAGTAGTTTCCATGAATTTTGATTTCAGAAATTCATTTGTTTCTTTAGATTTTAAAATTTAATAGAGTATAGGTTTCTGAAGTACTACTTTATAATGTTCTGAATTTTGGGAGGATATGTTGTGATGTTTATACTTTCATCTCTGATTCTATTAATTTGGATTTGCTCTTTCTTTCTTTTGGTTAACTGGGCTAAGAGTCTGTCTATTTAACTTTTCAAGTAACCAGCTCATTGATAATTCAATGATTCTTTGACTCAATAATTCATTGAGTCAATAATTCATTGACTCTTTGTAGTATTTTCTTTGTTTTTATGTCATTAATTTCTTCTCTGAGTTTTGTTATTTCTTCTCCTCTACTGTTTGAGATTGGTTTGTTCTTTCCTTTCCAAAGCCTTGAGATGTACTTTTAAATCATCTATATTTGCTCTTTCTGATTTTTTCCCAAATATTTTATTATTTTTATGTGTATGTGTATATTGCCTGCATGTAGGTAAGTGCACCCATGTTGTGCAATGCCTGCAGAGGACAGAAGAGGCTGTCAGAGCCCCTGCAACTGGAGTTATGGACAATTGTTAGCTGTCTTGTGTGTGCTGGGATTCGAACCTGGGTCTTCTGCAAGAACAGCCAGTGTTCTTAATCACTGAGCCATCTCTCCAGCCCCCTGATTTTTTTAAATGTAGGCACTTAGAGCTATAAACATCCCTTTTAGAACTGCTTTTAAAGTTTCACAGAGGTTTTGTAGTATTGTACATTTTAATTTAGTTCCAGGAATACTTTTATTTCTTTCTTAATTTCTTCTTTGAACTGTTCATCATCCAAGAGTGTGTTGTTTAATCTCCACAAGTTCATTTGTTATTGAACTTCTTTTGTTGTTGACTATAAGCTTTATAAGACTGTGGTCTCATGGAATGCATGAAATTATTTCAATTTTTTTATTTGTTGAGGCTACTCAGTAGAAAATGTATCCTTTGGTGCTTGGGCGGACTATTCTGATGCTGTCTGCCATGTTCCTTTGATGTATTTTGTCATTTAATTCTGTTGTCTCTATATTCTTTATCCAGTTAACTTGCCTATTGGAGATAGTGTGGCATTGAACTCATGTACTATTTCTGTATTGGAATTATGTTTTATAGTCCTGTAGTACTGTTTTTATGAAATAGGGTGCACCAGAGTTTGGTGCATACATGTCCATGATTGTAATATTATTTGTTCGGTTGTTACTTTGATTAAAATGAAATGACCCTCTTTATCTCTTCTCATTAGTTTTAATTTGAAGTCTATTATTTCAGATATTAAAATTGCAACATCTGTTTGCTTCTTAGTGCCATTTGTTTGGAACAGTTTTTTCCATCCTTTCACCTTGAGGTAATGTCTGTCCTTGAAGTTGATATGTGTCTTGCAAACAACAAAAAGATGGATTTTCTTTCTTAATCCATTCCACTAGCCTGTGCCTCTTGACTGGGGAGTGAGGCCATTAATAATTATAGTTATTATTGAAATATTTGTGTTGGTTACTGTCATTTTAATTGATTTGTGTGCTTGGTCCTATTTTGTGTTTCTGTAATTATGTCTTCCTATGTTTTCTTTCTGTCACCTCTTACGTATACTCACTCCTATCTTTGGTCCTTTGTATTGTTTTGATTATTTTCTGTAGCACTGTTTTGGTGGACACGAATCCTTTCAGCTTTTTCGTGTCATATACAATTTTCCATTCCCCTTCAACTACGATAGATGGTTATGCTGGATAAAGTATTCAGGGTTGGCATCCATGGTTGTGCAAAACTAGGAATATTTTGGTCCAGGCTCTCTGGCTTTCATATTTTACACTGAAAAGTCATCTGTAATTCTGATGGGTTTTCCTTTATATGTAATTTTTTTTCTCTAGTAGCTTTCATTACCCTCTCTTTGTTCTGTATATTTAATGTTTTTAATATGATATGCCATAGGGAGTTTTAGTTCTGGTCATGTCTAATTGCTGTTATTTGTGTTTCTTGAATCTGTATAGGTAATTCTTTCCTTAGTTTAAGGAAGTTTTCTTCTGTAATCCTGTTGAAGATCTAGCCAATGTCATTGGCCTGAGATTCTTCTCCTTCTTGTATGCCTATGATGCATAGATTTGTTATTTTCCTGTTGTCCCACATTTCCTGTGTTTTAAATTTTTTTTTTACATAGTCTTTGCTTAAGGAGTACAGATCTTCAAATCTATCATCCATTCTAGGTATTCTGTTTTCCATTTCATTCATTCTGTTTGTGAGGCTTTCTCCTATTGTTTCCAATTGGCTTATTAAGGTTTTCAGTCCCATGTTCATTTCAGCTTGGGGTTTCTTCAATATTTCTATCTCTTTCATAAATTCACTTATCACATCCTGCATTGTTTTTGATATTTCATTAAGTCTCATATTTGTATATTCTTGAGCTTCCATCACAAGTTTATGCCTATCTTCTTTGAGTTCTGTGAGCTGTTTGTTTTCTTTAAGTTCTTTGATCATGTTTATAATTATTCTCTTACATTCATGGGATTCCTCAGGGTGATTCTCACTGTAGTACACTTTTGCAGGACTGGTGGATTTTGTTTGGTACATATATTCTTGGGTTTTCATATTGTGTGTGAAACGTCTACATCTAAAGCTCATGAAAAATAGTGGAACAGGGGTGGAGAGAGTACTGGTATATCCTTCAACTCTCACCAGCAAGTCTTCTTTATACAACAGAGTGTGATGCACACAGAAGGCAACAACTGGCTAAGTTTTAGAGAATAAGAGCCTGAAGAGTGTGTGTCCTTGGATAAGATATAACTCCTACATTAAACCACACCCATCCACCGCTCAAGGACCATTGTGGAAGGAGAGGTACCAAAGATTGTAAGAGCTAAGGTTGGTTCATGAACATAGGGAAACCGAGACTTTCAGGCCATTGGAAACTTGCTCATGTGCACTTGTGTCAATGGTGGCTGTCTCCCAACTGGCTAGATCCTCCAAGAGGTGGGGCCTGCTGCAGAGCATCGACTATGGAGCTATGGCTGGGAACCATCTTGGGACTGAAGCTGAGAGCTGCAGGTAGTGTGCTTGGCAGTGCCCACGTGGCATGGGGAATGTGGAGCCGTGCAGCAGCTCAAGGACAGAATGGCCTAACTTTTATGGACCTGGGGTGAGATAGCTGGACCCAGAGGTGTGAACAAATGCCAGCAGTGACTATGGGCATGGTGTGGTCTGATATGGGGGGCTCTGAGCTGAGTAGAGGGGCTAGGCATTGGATACGCATTCCTTTGTAAGTTAATAATAAGTGCACATAAAGATATGTTACATGGTTTGCTTGGTAGCTCAGGAGACCCAGATGGAACTCCTGGGGGGGACAGTGAGCACAAGACCCATATAAGACAAGGTCCCAATGTGGTGCTAGGTAAATGGGCAGTTGGCTAGCCCTAGCCTGAGAACTGCTGAAGACTGATTGTTGCTGGGAGAGAGAGAGTAGGTGTGCCTTAAGATCTCTAGATAGAACGAATAGACTCCTGTGGATGAACTTGCACTGAAGAACATCTGGGTAAAATACTTGGTGGGATGGAACTTAACTTGTATGGCAGAATACATGAGACACGCTTTGTGGAAGTTTGGGGACATGGATGGAGGATGGGGACTAATTTTATAAAGAACTTTTATATGAAATGTACAAAAGCTCAGTAAAATATGTTGAACAATGGAAAACACAATTCCAGTGTTTAAAAAGAATTCTTTCATCAAAAGCAACACACTGATACAAGGTCACAGCCTTGGCGGACTCTGGAAGAGTGCTCAGATTGGGTGTATGGGAACTTGTTCATATTTTCTGCTTAACTTTTAAAAATATATGCTGATCTACAAATAAAGTCTATTTAAACATACTTTCAAAATGAAGACATGGTCCAGTTAGTTCTCAGCCTTTTGACTGTTGCAGTCTTCTTCTACCCTCTTCATTTTCTGTCCCTTGCTCAGTTCTGAGTTAAGCGGAGAGGCCACAGTAGTTCTCTCAGGTCATGGAGTTGATCAAAACACCTTATATGAATGTACGAAATTCTCAATAAATTATTTCTTTTTTAAAATCTTCCTCTTTGCACAACCCTCTTAGGGCTTTTAAGTCAGGCTAGACTCTCCCAAAGTCATCCCAATGGTCTGCATGGCCACCCATAATTCCATTCCCCAGGATTCCTCATCCACTGGGCTTCAGGGAATCATCTGCTCATAAACTCTACCTTCCTTGCAAAGCTCTAGCTTCATCTTCTTTACTTTTTCAAACATCTAAGCCATATAGCTTCAAAGTTGTTTCATACTGATCATTCTTGGTTTTCTCAGGTATTTTAAATTGTCACTTTCTTAGGAGTCCTTGATCATTCAGTATAAGGAGCAATCATTTTTCCTAACACTCAAATTTCTATAGTTGCTTTTAATATTTTATTTCCCCATAGTATTTATCATAATTAACATGTCAATGTCCTTCTTCGATTGTCTATATTAGTCATTTCCAGTAGAATATGAAGAAGGAGGAGAGAGGAAGGGAAGGAAGATGGAGGAAAGAAAGGATTGCAAGTGATGATGAAAGAATTTTAGAGAAAACAAGACTTGTTGAAGTTATCATATAACTTCAAACCAAGACTTATTTATTTTTGAAAGCCTTTAATCTAGAAAAAAGTGATAGATCCAAGATATGTATATTATTATTTATGTATGATTTTAAAGCTCACATTTATAGTTCCAGTCTGATTTCCTAATCATGAAACTCCTCAGAATGTATTCAGTTTTGTTCCTTTATGTTATTTGATGGAAAAGAAATGTGTGATTAAAAAGAAATTCATTCTCTGGGAGAATCCAGTTATGTAATCTTAAATAATGCAAGGATGCTGTTTAAGTTTCAAAAGATTGAGATTGTGAATGCTATTTTTCAGTTAGTGTTGGTCAAAAGTAAAAATAGCCTTTAACTTTAACATGATGGATCCCACAAATATTCTTCCACTTATGCATCAGGGGTATTCATGGACAGATCTGTTTGAAAACCACATTCCCACAACAGATTAATCCCCATGGCATTTTGAATCTTTGGATGTCCTAGTGCTTCAGGGAAATTAAAATACCCCATTGTCTATCTACCAAATGGAGTTCAGTGCTGCAGGCATTTCAGTTTGTCTAAAAGTCTTTAAAAGTATCTGTTTTGTAAATGTCTTTTGTAGTAAGGCATGGAGAGTAAGTTTAAATGGTGAGATAGAAGAAGCGCCCATTGGAAGTCATAAAACCATAAATTTGAGGTAATGACAAATGACATCATTCTTAAAGATTCTCAGTTTGTTTTTGAAACAAATCAGTTTACTCAGAAATATATTACTTTGTACATTTCTTATTTAGGAATAAAAATTCACATAGAATTTAAGGTTAACTTCTACATAGCACTATATTGCAATGTCAAGATTTATGTTTGGGAAATTTTAATTTCTTTTCTTGGATGAACAAATTTTGTTTTCCCTGAAACTAACTCTCAGGGATTGTGGTAAGGAGTGAAGATCTGATTATTTTTAGGCCTTTCTTCTACTAAAACCAATAAATAAGCTATCCATGCACATACATGTGTATATATATGACTGTAAACATGCATGTATATGTTATATGTACATCCTTATGCTATGTATGTATCCAGCTACCTATGATCATGCATATCCAACATATATTACATATACTCATATAAATATATGAGTATGACATGGATATCAAGAATAGTCTTATCTTTTCTTACAGCAAAAGAAGAGAGAAAATTATCATTAATAAGATAGCCAACATGTCACCTGCCAGTTGGCTGGAACATCAGGTTACTTACATGTACTGTCTCAGCACAAGAGGAATTTACATACTTGGCTGTATTCTTCTGTTGAAGGACAGCTGCACTGGTGCTTCTGAGCTCAGGGGGATGCTAAGACATGGTCTGGAATAGATTGACTTTAATATTTCTGAACATCAATTTAAAGTAGAAAAAATATTTAACGAAATATGCTTTAGATGCACACAGCTTATTCAGATAATATTTTATCTAATGCATAGAAGTCATCATCTTAGTATCCGATGGTTATACATTTTCCTAGTTTAATAGAGAAGCTGCTGAGCATCTTTTGTAATGTGATAGCTTTAGTTGTCAACTTGATACATTGGGTGGAGGGAGCCTCAGTTGGGGATTTGCTTCCATTGAACTGGCCTGTGACCATGTCTCTGGGGTATTTTCTTGATTTTTTGAGTGATGTGGGAGGGGCCAGCCCACTGTGGGTGGTGCCATCCCTGGGCAGGTTGTTCTGTATCATATAAGAAAGCAGGCTAAATGTGGGTAATAGGGGCAGGCCAGTAAGCAGCATTCTCCGTGGCCTGTGCTTCAGCTTCTGCATCCAGGTTCCTGCCCTGAGTTCCCACCTTGGACTCCTTTAGTGATAAACTATGACCTGGGAGATGGAAGCCAAATAAACACTTTCCTCCCCAAGTTCATGTTGGTCAGAGTGTTTTGTCATGGCAATTGAAGGAAAACTAGAACAAGACCTTAACATATATGACAGAAGACATGAAATTTGGTGGGGAGGCAATGGGGGGAGTGCAGATAGGGGAGGGGGTCTAAATATGATTAACATGAATTATATGAAATGTACAAAAGTTCAATAATTTTTTTTAAAGATTGCATAAAAGAAAAGGTGAATCATCCTAAAATGGGCCAATCTATCTAACATCACTCCCTTAAATAAGACCAGCTCTCATTGAGATCTGACTGACTCTGCCTCCTGATTGCTGGGATTAAAGACATGTGCCACCATGTCTGACTGTTTTGAGATTTTTAAATGTCTGTTTCTATCACCTTGGTTGGTTTTGCTCTGTTTAGATTAGTAATGTGAAAAGTCCATCCTGCCATAATCAATCTACAGATCAATTTCATGAAAATTCCAAGGCAATATTTTTCACAGAAATTGAACAAATATTCTTAAATTACATATGGAAACAGAAAGACTCACAGTAAAGAAAATAATCCTGAGTAATAAAAATTATTGCTGGTGGTATCACCTTTCCTGATTTCAAGATATACTACAGAGCTATAATAATCAGAACAGCATGGTACTGGCATAGTAGCATACACATTAGTCAATGGAATAGAAATATAATTAAAGGCTCAGAGACAAGCCCACATTCCTACAGTCACCTGATTTTTGATGAAGAGACCAAAAATGCAAATAGAGAAAGCTAAGCACTGTGACAAATGGTACTGGTCAAACTGAACAGATGCACATAGATTAATGGAATTAGATCCTTGTCTCCCACCCTGCACAAAACCAACTCCAAATGGACCAAGAACCTCAACATATAATTTTATACTCTGAATATGTTAGAGGAGAAAGTGGGAAATACGCTTCAAATAATAGTGATAAGAAAGGATTTTCTGTTTAGAACCCCAGCAGCTTAGGCACAAAGACCAACAATTGCTAAATAGAACCTCATTAGATGAAATAGTTTCTATACCACCGGTTTCTATACCACAAATAATACCATTATTAGAGTGAAGAGATGGCTTACAGAATGGAAAAAAAAAAGGAAAAAAAAGAAAAAAATTTTTACAGCTATAACTGGCAGA